>NC_090288.1:61787672-62394755 GCF_037392515.1 Haliotis asinina
CTCAGTTTAGTTGGCTGGGCACAGGGAGGTGTTCTGATCGCGACATTGCCCGAGAAGACGGTCGGACATTTTGACCACTCGATTCTCAATTTAGTTGGCTGGGCACAGGGAGGTGTTCTGATCGCGACATTGCCCGAGAAGACGGTCGGACATTTGAACCAAACGATTCACAATTCAGTCAGCTGGAAGTGTTCGGCATTGGAGATGTGTTCCATCACATCAGGACACTAATAATAATAATAGCATTAATAAAAAGTGATCCGTTTCGGTCAACGCGAGCGAGGATACCTGCCTGGCGTTCGTATAGAATTTAATTAATTAACTGAATACAATGCGTCATGTCTCGTACGAAAGTGTAAGGTAATTGACACTGAGGCGACTTAGTGCGCCCACAGGCACGTGAAGTAGATGCCATATGGATATAGTCATCAAGACAAGCCTTCGACCGGTTGTTTGTTTACATTGTTTTTTCATCAGCTGATACTGAGAGCTGTTAATACAGTAGAACAGGAAGAAAAAAATACAAAATCTGGCTGTAGAGATATATTTGACAGTTTTGGACAAACCAACGCATTAGAAATTATACCATAATGGAATTATACTAAATACCATCGCAAAGTACCTATCCAAGTGTGGACAGTTGTAGGAAATACAACGATATCCATCATCGTTTATTGTCTCCCTTGCATGTAGACTTCAAGGACTCAGAGTGATGGGTTCAAATCCTGGAATGTGGTCGGTCAGTCAGCACTGTGTGTCTGTGGGCTTGACAAACACGACTGACGGCGCTACATGGAACTTCCTCCCCAAGAAGCTGACGCGACGTGTTCTAACTCGTCAACGTTCCAAATGTTGTCATGCTTGTCGTAAGAACTGAATACAGCGGGGATCGGATGGTCGGAGGTGTGACTAGGCTGACTGATTCCCATCATGCATGGATCTTCAGTCTATTGATCCCTTGTTTGCCTATCTGAGCACGAATAATGCTGATACTGTATTCAACATTAGCTAAGTCACTTCCCCGCTACTATTGTTGCTAGATCAAGGTGTCCAATTCCTTCCTTGTCTGCCTCACAGTTTAACCCCTGTTTGAAAATAATTAAGCAAATATTGTATACAAACAATATGTTACCATATGTACACCTCTAGAAGATCTCTTGATTTTCCACGGTTGTTATTGTGCACATTTGTGCAATCTTATCTTTTGTTAGTCTGATTCATTATATATCGTGTTTATGTGGTTTAACGAATATTGTCACTGTGTTTACATGGAATGTTTGCGCAATAAATATCTTATCTTATACTATCTTGCATATGCCCATCAAATATGAGGCAAGTGTGACTCATCTCTCAGCGGCAAAATTTTCAAGTTAAGTGTAGCTGCTCGTTTTCATAGATTTTCAGAGACTACGTGTTAGTCTAAATCCCTTTTTGCAAGTCAATCACTATATCAAAATGAATAAAAATATTATAAACATAAAAATGTGTAAAATAGAAAATATGAAACACACAATTGATACAGATGCTGGTTCACAAGACATGCCGTGGCAGCATCCATCTTGGATGAAGAGATGGTCATATGTCAACATGAAAATGTCAAATAAAAGATAAGTACACCTTCGTTTCCACCAACTCGTTCCCATAGAGAACATGTTTTGTGGCGATTCATTTCAAACAAAACGGCCACGTTGCACATATGGCCAATTACATGGTCAGCCCCCACGTGAACATTTGGCAATAAAGTTCGCCCACAGTGGGATGTGCATTAACTCCGATATTGTGAAATACCACGTTCTGCTGTTACAGCACAACACACGGCCTTCGATTATCTCCCAACGGTGTCAGTGTCAGCACTCGCCGCCCACAGCACATGGCCTCCTACATCGACGTTCAATCATGTAGGTTGTGTTTCAAATCAAATAAGGTACTTGACGCATCCACTTTTGTACAATGTTCATTATTTACATACACGAGTGCAGTGCGTGTTCCTATTAATGTCATATTGAATATAAATAGACATGTATACAACATAACATGTGTCACCGCATAAAAAACAGCTGTCCTTGAAACGCTTAAAGACATTCAGATTGAAATAGTCGAGCTAAAAATACTCAACATACAAACGCGCTAGCGTTACTTGGGTGTTGTGTGAAATGAAATCCTCAGTAGATGCCGACTTATATTATATCAGCATGACTCAGCGATATCCTCCTCATCATACCGACAGTGATATTACGGTATGTGGTTCATTATATAAGAGTCGTGCTTTCTTCTGTATACGAATATGGGGGCATGTTAGCCAGAATATGAGTGAGTGAGTTTAGTTTTACGCCACATTCAGGTATATGGCAGCTGTATAATAATCGAATCTGGACCAGACAATCGAGTGATTAACAGTATGAGCATCGATCTATACAGTTGGGATACGATGACATGTGTGAACCAAGTCAGCGAGTCTGACAACCCGATCCTGTTAGTCGCTTCTTACGACAAACACGGGTTACCGAAGACCCAGTCTAATATCCGGATCTACTGGGGTCCAGTATAAGTGTGAATTTAGGTACAAGCCTTAGTGTCAGGTATTCTAGGTATGTTAGTGTGGGGTTTAATTCTAGTTCTAATCAGCGCCGTAGTGTCTATATATACCTGTGTGTCAAGGGGCGGTGTAGTGGCCAAATGGTTAAAGCGGTTGCTGCTCAAGCAGACCTGGGTTAGATTTACCACGGAAGTACAATGTGTGATTCCCACTTCAGGCGTCCCCTACTGACATACTGCTAAATTATGTTTAGGTGCGGCGTAAAACTATAGTCACTCACTTGTGTGTGCCAGCTGATGTTAAAGAGCTAGTCAATTACACTTCCAGAACCACGAGTATTACTCGCACATCTCCAGGTATACGACACCGCACGATGGACGTTATTTACAAGGCAACGTCATGTCTTCTCCGTCTCTATAGAGACGGAGCCCGGTACGCGCCAGTAACACGATACGGCAAAGTTATTCTTGTTACACATCTATATCCATCATACCGACAGACATCTGTCAGCTCAAGTTTTACTGGGTTTTTTTCAGTGTGTAGGCATTAAGCAGAGCTGCAATATCTGCATGATAGTAAGCCATGTTACATAAATAGCCTTGTCTTCGGTAAGTGCGTGAATGAATCCATACCGTGGACGTGCTGTCAAACGTGATGCTCTCGTTCCCACGTGCAGTGGTGAGAGTGTGAGAGTAATGCATTAATGCATGAACAAGTTACACTGGGACAAAATGTCAAACGTCTATGAAAATAATTCAACGTCCACTTCCTGAATAGGATGATATTCAGCTGCATTTAATGCGACAAGTCAAACCTCAGCTCAGCGCGATCTATGCGATTGCTTATCATAACCCTCACCACGTTGTCGAATCGTGAAGGGACACAGCGGTTGGCCACAACATCGTCCGACTGAGGGTCAAGGCTAGTCAACCATAGCCTGAAACCCTGAAACAAACATACCCAATACAGCCCATGCGAGTCTAAAAATGTGCCAAGTCACAGTCACAGGGCTACTGGACAGCAGCTTCACGTGTTCAACCCACACGGGTATAGAACCCAGGCAGCGAGCAAACACTTGACCCGTCAGACTAGCCCACTGCCCCCTCGTATAAACTGCAAACTCCAGGGATCTGTTGTTTATTCATAATTAAATGCTAATAGGATAGATCGTGATGGAAATAGACCGTGTGTTCTGTTCCGTCACTCCGGGGCTCCTTCGGGCTTCAAGCGACGTCACAGACCAGAGTCTATCTTAGTGTTTCTGTCACAGACAACGCTGACACTTTCTTACCCATAATGTGCATGATGGTGACTGGCGTTCTGACATTATGTCTACGCGTATGTTATTGCAAGAGACCGCAGTGTGCATGATGGTGACTGGCGTTCTGACATTATGTCTACGCGTATGTTATTGCAAGAGACCGCAGTGTGCATGATGGTGACTGGCGTTCTGACATTATGTCTACGCGTAAGTTATTGCAAGAGACCGCAGTGTGCATGATGGTGACTGGCGTTCTGACATTATGTCTACGTGTATGTTATTGCAAGAGACCGCAGTGTGCATGATGGTGACTGGCGTTCTGACATTATGTCTACGCGTATGTTATTGCAAGAGACCGCAGTGTGCATGATGGTGACTGGCGTTCTGACATTATGTCTACGCGTATGTTATTGCAAGAGACCGCAGTGTGCATGATGGTGACTGGCGTTCTGACATTATGTCTACGCGTATGTTATTGCAAGAGACCGCAGTGTGCATGATGGTGACTGGCGTTCTGACATTATGTCTACGCGTATGTTATTGCAAGAGACCGCAGTGTGCATGATGGTGACTGGCGTTCTGACATTATGTCTACGCGTATGTTATTGCAAGAGACCGCAGTGTGCATGAACAGATTATCACCACTATAGCTATCGACTTGATAAATAATGCATATACATAGAGTATTTTACTAGTGACAACCCTGAGATATATTGTATGGATATAGATTGTCATTAGACATTACAAGTGACTAGATGGAGAAAATACTGTGTACATACAATCATTAGATATATAGTGACTAGCTTTAGAAATTGTATGTACACGTGTACATATAGATAATCATTTTCAATGACCAGCATGAGAAAAGTGTTTTCATGCAGATATATCGTCATAACTATCGCCCAGCTTGAGAAAAAGTGTATATCTTTGAATTATTGCTAGCGATAAGTTGTCTAAGAGACCACATTTTATGTGTTGATGGTTTACGGTATCCGGTGACCACATTTCAAACAAAGGCAGGCCGGCAAACGCAGATGTCTCTGTCATCGATATCTCCAGGCCAGGGTTGTGTGGGTGAGTCGGCATATCTGCTGACTGCGCAATAACTAGAACCACAAGGTGCTGGTTCAGTAATACAAACAACACCACCAGTAACGTTACCTTCACTGTCACAGACACATCAACCACATCGTCTAACTAAGGAGGAACACCAACACTCGACAACTGCCAACTATCGCATGTCACACATTCCCCAGTCTCATTCTATCTACTGTCCACGTGGACTTGTCAATTCTGATCTATGTCCGTCAGTCTGTTTCTGCTGACCTCATGGGCTGGCCTGTAGTGGCATGGTATAATCCCCACTTCATCCACCCATTCAACCATCCATCGATTCCAAGTTCGACGGCGTGAAGCATATAAGCACAGTATTGGTGCAGTATTATGTGAAATGTAAAAATACATATACCTATAGTTGTATGTGATCTGTACAGACACTTGACGCATTGTTTATGCCTAGTTAGCTCATATTTAAATGTAGTTCAAGTCCACTCAGTCACACATCAAACAACAACAGACAGTTACCCAAGCACTATGTCAACTGAGCTAAATACACTAAATTAGGCTAATACCGGTAATACTGAAATACTACCGCCATGGCAATAACATACAAGTACCAGAAACATTCAAACCGTCCTTCCAACGTTTAAAGAAAATAAGTAAACACTCTGACAAGCTGTCAGATATATGTATTAATACAATGAGATGTCACAATGCAAGTTAGGTATACCACATATCAGTGAGTGGGTGAGTTAATGTTTAACGTCACATCGGCAATATCTAAGCCATATCGTGACGAATATACCACATATCAACACTAGGATATACAACAAAGTGTCTTCATAGAGCCTTTATGGCTAGACATCACATTCACATAAGCAAATGATAAATTTTCTTATCATTAAAGAAGAAGTTCACGGACTCTTCATTTGTCATGTATAATTATCAATGCACAAGATGTTCAAGCATGGCAATGGCAAGAACATAGAAAGTCACAATTCACAAGAAGATTGACATCACAGTTACACACATGACTATAGTCTTTATTACTGTTCTCACCATGGATGAGGCAGAACTCAGAAACAGAACATCGGATCCATTTCTTGTGCAGGAACAGTTGGATGCTGTCTTCCTCCACCGGTCCTGTCGATGCTCAGATATTCCTCACTGGGGGCTCCATTGTTGCAGCTATTAAACAGTGGTGTGCAACTGGTTAGCAGGAACATGGCGTTGAGAAGTATATTTGAATTAAACCAATCAGCTGAGAAGCTGAGCTTGGACTATTATTGAAACAACCAAAGACAATGGCATAAGAGTAGACTGATCCATAAACCCTTGAAAACACAATGAACCAGCCCTGTGACAAAGAACTAAACAGGTAAGACCACAACAAGATACAGCTGACCTGACAACTAATTTTAATGAATATAATGTACAAAGAGGCCGTCTGTCGGACCACCGAACCCTGAAATGTAATTAAAATGATTAGTTATAAATTTATGTACATAATATACAATGTCACAATCCATCCCTGTTACATACCAACTGTACGACACGAACGGAATTGTGGGTTTGGAACACCTGCCCTCGCACTAAAAGATGACAAACTGAACGTTTCACTGAACTCAGCAGGGACTATTGTCAACCCACGACCATCTTCAGAAACTGTGCATCTTACAGTTATGAACTTCGCCTATGGCGCACAAATGGGTACACTTACAACTATACCAATATCATCAACGGTTTACAGACCAATATATATCCCAGCCATTGTCGCGTAATATATCGACAGCAGTGGACGACCTCAACTGATATACACATACTCTCGTACATCATTTAAGCATTGGGTTTGTTTTTTGGTTTTTTTTGTGTTTGTGTTTTTGGTTTGTTGTTGGGTTTTTGTTCGTTTTGTTTTGTTGTTTCTTGGTTTTTTGGGGGGTTTTGTTGGTGTGTGGGGGGCGGGGGGGGGGGGGGTGTGTGGGGGGCGGGGGGTTGGCTGCTGTTTTTTGGTCCTGATAAAGTGTAAGAAATGAACATGGTCGAGACAGCAACTTACTTTGAACAGTATCGATCGGGAGAAGTGGAAAGCGAATTAAAACCTAATCGCTTCTCACGTGAAGTGTCGAGAATTGGGTGAGATGATGTGGGTGTTCCAGTGGACACAAGCACAAAGATCTTCAGTCTTTCCTTGACAGAGTTCTCCCAACACCTCCGCAGTTCCGCTGTCATAAAAATAGAGAAGTGAGGCGTCGTTTCGATCATGAAGTGCTCAGTCGTGTGGTCGTAATAGAGGCGGGTGAGGATCACACAGTTGTGACATCGTAGTAGGAGCTGACTGAGTCTCAGAGTCCGTTGTGGTCAAAGAAACCTTCTTTGACATATGTGGGTTGATGACGATCTGATATGACCCTATTTTATCTTTTAATTCTATCTAAGAAGCGGATGTCTCTCTTAGACAGCATCTTATGAAGAGATACGATCGCAACGGCCGCACCTCCCACGCACCTGCGAGATTCTTCTGCATCTGGCAGATGGCGCGGAAATGATTTGTCGTGGCAGATGACATGTGGGGCAGACGACATCTCGGGGACGCGTTGCAAGTGTGGGAAGATAAGGTCTGAAGAACACTTGAGTGTGTAAGCTCGGTAGACACTAAACTCTTGCAATCCCAATTAAGGTGTCTAGACGATGCCTAAAGTGAGGTAATATATAACCTGATTCAGAATATTGTTCGCGGGAGTTCACGCTCCTTGTGTACTTGTAGGATCAACTGACCCCAGTGACGGCTGGGTCATACAAGACCCCCAGCACTTTGAAATGAACAAAAATACAGTGTTACCATGAACATGTTGATTGTAACCAGAGGTAAGCTGGTTGAGAGAGTGCGCGCGTGCGTGCGTTCGCGCGCATGTGATATATGTGTATGTGTCTGGTTGGGTGGACTGTAGGGGCCGGGCGGCTGTATCCAGTGCTGATACATGTATGGGAAGGTGGTTCTTCAGATGTCTATAGGATCACCTTCTTTTAATGAGAGACTCCGGAAGATAGGTAGGTTCAGTTCCAGGCATCTTCGCCCCAACCAAGGCCTGTGTTACTTGTTGTTACCGTGCTCCCGACCGGCTTTATGTTGCCTTGGCGTCAGCGCACAGCCTTCATTTTCTCTCTACGACTCTACGACACTTTCCAGTCGACCTCAAGTAGAATCGTACCTTAATCTCAATTTGTGAAGAGAATGTTTCTGAAAAGAGGGATGTGTAGTAAGGTGTAATGTGATGGGATGTGCCAGCTGTTTTCCTGATCAGCAGTTAACATCGAAGTACATTAACACAAGATGTGGCCACTCTCACCTCTGCGCACTGAGACATAAATACGTTTCTTTCTTTCCCTCTTTATTTGAAATCAGTGAACGCCCAGCGTTCGTTGCCACCTTCGCACTGGTATCACAATACTAATGCAAATGAGCTATGTAGAGTCACATTGAAGCGAGGTACATGTCCTCCGTGCCCAGGCGTCTATAGTGATTTAGGTCCATGGCATGGCACAATACTGAAGATTTCAACCGCGATTCGTTTCATAACGTTTAACATATGGTGCGCCTTTGATAATCTTTCATATAGACCGTAAACTATATTCAATACTATTCAATGCACTAGTCTAGATTGCTGGAGATTCTGAAAATGAAAAACGTTTCTTCGCCCCTATCTGCCATAATACATATCTGAGACTAATTGCTAGTGTGTAGTTTTGGTGAAAATTTGATAAATAAGGATATATATATACGGGATATATAGTCGACGGTGAAGACGAGAGATGGTATATCTATACACCACGTGCACTGTCTGCACCATCCACTATCCATCTCAGATCTTCACCGACAGTCTTCACCATCCACCCCCATCTATATCACCTGACTGGACCATCCACCACCCATCTACACCACTTGTTCGGACCATCCATCAACCATCTACGCCACGTGTTCCCCATCCGCCTACACTACATGTCTTCACCATCCACTACCCTCCCTCTACCGCCAGTGTGGAATACCTATCCGTGTGGCTATAGTCGAATAGTACGCCACCACTACTAATACAACTGAAGAGGTTGTAGTCTGCATGGGTACTGAATTATTGAAGAGCACCGATTGTGTAGAACGCACCCGTCATTTTCCATTTGCCAAAATGCAACCAAAAACATCTGTACGCGCTTTGCACGAATTTTCGCAAGTTGTGATTACGAGCACTTTTCGTACAGAGGGTATAAAACTGTCTGTCGTGAAGACTGACTGAATTACTTTTCAAAACTTCCTCATGAAAATTCCAAGACTGACGTCGGTGCAACGAGAACAGCCACATAAATGTCGCAAATGGGTGCTTTCCAAGCCATATTGCAAGGGGGTTGCACAAGACACACCATAATTCGGCTGTTCAAATGTTTCAATATGGCAGACCAGACACGTGATCCACCTAGAAGTGGACGTTCCAGAGTCATAACAAACCAAGAGGATCGCTATATGGAGGTTATTCACCAAAGCAACCAGATGCTGACAGTGACGCCATCTGCAGCCACATCACTGGGACATTGCGTGAGCCGATTCACAGTGACAAGACGACTTTATGCTGCTGGCACAAAGGCCTACCGACCGCTGTGTGACCTTGACCATCCAGCATCGTAGGAACGGTCTGAAATGGTCATCACTAAATCGTTGACTTTGCCAATTCACAGCTTTCCTGGTTCATCGACTGCAGGTTATACAAACACGTCCACCAGGATAATAACTCTTTGTCCACACCTCGAGAGAACTGCATTGGCTACCTGTTGTTAGACGTATAAAGTTCAAGCTGCTCACCACAAGTGTCTGAAGACCAACACTACTCCATCTTACTTGTCATCTCTTCTTAACATCTACAGACCAACAAGAAACATTAGATCACCAGACCATCCAGGACCAAATACGGAAACCGCTGCTTTGAATGTGCAGCCCCCATGCCATGGAACAACCTCCCTATGTCGCTAAATTCCGCTCAGAGCCTACCAACCTGTCGAAAAAGTCTAAAGACACATCTGTTTAAAATGAAATAGACAGACCCGCACAGGCGCCTGTGAGCGCCCCAGCTGAACTCGGCACTATGGAAGTAGATTATATATTATAGTTGCAATGTCATTTTGCTGTTAAAACACGCGTTTTGCAGTGTGCTTCAACTTACATTTTCCATTTCATCAAAAGGTTTTGGTGTTTTTTATCTTACTGGAAGAAACACAACCTGTGTACTTTCCTGTGCTCGTTAGTTAAGTTGACCCCGTTCAGTTGATTGGGAGTGGTATTGTGTGAAATATCTGTTACAGTGTATGATCGTTTATTATTTAACGCATTCAAAGGCATCTAGTGCATCAGTGTCACAGTTCCGATCAAGAAAACAGCACAGTGCAGAATGAAATCGTCCTTCAGTACCTTTCTGCATTCTGATTTTGGCTAACGTACGTTTATGTATACAGAATCCGTAGTACCCGAGCCGACAACGACGCTCCAGGACTAATAGTTCTGAACGATGCAGAATGAAATCGTCCTTCAGTACCTTTCTGCATTCTGATTTTGGCTAACGTACGTTTATGTATACAGAATCCGTAGTACCCGAGCCGACAACGACGCTCCAGGACTAATAGTTCTGAACGATGCAGAATGAAATCGTCCTTCAGTACCTTTCTGCATTCTGATTTTGGCTAACGTACGTTTATGTATACAGAATCCGTAGTACCCGAGCCGACAACGACGCTCCAGGACTAATAGTTCTGAACAATGCAGAATGAAATCGTCCTTCAGTACCTTTCTGCATTCTGATTTTGGCTAAGGTACGTTTATGTATACAGAATCCGTAGTACCCGAGCCGACAACGACGCTTCAGGACTAATAGTTCTGAACAATGCTGAATGAAATCGTCCTTTAGTACTTTACAGCATTCTGATTTTGACTAGGGTACGTTTATGCACACGAAAACGTACCTGGGGTACATACATAGCTGTAATACCCGAGCCGACAACGACGCTCCAGGACTAATATCTGAAGACCAGAGCGAACAGTGTCATAGCCATCTACTATTTACGAGGAATAAAACAGACGATCGGAGCACGTATATACACCCGGGGTCGAATAAGCCTTCAGCAACCCATGCTTGCCCTAAAAGTCGACTATGCTTGTCGTAAGAGGCGACTGGCTGGATCGGGTGGTCAGGCTCGCTGAATTGGTTGAACACATGTCATCGTTCCCAGTTGCGCAGATCGATGCTCATGTTGGTGCGACTAAACCTAAACGCACTCCCCCAGTACAGCTGCAAAACATCGTCGTTTCTCCAAGACTGAACTTAAATATAAGTGCCATCTCAGTAAGCGGTAGATGAGACTGTAGGATAATCATCACCTCATTATCCAGCGGATAAAACTAGCAGATAAGTGGCGTATTAGTATCCGGCGGATGAGATAAGTATCCTCTCTGAGACTGGAAGATAAGAACCGTGATGGAGTCCAACACATGCGAAACGCCAACGACCCGAGCTCTGCACAGGACAATGAGTTGCTAATATATGCTGGATAGTGCATAATTACCACGCTCGAGTTGTTTGGAGCCCGGTTACTCGTAATTCGTGACATTCCGACCCTTGACCTATGCCTACATCCTCTGACCTTGAAGTGACCCTTTCGCACAAACCATTATCCAACCTCCTAATTTCAAGCGCACCGAACGCTCTCCGTTCCAGTAGTGTTGCTATTTTGCAAATGTGATTCTTATCATATCTATGTGAAAGGAGCAGTAAAACAGCCGCACTTCAAAGCGCGGTATCAGCTCCCCTTCCTGGAACCGTCATCGGAACGTGTCGTCTGCTCGCCCCAGTTAAGCTCCACGCAGATCCTCTCCGGAGGTATAGTAGTTTATGAGCGACGTTCCAGCAGTGCACAGAGTTTCTTAGGCTCATTATTACCTCGGTCATTGACCGGCAACGGGCAAGTTAGCTTCTGACCTTGCACAGACGACCGCAAATGTCAGATCCCGCCATTTTAAGACTGATTGGAACTCGGTTGTATCGATTGCTGTGGCGGCAGACTTTACAACCAACGGACGTGTCCAGCCCGCTGTGTTCATGGTTCTCGTGGAGGCATAGGCAGATTCCCGCGCAGCCCGAAACAATACATGACAATGTCCTTGCTTCTGCAGCCACATCCTTCTACTCAACTCACTGACGTGAACAAGACATTACATATATACGGTCTCACATGGTTGCACTTGGTGTTACGTACATATTATGTGAATAGGGTACACATGTAGTTACATATATCATCACTCTAGTGGTGTCATTATCTTACATGTGCATATATCTACTCATTTGGCTGTTATGGTGTTACATATACATGTATATCATCTCATTTGGGAAAACTTGGCGTTACATATATATACTGACGGGCAAAAGAAACTTTCTCCTCTTTCAGTTTGATCTCAGTTAAAAACAGCAACAAGAAATCGAGGTCTGCAATATATAATTTGTGAACCAATGACATAGGCGCGAACTAAGCAGAAACGTTCGATTTTTAACAAGGCCGATAACTTATTGAATTCACCATCAATGGGTCCATTCGGGAAACACAGCAAGTCATAACGTGAAGTCTCTAATAGCGACCTGTCCACCTGGATAGAATACATGCAAATAGACGTCTTCTGACTGAGGTTGTGATGCGTGCGATGAAGTGAAGCTGGGATTCGCCTCCATTCGACAAGGGCGTCAATCATTTGCTGTACTGTAAGTGGTGGATTCTGTCTCCGTCGAATAATTCTATCTACGAGGTCCATACGTGCTCGATTGGCGACATGTCACTAGATCGTGCAGGCTATGGCAGGACGCTGACGTTGTTGGTGTGAGACAAGTTATCTGTCAGCAGCGTTCCTCGGTAAGGTAGGCCCTGATGCCATAGTCCCGCAGTCTCCTTGACACCGTCCTTTGATTCATTGGGTGACCGAGGGCTGTTGACGGTGATGACGTTACCGCTAAGAAGCGGTGTCTAAGATGTAACGTACTCGGGTGGCGGTCTTCCTGGGCAGTTGTCACCCGGGGTCTGCCTGTCTGGGGCATTGTGAAGTCTGACCAGTCCGTTGGAAATGCCAACGACGGTTCCTGGTGGTCACGACGGAGCAATTGATGGTTCTCGCAACGTGACCCGTTGTAGCGTCCATTTGCAGCATTCTGATGTCCCTCTCTCGCTCTGCATTGTAAAGTGGTGTTCTGCTGTAGCACGATCTGCTCTGTACTGTGAGGTGGCTTTATAAGATGCGTACACATGCATTTACCCTTACGTACAAAACACATGCATTTTGCTGTTGTTAAGATGTGCGTTTGTGTACATCAGGCTATGTGAAAACACTTCGATAAAACAGTATGGATTATTTTACAAAAGCTACTTTAGAACAGTTACCTAAAGTATGTGAGTACATTTAAGCAAGTGAATGTAAACTTTTGATGTGTAGTATAGTTCACAAAAGACAAATTGTGACCCGGATGTTTAAGGGCTTGTTGGTACATGCACAGAATCCAAATGGCCCCGCGTGCACTGGTGTTTGATTGCTATCACATACATATTACAAGGAATCGTATGAAGAGTATACCTGTCATAAAACCTAGAATGTTATGGTGATATATCACGAACTGGAATCTGAGTCACGTCCACTGTATATAATCCTGAAGCGATGTCGCTTCTCTGACAATGTGACTAAAATGGTTCTGTTTTGTTCTACAAGTATAGATCTATCCACGGACAGATGGCCTGTCATAAAGACCCTCAAACACATGTGTCAAAGAAAGCCCATGCAAATCTAGAAATTGTGGCAAATCTCGGGAAATGAAATTCTGATAATGAAGGAAATCTGTGATTTCTGATTATTTTTATGAACAGTCTTTTTTCTGTAAAACACGTTCGGTTCGGAAGATAAATGTTTGTCTAGGGTAGGAATTTATATGATCATACATACACGGTCAGGGGTACGTGATCTACGAGAACCCAGTCCTGTACATATAAATATGTCATTATATACAATATACAGAGAGTGTCCGACAGCAAACTGTGGCATGCGCTGTTTGCTCCGCTGTTGTCGATATTATATGAGGTATTACGTTGATGTTCCAAGTCGTGCCCATACCATCTGAGAGCTAAGTGACACGCCACGATACTTAATGCGAGTGTTGCGTGCTGGCTCTGACACAAGGCACCAGCACGTGGCAATGACCGTGATGTCCGTCAGGAAGTCAGAGGTCGAGGTCACCTGAGAGTCATCTGTCTTGTTGACGACAAAAGGGTTTAAAAACATCAAGAAGTGTTTACACTGAGCACCAATCACTCCTTGCTATTTGGCGTCCAAAGAGCTTTTTCGTATCTGGCATTTGGAATAAACATCAACATATATTGTCATGACTTAGAAAATGATTTTAGCTGATCCTCGAAGAAAGATAGTTAATATTCACTATCAGTGAAGATGTAATAGATTAAGGACTTGCTAAGCGCGTGCATCCTAAAATAGTAAGGGAGTAGAATGAGCGACTCGGTGAAGACCAATTACTGATGAGTGGTAGATTGTGAACGCAGAAGAACCGGGGTACCGTTTGAAGCGCAAGACAATGTAAAAACCAGACACACACAGCTGGGAGAAAATCGAAAAGACGTAGCACCCATATACAATGTAAACTGAACACATTATCATCAAATGTGGAAACAATACAATAAAACACGTCAACAATAGAGTTGGCAAAGTCACCGGTCCGCCGAAATAACTGTCATCGGGTGCAAAAGGCAAATTAACTGTGAAAACATATATGAATGGACCACAGAGAATCAATAATGACAACAGATGTTCCCGGAAAAATGCTTGCAGCTTCTATCACCCACACAATTTTAATAAAATGTAAAAACTGTATGGATATATATATCAGGCAATATCCAATATTTTTGCTAATGATCCTAAGGTTCTCCATGTCGAGCACAGATGTGAAGATGTTTACATACTGCTTTGGGAAGAGTTCATATTTATGTAATTGTGCTCATGTGACTGTTATGTTAACAATCATTAACAGACTTGAAAAGATCGTTACATATTTTTTCTGAATACGGTAATGTTCAAGGTGAAAACTTCATCAAGATCTGTAGCGTCGAGAAAGCCTGTGATTGGGGTAAGCGTTCGATCGTAAAACCGAAGACAGCCTGTGTGTCCCTACCTGTGTCTGTCACTCTCTACCTGTGCCTGTCAATCTGCATTTGTGCCTGTGTCCGTCAGTCTGTATTTGTGTCTGTCAGTCTGTCTGAGTCAGTTAGTCTTCATCTGTCAGTGTGTGTCTGTCATTTGTCAGTCTGCATCTGTGTATGTTTGTTTGTGTCTGCCAGTCTGTGGCTGATAGTCTGTATCTGTGTATGTCTGTCTTTCAGGCCGTATGTGTGTCTGTCCGCCAGTATGTCTGTAGACACGTATCTGTATCTGAATCTGCAAATCTGAGTTCAAGGACTAGCCCCACACACAAGGCTATGCGGCACATGTTGATGGCGGAAGGCTGCAGTCTCCGGATATTGATTCCTGCCTACACGTTCCGTGGGACGCGTGACTCTTGTTAAGGATATGTTTTGAAAGTATATGTGAATATGGAATGGGGTATCAAATTCATAATATTTAAACATGGGAAAACCATATCCTTAAAAACCCATAAACACGATCTTTCCAAGGCAAGTGGTAGTATTTGCCTCCAGAGCATGTATACAAATATATTTGTATGAAACAATGTAAGTCAAGTAGCTAGATTGCTTCCTGATGATCGAGCGTTGTTTAAGTAGCAATATATTAGTAAGTATGTGGGTAGAGTATCTGTAGCCAGGGCTTGTAAAAAGCAGTACGAGTCGTTGTGAGGGCACTTTAGGCGGGTATGTTATCGTAACTGCCAACATCCAGAGGTCTTGGGTTCGAATCCAAAAATCTATATTTACGAATGCCCCTGGCACTCTGTGTGCAATATTAATTATTGATTTTGTCAAAAGACAAATTATGTTGATCTTAAGTAATATGTATGAATCGTGCATAATTTGATTGTGTTACACAATACCCTAGCATTTCAACAGATTAATGTGTCCTCACAGATTGTCAAGGTTGCCCTAATGACTGGTGTCATTCACATAACCTAATGATTGTTCTCATGGTGCAACGTGCCGGCTCCAGCAACTAGACGCTGACATAAAACCAAGTATTATATACAGTTTCGTCAACAACAACAACAACAATAACAACCTGCTTTTTTTCGCGTGTGTATCGTTTTCGGCTTCCAATTTCGGCCTTTTGATTTTCCAAACCATTACGTTCAACTTTACACGACAATCTAATACCTGAAAGACTTGACGTGCTTTGCTGTACGTGCAGTCGCTATCACCACGACACAAACAACACGTTTACACCCTGTTGCCACCTACATGGAAGAGTCGTGCCGATATAGCAGGATTTAATCATTATGTTATTTTTTGTTCGTTTGCATCACACAGTACAAGGCTGGTATTTCAAGGATGTCAGCGAGACAGTGAATGTGTCGCCTCCGTGGGCGTCGACATACATCTACTGCCGCCTGTCAGATTCACGTGCATGATGGGAAATCGGCCTTGGTTGGCTGCAGAATCAGGAATAGACGTCTTAACTTGGTGTCTTACGGGACGAAGACACTTATCTTCAAATCAGTACACACAAAGAGTTGTCGACACGAGGACATTGATACGAGTAGAGGACACTAGAACGCCGATACGCTACAGGACACAAGGACACCGATACGGATAGTAGACAGGAGGACACTGATACGAATAGAGGACAAGAGGACAGCGATACGGGTAGTAGACATAAGGACATTGATACGAGTAGAGAACTTGAGGACACGGATATGGGTAGTAGACAGGAGGACACTGATACGAGTAGAGAACTTGAGGACACCGATACGGGCAGTAGACATAAGGACATTGATACGAGTAGAGAACTTGAGGACACGGATACGGGTAGTAGACAGGAGGACACTGATACGAGTAGAGAACTTGAGGACACTGATACGGGTAGTAGACATAAGGACATTGGTACGAGTAGAGAACTTGAGGACACCGATTCGGGTAGTAGACACAAGGGAGCAAATACGGGTAGAGAACACTGAAACGACACGAGGACGGTGATAAGGGTAGTAGTCATGAGGACATTGATACGGGTAGTTTGATAGTTTGACACAAGGACGCCGAAACAGGCAGTAGACACTAGGACGTTGATACGGGTGGTACACATGAGAACGCAGATACGTGTAGACACTAGGGCCCTAACACGGGTAGAGGACATGAGGACAGCGATACGGGTTGTAGACACGTGGACACTGAAACGGGTAGGGGGCACTGACGCGGGTAGAGGACACGAGGGCAGTGATACGTGTAGTACACATGAGGACGCTGATACGGGTAGAGGACATGAGGACAGTGATACGGGTAGTAGACATGTGAACACTGACACAGGTAGTTTGACTCAAGGACGCTGATACGGGTCGACTCGAGGACACAAATACTATTAGTAGACACGAGGACAAACATTTACGGGTGGTAGGCACATGGACGCCGATGTGGGTAGTAAAGGCTTGGGCAAATGGAAAATAATGACGTACAGCTACTATAAACAAACAGTGCCAATAGTCACAGCATGATCTCAGCCAAGAGGAGAATACCCTTCCCCATATCATCTCTCTGCCTTCCTTAATACAGTCATCACACCGCCTACGTATACCTCTCACCACTCCCAGCACCCTCTCCCTCATCAGCCCGCGACACATGCACGGAGGCGCGACCCCTCTCCCTTCGTCGGGTTTACTACACTCAACGTAGATCAATACAATTTGGGAGGGAGAGTCATCACAGATCGATAATATCGATCTGTTCAGTAAGAGTCGTAAACAACCTTGGATGAACGATTCGTGGTGTAAAAGTACAGGGATTGAGCTGTCTGTTGTCAACATGGGTGTGTCGCCACGTATGCGCCCGAAGACATTCTGTATCCTTGCAGCCGCATGCCAGATGTTCGTTGCCCAGTCATTCAATGCACATTCAGTTACTATCTATACACCCGTTCACCGTCTGTACATCCGACCACCATTTGTACTTCAGAGACCATCTGTACATACTCAGTATGCATTCCGACCAGACAATTGCCCAGTTACATCAATCTGCTCTCTGAAATAGACATTCATATGCAGCCGAGGCAGGACCATGAATCTCTCACATCAAACAAGCATTATATCTAGTCAAGAAAGGTAGGCATAGCTTTCATATCCAGTTACTGGCATCGATAGTCTAAAGGGATAATACGTCAGTCAGTGAGAGGCATTGGATCTACCCTTCCCTTTCTGAACGACATAGGTCTCAAATCAAGAACATGTTTACATTTTGTCTACCCGTCCTTTTCAGTCAGACATAACCACCAAATCAAGAACATGCATTACAAGTACTCTTAAGAGAACAATAAAACCTAGACGGTACATTACATCTGTTCTATTCAGAATAAAATATGATACTCAAATCAGGAAAATATAACCACACCTGCGTTAATAAGGGGGTTATAACAGTAGAAGCATCTATACCAGTTTCATAAGATTATATAATTCATATCAGCAAGATACGTTTATGTGTACGTAAATAAGGACCATGTAATTATTACTATAAAAAGAGACATTAATATCTACCTCATACAACCTTACATCTCATATCGGGGAGATATGTGTAAATTTGTGTATGTTCAAGGTAACGTCTATCGGATAAAATAGAAATAAAGATGTTGAACAATTCACAGCGACGTAAGCTAAAGAAATGGGGTTAATTATTATTCTTGACCATGGGCATGTGTTATTTCCCTGCCTGTGAACGCATGTGGCCACGAGTTCAGACTTCTGTGGCAGCACGTGACCACAGCCGGAAGTTGCGACACACGACCCCCTACTATAGCGAGGAAGGAAGGAGTGGTCATCAGCCCTGGGGGTAATAACACTCAGCTCTTGAAGAAATGAACTGAATGACCCTAATGCGAGCGGGTATGACTGTACTCACACACACTCCCACTCGGGGCACATACCGTGTACCGTCAGGGGGGTACCTGTCGTGACATGACTAAAAGTTAAAGTCATGATATGACTAAGCAGAGTTGTCACTTTACGGAATGACAGAGCATGACAACGAGATTCTTCAGTCCATGACTAAACCTTTTTAATTTGTGCTGACCACTACGGACTGTTCCTTTGCGTAGGGCTTCCACGGGCCAGATTGGTTATTAATCTCATCGATACAACTCCACACATAGCTCATCGGGTGTCATCAGTAAACATCGGTGTACGTACAGATAAACACTGCAGGTTACATTCACTGTATTACAACATAAAGCCGAAAGCTATACTCGGTGTATATATAGCTCATATGTGGCATACACTTCACTCGGTGTATGTACTTATTATATGTCATACACTACACTCGGAGTATATGCAGGTTACATGTCATACACCACACTCTGAATACATACAGATTATATATGCCATCCATTACACTCCGCGTATATACAGGTTATATGTCATAGAATATACTCGGAGTATATATACAGGTTACATGTGAGACATTACACTCGGAATATATATAGGTTATATATGCCTTCCACTACACTCGGAGTATATACAGGTTATATATGCCACCCACTACACTCCGAGTATATATAGATTACATGTATACGTCATACAAAACACTCAGAGTATATATACAGGTTATATGTCATACACTTACCTCGGAGTATATGTGAGTGAGTGAGTTTAGTTTTACGCCACACTCAGCAATATTCCAGCTATATGGCGGTGGTCTGTAAATAACTGAGTCTGGACAAGACATTCCAGTGATCAGCAACATGAGCATCGATCTGCGCAATTGGGAACCGATGACATGTGTCAACCAAGTCAGCGAGTCTGACCACCTGATCCCGTTAGTCGCCTCTTACGACAAGCATAGTCGCCGGAGTATATGTACAGGTTATATATCATACACTAAACTCACCGTACATATACATATTATATGTCATACTCCGCACTCGGAATAGATAGATAGATAGGATATTTATATAGCGCACATATCTACGCACTAGTGCTTGCTCAACTAGCTGGTATTTTTCCCTCGATCACTGGATGTCAATCTCAAAAGCATATCGTATTTCAATCTCAACTCCCTGGGGAGTATACAACTCTTGCTGCCACTAGGCGCACCGAGTTTATTGTGGCTCTCTCATCCTAACGAGGTACCCGATTGACAGCTGGGTGGACTGGGACACATAGTCACAGTACTTTGTCCAAGTTTACTGCACGTTGCTGTACTCGCAGCTAGGTGTATGCACGTGTTCATGTGGCCACCATCTGGTCATATACCAACGGATTCGTGGGTTCTTTTAAGTGCACAGGGTTGTGTACTGAACACTAGGGGTTGTGACAACACTGAAAGAGTCTGCAAACAAAGTTGACTCCAAGGTTTTTACACCCGGTCACAGGTGGGCTCGATCCCGAAACCTCAACCTCGCTGGATCACTAGCCTGGCGCCTTAGCCAGCTCGCCCACCATGGCCTTGGAATAGGTTGTACATGCCATTATCTTCACTCCGGCTATGAACATGTTATGTGCCATTCAATACACTCGGAGTATATATACGGATTCTCATACACTACACTCGGAGTATATATACAGTTTATATGTCATACAATACACTCGGAGTATATATACAGGTTATATGTCATACAATACACTCGGGGTATATATACAAGTTATATCGCATATACTACTCTCGGTGTATATACAGGTTATATGCCATGCACTACACACTGAGTACATACAGGTTATATGTCATACACTACACACCGAGTATATAAAGATCATATATCATACACTATACTCGGAGTATATACAGGTTATATGTCTAACACTACTCTCGGAGTTTATACAGATTATACTGTATTCGGTGTATAAACTGACAGGACTGAGTGTTATTGTGCAATGCCAAGTAATGGCGCCATGTATATGATCAAGTCCAGACCAGGCTAATCAGTGACCGAGTTACCAACTCCCCAAGGCACTAGGACATCATGACACAACGACGACAGCGACGTCACAGCGCCCTTCCACCCGAGTTTAGGATAACCACACAGTCAATACACACATGTAGACACACACGAGCGTGTCTACACATACACGCATGTGCACACATACGTTCCTGACGTACATAAAGCACGTGTTCGGCTATATATCGTTATCCGAAGGTTAGTGGTGACAATACGCTAATGGTTTTATAATAACAGTTAAGATCGATCGTTTAACCTAATATACCAAAATCAATGACTTCCGGGACTTGTTGCCGAGGTGAGCCTGCCCCTCGCGGGACAACGGTAAATGCTGAACAGGGCTGGCCAATAACCCTGGGTCTCTAGTCATTTAATAAGCCGGCTCTCATTTCGTCGTCACTATATAACTGGCAGCTAACGTGATAGTGTATCGACCGGAGGTCTTGATGGACACAGTAAGTGGTATTCACAGAATATGGGAGAATGCGACGTGTCATTTTCATACCAGACGGCCAAATATAGCCACAGGATTGACCACTGTTGGGAGCGGTCAACCAATTACAGTCTTATCTTACAAACTGGACTGAAAAAGGCCGGGATAGCGATAGTACCGCTTGAAATGTCACAAGTGAGATACTAAAGCAATCCAAGGCTTGCTAGAACAAGAACGTTAAGTAATTCTAAAATGTCTCTGATTACACTATAAAAAAAACTTCGTCATGTTGTAGAATATCGCCATGGTTTAAGTCAGTCAAATAGAAGTCTAGATAATTATAAGTCTCGGTTGTTGTATTACTACGCATGAAAACAACAAAATAAAGAAAAACTGCAACAGGAGAAAACCATATATGTAGATATCCCAGATGCAATAGCAGCCCTCAAAGTGTTGATCCCCCGAGACTGTAGTTTCAGTTCCCCGTACTCGAAGTGCCAGTATTTGGCTATATAGTCTATATGGTCTATATATATGGTCTATATCCACCTGCTATGTAGATCTAGTAGATCTGAGACAGCCAAACAGCGCCAAGATAATGGGAAATAAACATGCAAATAACAAGAAGCAAACGGGTCCAAATACCTATGTCAGCGGGAGCTCTCTGTGTAAAAGATACGACATACCACAGCTACGAGACACAGTAAAGATATACACGCTGTAACCCATTGGTGATAAGGAACACAGACATGATACACACACTAGAAACTCCTTTGTGATACGGGACACAGACACGGTATACACACTATAACTCTCTGGTGACAAGGGACACAGGCATGACATATACACTATAACTGCCTGGTGATACGGGACACAGACATGATATACACACTAGAACTCCCTGGCAATATGGGACACAGAGACGGTATACACACTATAACTCCCTGGTGACCGGAGACACAAACATGGTATTCACACTATAACTCCTTGGTGATACGGGACACAGACATGATATACACACTAGAAACTCCTTTGTGATACGGGACACAGACATGATATACACACTATAACTCCTTGGTGATACGGGACACAGACATGATATACACACTATAACTCCTTGGTGATACGGGACACAGACTCGGTATACACACTATAACACCTTGGTGATACGGGACACAGACATGATATACACACTATAACTCCTTGGTGATACGGGACACAGACATGATATACACACTATAACTCCTTGGTGATACGGGACACAGACATGATATACACACTATAACACCCTGGTGATACGGGACACAGACATGATATACACACTATAACTCCTTTGTGATACGGGACACAGACTCGGTATACACACTATAACTACCTGATGACAGGGGACACAGGCATGACATACACACTTTAACTATCTGGTGATACGGGACACAGACATGGTATACACACTATAACACCCTGGTGATACGGGACACAGACATGGTATACACATTGTAACGTCCTGGTGACACGGGACACAAACATATACACGCTGTAACTCCCTTGTGATACGGAACACAAACATGGTATGCATACGTCATGGTACGATGTAACGTGTCAGTGATACTGGGTAACATGACACACTTCGTAACGTCCTTCAACTGACATGCAGTATATACCAATTTCAATATCGACATCAAAATCATGCACGCCACAGAAACATATCAGCTGCATATTTAAACAGGCTAACAGACGTAAGCATGTTTTATTATGAGAGTGAATGTATTGTGTTTAATGCTGCTTTTGGCAATATTCCAGCAATATCACGGCGGGGGACGACAGAACCGGGCTTCACATACTGCACAGATGTGGGGAATTGAACCCTGATCTTCTGTGTAAACGCTTTAACCGCTGGGCTACCCCACAGTCCCTTATAAAGGGAATCACGATGTGAGATTTCTACGTTATTCTGGTGATATTTCATTATATGCATAACGGATCCCGTCAACGTTTGGAATAATGTCTTGGCATCAATACTCGGACATCTGGTCTGACCAGTCAGTGTAAATCCTGGGAATAATAAGACACATTAAATTCTGTAAACAAATCGTCGAATTATAAAATAACAACGATGATGTATTTAGCGGGTAGAGTGTTTGAACAAGGTGTGGAAAGGTAGCATCTGCAGAGTGTGCAATTATTGCTATTGATGCATTGTAACTGTAGATTCGACCTATTCTCACTTAGCCGGTGTTACATACACATATAAGTATAAAGGGCGTGCGGAGGCCGGCAACATCTGTCGCGCTGTATATTTCCACAGATATTATTATCGTCACCTCAGCAGTAATATCGTCAATGAACGTGGGAGTTTACCTGGGTCACCTATGCGCATGAGCAGACGGACTCGATTTACGGGAGTTCTGAACAACAGGTGTTGTGTTCACATAACCTTCACGCAAACGTTCTAAACTGATGTCACAGACTAGCCAGTGTATTTCACACTGCCTCGCCCAAATGAACACAGATAAAGACAGTAGGTCGAGATAAGGTCGGGCCTGTTCCTTGGTTTTCGACAAGGATGGTAGTGTCTTTACAAGTAGTTTGGGTTTTAAGTGTTTCTATGACAGAGGCTCCATGGTAACATTAGCGTGTGGGGATTGGGTCAGTTGGTGCTCCTCTCACAAGGGGGGAATGTCCGATATCTCAGCACACCAGACATTGTACTCTTAGATTTTAGAATGTCAGTTTCATGCACATTCCAATAACACGGCGATTTTAGTTTGGTCAGTAGAAGGTTCTGCTGTTCTGATTATATCACTTTCATTTTGATCGCAGTGCCAACTGTACTGCCTACCCGTTGATTTTATATACTATATTGTACATTTAGAAGACTTGATGTTATTACTGCTGTCCAACTGACTGGCTGCCGGCCCTTTGACAACATTACCCACCATTTGACCATATTGTCTCCCCTTACAGTCAACCAATGAACATTGCATCTATCCTACATTTATACTGATTACCCGGTGACTACACTGTCTACCAGGTTGTTACAGCGAATACCCTGTATTGGGTATTATTCGTCTACCGCACTGCATCTTTTTACCATGCGTCTCATCCGTAGACTAGTGGGGCGGTAGGGTAGTCTAGATTAAGTGGTTAAGTGTTCGCTCGTCATGATGAAGACCCGGGTTCGATTCCCTACATTGGCGCCATGTGTGAAGTCCATTTCTGGTGGGTTCGATTCCCTCCATCGCACCCCATCCTCACTCACTTACTATGCTTCATAGCCTACGCCGTTATTGCCTATACATATTCATATACTGTCTACGCTATAGGGCGATCATACTGCCTACACAAACGCACAACGTGTTGACAATGACTTTTCGTTCCAGTCCCCCTATGTGAGAGTGTCTGTGTAATATGTGCATGTTGTGTCAATGTGTGCAGATATGGATGCACAGAGCAGCGGGAGCGGTATATGAGACACCCGGAGCGGTATAGGAGATACCCTGGGTGATATAGGAGACACCGGAGCGGTATAGGGGACACCGGAGCAGTATGGGGACACCCGAGTGGTTTTCGAGTCGGGTGGACACTGGGGCTGTGAAATGGCAGCTCGGGGCTGTATATGGGACACAAGCGGTGGGCGGTATTACTGCGTCGTCAGGGACAGAGTAACGAATAAGACAAATACAGTTCCAGATAACACAAATGTCATGACAGACCCAGATAGGGGACACTATATAGGAAGGTCTGTAAACTATCCAACAAGTGTCCTGGACTTTGCAAGTCATAGGTTTGGGTGTGTTCTGTCAGATTCTTACAACGTGTCATATTTTCAGTGGACAGAATGTGATGTACAGGCGCAGCTGAAGGCCAAATGGAGTAGAGGAACACTGTAAACGTAGGCAAGGATGTTGAGTTGTCAAACTGTTGGCAAATGGGATGTTGGAACCCTGTAAACATAGGCAAGCATGTTGTGATGTGTAGCTGTAGCTGTGAGCACCGTAAACGAATGCAAGGATGTTGTGTTGTGTAGCTGTAGGCAAATGGGGTGTGGGAGCACTGTAAACATAAGCAAGGATGTTGTGTTGTGTAGCTGTAGCTGTGAGCACCGTAACAAAGGCAAGGATGTTGTGTTGTGTAGCTGTAGGCAAATGGGGTGTGGGAGCACTGTAAACGTAGGCAAGGATGTTGTATTGTGTAGCTGTATGCATATGGGGTGTGGGAGCACTGTAAACATAGGCAAGAATATTATGCTGGGTAGTTGTACGCAAATGGAGTGTTGGAAAACAGTAACTGTATTAAACATGGGGCGTAGACATCGTACCTGTTGGCAAGAAAGTGGGGTAGGCTCAGTGGGGCTATAGAAAGAGCAGGGTGTAATCCTGCAGACGGGAAACCAGTAGAGTACACGTGCACTCAATACGAAAAATATGTGGCATATGTTGTATTATTTATTTCTCTTCAAATGGACAGTGGTGGCAATTTTCAGACGGGCAATATCAATTAGGTGTAACACTTAAAGAACATGAAATGTTTTGTCCTTATTGTGCTACCTATGTATGTATTGACTGTGGCGGCGACAGATGTCACATGACCTGTGACGTCACATTGTTTGTGTGGCACCGTGGTCAATACAGCACGTAATTAGGAGCCCCGAGAAGAGCAACAGATGCTAGAAGAAGAATGCTTTAATGCTCAACTTGCACGCTAGTCAAAAACAAGGATCGATATTTCCCAAAATAAATCGGAATGTAAGGTAAACACCTCAAACTTGACGTTGTTTTTCAACATGTGACACATGCAATAACAGTAAGTCTATATACTCCAACAGTACAAGTTGATCGAAACTGTGTTGATGACGGCGAATTAGCAAGCTTGGGCTGTTCTGTCATGGAAGAGTAGTAATAGCCTCGTACGTGGCTGGCACACCCATAGGAATTCTCCGACAGTGATGGCGATCGCAATTCCGGTGCTTGAATGTCATACTAAGAATAGGCTGAGTTTGTTGTCGCGAATTATTGAACTGAGAGATGCAGACAGATTTATTGATGTTTGCTAGGAACAGAATAACCATCCTATTACATAAGTGTGATAACTTTATGCTGTTGGCGATACATCATGAACCATATTTATGTTCTTGATATCAAAGATTGCTTAATTTATTGTTGCTTTTATGTTTCTTGCATAACATGACACTCTTTAGTGGTGTACAAACACACCAAATCGACATATACCTCTCTCGCTATATCATAATTATAATTCACCGTCACATAACAGTACATGTGTGTTTTGGATAAGCGTCTGGTTAGTTGTAAGTCTGAAAATATCCATATCCAAATATAATTCACCGTCACATAACAGTACACGTGTGTTTTGGATAAGCGTCTGAGGAGTTGTAAGTCTGAAAATATCCATATCCAAATATAATTCACCGTCACATAACAGTACATGTGTGTTTTGGATAAGCGTCTGAGGAGTTGTAAGTCTGAAAATATCCATATCCAAATATAATTCACCGTCACATAACAGTACACGTGTGTTTTGGATAAGCGTCTGGTTAGTTGTAAGTCTGAAAATATCCATATCCAAATATAATTCACCGTCACATAACAATACATGTGTGTTTTGGATAAGCGTCTGGTTAGTTGTAAGTCTGAAAATATCCATATCCAAATATAATTCACCGTCACATAACAGTACATGTGTGTTTTGGATAAGCGTCTGGTTAGTTGTAAGTCTGAAAATATCCATATCCAAATATAATTCACCGTCACATAACAGTACACGTGTGTTTTGGATAAGCGTCTGGTTAGTTGTAAGTCTGAAAATATCCATATCCAAATATAATTCACCGTCACATAACAGTACACGTGTGTTTTGGATAAGCGTCTGGGGAGTTGTAAGTCTGAAAATATCCACATCCAAATATAATTCACCGTCACATAACAGTACACGTGTGTTTTGGATAAGCGTCTGAGGAGTTGTAAGTCTGAAAATATCCATATCCAAATATAATTCACCGTCACATAACAGTACACGTGTGTTTTGGATAAGCGTCTGGGGAGTTGTAAGTCTGAAAATATCCATATCCAAATATAATTCACCGTCACATAACAGTACATGTGTGTTTTGGATAAGCGTCTGGTTAGTTGTAAGTCTGAAAATATCCATATCCAAATATAATTCACCGTCACATAACAGTACACGTGTGTTTTGGATAAGCGTCTGGTTAGTTGTAAGTCTGAAAATATCCATATCCAAATATAATTCACCGTCACATAACAGTACATGTGTGTTTTGGATAAGCGTCTGGTTAGTTGTAAGTCTGAAAATATCCATATCCAAATATAATTCACCGTCACATAACAGTACACGTGTGTTTTGGATAAGCGTCTGGTTAGTTGTAAGTCTGAAAATATCCATATCCAAATATAATTCACCGTCACATAACAGTACACGTGTGTTTTGGATAAGCGTCTGGGGAGTTGTAAGTCTGAAAATATCCATATCCAAATATAATTCACCGTCACATAACAGTACACGTGTGTTTTGGATAAGCGTCTGAGGAGTTGTAAGTCTGAAAATATCCATATCCAAATATAATTCACCGTCACATAACAGTACACGTGTGTTTTGGATAAGCGTCTGGGGAGTTGTAAGTCTGAAAATATCCATATCCAAATATAATTCACCGTCACATAACAGTACATGTGTGTTTTGGATAAGCGTCTGGTTAGTTGTAAGTCTGAAAATATCCATATCCAAATATAATTCACCGTCACATAACAGTACACGTGTGTTTTGGATAAGCGTCTGGTTAGTTGTAAGTCTCAAAATATCCATATCCAAATATAATTCACCGTCACATAACAGTACACGTGTGTTTTGGATAAGCGTCTGGTTAGTTGTAAGTCTGAAAATATCCATATCCAAATATAATTCACCGTCACATAACAGTACATGTGTGTTTTGGATAAGCGTCTGAGGAGTTGCAAGTCTGAAAATATCCATATCCAAATATAATTCACCGTCACATAACAGTACACGTGTGTTTTGGATAAGCGTCTGGTTAGTTGTAAGTCTGAAAATATCCATATCCAAATATAATTCACCGTCACATAACAGTACACGTGTGTTTTGGATAAGCGTCTGGTTAGTTGTAAGTCTGAAAATATCCATATCCAAATATAATTCACCGTCACATAACAGTACATGTGTGTTTTGGATAAGCGTCTGGTTAGTTGTAAGTCTGAAAATATCCATATCCAAATATAATTCACCGTCACATAACAGTACACGTGTGTTTTGGATA
Organism: Haliotis asinina; assembly: GCF_037392515.1. NCBI lineage: Eukaryota > Metazoa > Mollusca > Gastropoda > Lepetellida > Haliotidae > Haliotis > Haliotis asinina. The sequence continues at coordinate 61,816,418 of NC_090288.1, forward strand.
AGCGTCTGGTTAGTTGTAAGTCTGAAAATATCCATATCCAAATATAATTCACCGTCACATAACAGTACACGTGTGTTTTGGATAAGCGTCTGGTTAGTTGTAAGTCTGAAAATATCCATATCCAAATATAATTCACCGTCACATAACAGTACACGTGTGTTTTGGATAAGCGTCTGGGGAGTTGTAAGTCTGAAAATATCCATATCCAAATATAATTCACCGTCACATAACAGTACACGTGTGTTTTGGATAAGCGTCTGGTTAGTTGTAAGTCTGAAAATATCCATATCCAAATATAATTCACCGTCACATAACAGTACACGTGTGTTTTGGATAAGCGTCTGAGGAGTTGTAAGTCTGAAAATATCCATATCCAAATATAATTCACCGTCACATAACAGTACATGTGTGTTTTGGATAAGCGTCTGGTTAGTTGTAAGTCTGAAAATATCCATATCCAAATATAATTCACCGTCACATAACAGTACACGTGTGTTTTGGATAAGCGTCTGGTTAGTTGTAAGTCTGAAAATATCCATATCCAAATATAATTCACCGTCACATAACAGTACATGTGTGTTTTGGATAAGCGTCTGGTTAGTTGTAAGTCTGAAAATATCCATATCCAAATATAATTCACCGTCACATAACAGTACATGTGTGTTTTGGATAAGCGTCTGGTTAGTTGTAAGTCTGAAAATATCCATATCCAAATATAATTCACCGTCACATAACAGTACACGTGTGTTTTGGATAAGCGTCTGGTTAGTTGTAAGTCTGAAAATATCCATATCCAAATATAATTCACCGTCACATAACAGTACACGTGTGTTTTGGATAAGCGTCTGAGGAGTTGTAAGTCTGAAAATATCCATATCCAAATATAATTCACCGTCACATAACAGTACACGTGTGTTTTGGATAAGCGTCTGGTTAGTTGTAAGTCTGAAAATATCCATATCCAAATATAATTCACCGTCACATAACAGTACACGTGTGTTTTGGATAAGCGTCTGGTTAGTTGTAAGTCTGAAAATATCCATATCCAAATATAATTCACCGTCACATAACAGTACACGTGTGTTTTGGATAAGCGTCTGAGGAGTTGTAAGTCTGAAAATATCCATATCCAAATATAATTCACCGTCACATAACAGTACACGTGTGTTTTGGATAAGCGTCTGGTTAGTTGTAAGTCTGAAAATATCCATATCCAAATATAATTCACCGTCACATAACAGTACACGTGTGTTTTGGATAAGCGTCTGGTTAGTTGTAAGTCTGAAAATATCCATATCCAAATATAATTCACCGTCACATAACAGTACATGTGTGTTTTGGATAAGCGTCTGGTTAGTTGTAAGTCTGAAAATATCCATATCCAAATATAATTCACCGTCACATAACAGTACACGTGTGTTTTGGATAAGCGTCTGGTTAGTTGTAAGTCTGAAAATATCCATATCCAAATATAATTCACCGTCACATAACAGTACACGTGTGTTTTGGATAAGCGTCTGGTTAGTTGTAAGTCTGAAAATATCCATATCCAAATATAATTCACCGTCACATAACAGTACACGTGTGTTTTGGATAAGCGTCTGGGGAGTTGTAAGTCTGAAAATATCCATATCCAAATATAATTCACCGTCACATAACAGTACACGTGTGTTTTGGATAAGCGTCTGGTTAGTTGTAAGTCTGAAAATATCCATATCCAAATATAATTCACCGTCACATAACAGTACACGTGTGTTTTGGATAAGCGTCTGAGGAGTTGTAAGTCTGAAAATATCCATATCCAAATATAATTCACCGTCACATAACAGTACATGTGTGTTTTGGATAAGCGTCTGGTTAGTTGTAAGTCTCAAAATATCCATATCCAAATATAATTCACCGTCACATAACAGTGCACGTGTGTTTTGGATAAGCGTCTGGTTAGTTGTAAGTCTCAAAATATCCATATCCAAATATAATTCACCGTCACATAACAGTACACGTGTGTTTTGGATAAGCGTCTGGTTAGTTGTAAGTCTGAAAATATCCATATCCAAATATAATTCACCGTCACATAACAGTACATGTGTGTTTTGGATAAGCGTCTGAGGAGTTGTAAGTCTGAAAATATCCATATCCAAATATAATTCACCGTCACATAACAGTACACGTGTGTTTTGGATAAGCGTCTGGTTAGTTGTAAGTCTGAAAATATCCATATCCAAATATAATTCACCGTCACATAACAGTACACGTGTGTTTTGGATAAGCGTCTGGTTAGTTGTAAGTCTGAAAATATCCATATCCAAATATAATTCACCGTCACATAACAGTACACGTGTGTTTTGGATAAGCGTCTGGTTAGTTGTAAGTCTCAAAATATCCATATCCAAATATAATTCACCGTCACATAACAGTACACGTGTGTTTTGGATAAGCGTCTGGTTAGTTGTAAGTCTGAAAATATCCATATCCAAATATAATTCACCGTCACATAACAGTACACGTGTGTTTTGGATAAGCGTCTGAGGAGTTGTAAGTCTCAAAATATCCATATCCAAATATAATTCACCGTCACATAACAGTACACGTGTGTTTTGGATAAGCGTCTGGTTAGTTGTAAGTCTGAAAATATCCATATCCAAATATAATTCACCGTCACATAACAGTACACGTGTGTTTTGGATAAGCGTCTGGGGAGTTGTAAGTCTGAAAATATCCATATCCAAATATAATTCACCGTCACATAACAGTACACGTGTGTTTTGGATAAGCGTCTGGGGAGTTGTAAGTCTGAAAATATCCATATCCAAATATAATTCACCGTCACATAACAGTACACGTGTGTTTTGGATAAGCGTCTGGGGAGTTGTAAGTCTGAAAATATCCATATCCAAATATAATTCACCGTCACATAACAGTACACGTGTGTTTTGGATAAGCGTCTGGTTAGTTGTAAGTCTGAAAATATCCATATCCAAATATAATTCACCGTCACATAACAGTACACGTGTGTTTTGGATAAGCGTCTGAGGAGTTGTAAGTCTGAAAATATCCATATCCAAATATAATTCACCGTCACATAACAGTACACGTGTGTTTTGGATAAGCGTCTGAGGAGTTGTAAGTCTGAAAATATCCATATCCAAATATAATTCACCGTCACATAACAGTACACGTGTGTTTTGGATAAGCGTCTGGTTAGTTGTAAGTCTGAAAATATCCATATCCAAATATAATTCACTGTCACATAACAGTACACGTGTGTTTTGGATAAGCGTCAGGGGAGTTGTAAGTCTGAAAATATCCATATCCAAAGATAATTCACCGTCACATAACAGTACATGTGTGTTTTGGATAAGCGTCTGAGGAGTTGTAAGTCTGAAAATATCCATATCCAAATATAATTCACCGTCACATAACAGTACACGTGTGTTTTGGATAAGCGTCTGGGGAGTTGTAAGTCTGAAAATATCCATATCCAAATATAATTCACCGTCACATAACAGTACATGTGTGTTTTGGATAAGCGTCTGGTTAGTTGTAAGTCTCAAAATATCCATATCCAAATATAATTCACCGTCACATAACAGTACATGTGTGTTTTGGATAAGCGTCTGAGGAGTTGTAAGTCTGAAAATATCCATATCCAAATATAATTCACCGTCACATAACAGTACACGTGTGTTTTGGATAAGCGTCTGGGGAGTTGTAAGTCTGAAAATATCCATATCCAAATATAATTCACCGTCACATAACAGTACACGTGTGTTTTGGATAAGCGTCTGAGGAGTTGTAAGTCTGAAAATATCCATATCCAAATATAATTCACCGTCACATAACAGTACACGTGTGTTTTGGATAAGCGTCTGGGGAGTTGTAAGTCTGAAAATATCCATATCCAAATATAATTCACCGTCACATAACAGTACACGTGTGTTTTGGATAAGCGTCAGGGGAGTTGTAAGTCTCAAAATATCCATATCCAAATATAATTCACCGTCACATAACAGTACATGTGTGTTTTGGATAAGCGTCTGGTTAGTTGTAAGTCTGAAAATATCCATATCCAAATATAATTCACCGTCACATAACAGTACATGTGTGTTTTGGATAAGCGTCTGAGGAGTTGTAAGTCTGAAAATATCCATATCCAAATATAATTCACCGTCACATAACAGTACATGTGTGTTTTGGATAAGCGTCTGGTTAGTTGTAAGTCTGAAAATATCCATATCCAAATATAATTCACCGTCACATAACAGTACACGTGTGTTTTGGATAAGCGTCTGAGGAGTTGTAAGTCTCAAAATATCCATATCCAAATATAATTCACCGTCACATAACAGTACACGTGTGTTTTGGATAAGCGTCAGGGGAGTTGTAAGTCTCAAAATATCCATATCCAAATATAATTCACCGTCACATAACAGTACATGTGTGTTTTGGATAAGCGTCTGGTTAGTTGTAAGTCTCAAAATATCCATATCCAAATATAATTCACCGTCACATAACAGTACACGTGTGTTTTGGATAAGCATCTGGTTAGTTGTAAGTCTGAAAATATCCATATCCAAATATAATTCACCGTCACATAACAGTACACGTGTGTTTTGGATAAGCGTCTGGTTAGTTGTAAGTCTGAAAATATCCATATCCAAATATAATTCACCGTCACATAACAGTACACGTGTGTTTTGGATAAGCGTCTGGTTAGTTGTAAGTCTGAAAATATCCATATCCAAATATAATTCACCGTCACATAACAGTACATGTGTGTTTTGGATAAGCGTCTGAGGAGTTGTAAGTCTGAAAATATCCATATCCAAATATAATTCACCGTCACATAACAGTACATGTGTGTTTTGGATAAGCGTCTGGTTAGTTGTAAGTCTGAAAATATCCATATCCAAATATAATTCACCGTCACATAACAGTACACGTGTGTTTTGGATAAGCGTCTGGTTAGTTGTAAGTCTCAAAATATCCATATCCAAATATAATTCACCGTCACATAACAGTACACGTGTGTTTTGGATAAGCGTCAGGGGAGTTGTAAGTCTCAAAATATCCATATCCAAATATAATTCACCGTCACATAACAGTACATGTGTGTTTTGGATAAGCGTCTGGTTAGTTGTAAGTCTCAAAATATCCATATCCAAATATAATTCACCGTCACATAACAGTACACGTGTGTTTTGGATAAGCATCTGGTTAGTTGTAAGTCTGAAAATATCCATATCCAAATATAATTCACCGTCACATAACAGTACACGTGTGTTTTGGATAAGCGTCTGGTTAGTTGTAAGTCTGAAAATATCCATATCCAAATATAATTCACCGTCACATAACAGTACACGTGTGTTTTGGATAAGCGTCTGGTTAGTTGTAAGTCTGAAAATATCCATATCCAAATATAATTCACCGTCACATAACAGTACATGTGTGTTTTGGATAAGCGTCTGGGGAGTTGTAAGTCTGAAAATATCCATATCCAAAGATAATTCACCGTCACATAACAGTACACGTGTGCGTTGGATAAGGAATATCCATCTCCATATGTATAGTGCCCCTACATCACAGTGGCCTTACAGTGACGTCACAGCAACGTCACAGGCGTCGATATGGCGTGTATCAACGTTACTGCCTATCTTATTGGCGTTACAAAGGATTCCTCGAACTAGCTTGACAATTTTAAAACCTAACACGAGTGTACCGAATATAATTAGAGACGATAGGGTGGCCGAGTAGTTAATGGTTTGACCTGCCGCATCTACAACCTGGGTTTGATCTTCACTATTTGTTCAGTGCACAGTCTTCCTTTGCCGTGTTACATAAAGAATGAGAATATAAGACCTAGTGAACTCATTTCCTCATCAGATAACTGAGTGTTGACGTCATCCTGTACCGAACAGTTTTCAAAAAAAAAACAATTCAAGTAGTTGGACATTGGTCAGCAAATCTCTATGAAAGCACGTGACTCCAGCACTGCTCGAATGGCCGCATTTTATCGGTCAGTAGCCTGTCTGGCAGTCTCTAAACCGCAATATTTTCCCTTCCACACAGTTCTTTCTACTCTGCTAACGCCCTAAATGAAGTAAGTCTAGACTGGCCATGGTCAGAGTCTCAATCTCCTACATGTCTGGAAATCTTTTTCAATTTAAAAGGAATTTTGTGTTTCTGTCACAGTTATATACATTAAAGCCCTAAGCGTTAGCCAACACGCACAACTAAACACCGGATGGTCTGGTTTTAAACGGAACTGCTTGTACAAATTTTCAAAACAGCTGAACGCAGAGCAGAAAGTTCTGAGAGGCTATTATCAAATTGTTCACAGCTGCAAGATAAGAAATATTCGAACACACTATCTATGTAGGAGAAACGCACGAGTATTGAGTATTTCTTGTGCAGTAAATAACTAACATCGTGTTACTTGTTCTACATCACGTACACAACTCTTTCAACTGTACAGACAGTTGAAACAGATACATATATATTTATTCTTTACATCACATATCTCTACTAAATTTATATATGTTTTTTTTTAATGTTGCATGATTTCGCACACCGTGTGGACAGTGTATATACTCTGGAGAGAAAGTGTAGTATGCTTACAAACAATGCATATAGTATTAACACTTTCCCCATGTGTACTGTCTGATTGTCTGTTTCCGTGGATAATGGAGACTGGCTATTGTCTGACGGTGATGGTATATATTTCATGCTTGCATATTTGTTTTATCATATATACTTCATGTCAAAAGTTTAGACTACTCTAAATGTAGCTACGTACCTCAGGCAACTGTTCGAAACTAAATACCATTTTTTTGCAAAATATTCCATACTGTTTAAAGTAATTGTGTGTAAGTGAGTTAAGATTTAACGTCACATCGGCAATATCCATACTGCTTAAACGTACTGTCTACACAGGAACGGATATATTGTGAAACAAGTTCGTAACGTTGAAAAGAGTATTGTCATGAGTTCAATAAAAGATCAAAATCAGTAAACATTGGTGAATTCTTAACAATTTTTACACCAAACGCGGCGTATTTGCTCAAACGTTCCAGCGATTTGACGCATGATCCTGGAGCATAAGGTTTGCAGTTGTTTTCTTTTCCCCAAGTTAGTATAGAGAAATTCATCTTCGATGTACATGTAAACATACCCATATATGTTTCAGTCAGATTGTGAAGTCAGTCATTTCGTGAAATGATTGAGAGGGTCGGCTATTTAGCGTCATTTTGAGAAACAACAATAAATATACTTTAGTCATTTTATGAAATTTAACTTCTAAACCTATTCTACAGAAGTGGATCACAATTTCATCATCACTTCTCGTCACTAACAGTCAAAACTATTGTGGCAGCGTCTGTTGCGGTTCAGCTTGGTTTTGAAGCATTTACACCTGTTTGTTTGATACTTGCTGTGTCCAGAGCAGCCACACATCACAAACCCCTCTCCACCACGTATAGATGAAATGAAACTTCTTGAAATGACTGAAGTATAGTGATTGTTGTTACACAAAATGATGCCAAATGGCTGACACTCTTAGTCATTTTACGAAAGGACTGAAAATTCTAGTAGACGTTTTTAGACTGTAACATGTACAACATATAGTGGGTGTTTTCAGTGAGTCGAAACTTTTGAAAGGAAGCATATTTTTTCTGTATTCATATTTACCAGCAGATGAATTCTCTGAAATGAGCAAGAGTTCTCTGGAACCAACGGCCTAAGTTAAGAACGCTGTGGCCATCCCTAGGCCCACGTGTAGCGTGTGAAAACATAGAATTGTGATAGGGTATGTCACTCCATTGAAATTTGATGAGAGACCCAGCGGACTCGGAAATTCAGAATCTAGGGGAACATACTTTTGCGTTATTTAAAGGCGTTTGCATTGTCAAAAGGATGGAGGGAAATGGTGTGGAGTTCAACATGTATGGTCCCATAAAGTAAGGTGGTTCACTTTTCACCCTGAGATGGGTCAGGGTTGCTAATGTTTGTCATTAGCAGGAGGCGCTGACCAGGGATTCGAATCCCAGATTTTTCTGTGACCATTGATTTGACACCAAATTTGACAGTACCTTGGTTTGTGGAGTGTGACAGTGGGGAACTTCCATGAAAATGTCACTTTTGATTTCTGACTCGTTAAGCACGCAGGGGGGAGGGGGGGTATCTACCTGACAACGACTGAACGATCTCACAGATGGTGTGTTCATGAGTAGTTACATAGTTGGAACTGATGTTAGCTAATTGATCGAGTGGGTACATGTGTGAGTGTAACGTGTGACAGAGTGCATGAGTATGCTTGATAGGGTGTGTACGTGAGTGAGGAAGTCAATCACAAAGAGAAAAGATAGAGAGAAAGCGCCACTGGTGGTGGGATACAACTATGTGAGAGAGTGAGTGAGTGAAGATGAATATATACATAGCTTTAAACACGGATGGAACCAGCAATCTCCGCATGCACGTGCTTGGCATCGATTTGCCTCGAGCCCCTTTTTCAATTAGGCGTATTCAATCACGAATTCCCATGGGTGAGGCTGGCAGGAGATAGCGGGTAAGCAAGCGTTTTACAAAAACCTCACACAACAGACATCCAGGGACATGCGAGGTGTCCTGACCTGCAACGGTAATGGGGGTTGTGACACGTGAAGGATGAGGGTCTATTTTGACTCTGAATGCCCCGGGGGGAGTAGGGAGGGGGGTGGGGGTGGTTTGTGATCCGGTAGAACTATACAATTCTGGAGTCCCAAAGTACATACGACCTCCCTCTCGTCCTTATGAATGGCGTGACGCAGATGGAACGGCGACTTGCCTATCTCTATTATGTCTATATGTAGACACGCGCGATATCTTCAGCACTATTACGCCAAAATTAATCTCGCCCCATAGAAATTCAAAACTAGTCTGCCGGATTTTCAGACAAAAATAACGTCAAACTATTGTTGTCTAGTTAACAAAATGAGTTTCTTCGTGTAGGTCCGTGTCTTATCTCAAGTAAGTGAACGTGTGACGTATTATGTCGCACACGCTTACAAATATCAGTTTCGTTTGATTAATGTTAGGAAATATTATCTCATTTAGTTTGATGAAAAATATTCAGAATATTGCTGTGACGCAGAGCAAATGTTGTACCCAGAGACCTCGTAAGGGATGTTACGATGGCTGGTATGGTCTATGTGCCTGCAAGACCCACTCTCTAATAGGTCTTTCTACCTTGCATCACCAGATGACTTTACCAATTTGAACCTACGACAATTAAACTATGATTTGGGGGGAGATGGTATTATCAAATATATCAATCACCGAAATGAAATGCACGCGGCTGACTATGGCGACATCGCCATGTGTGACTTGAACGGTGCCGGATGGTGTAAATGGGATGTTAAGACGCATCTCCTATTGACTCCTAGGGTCGGTCGGTCGCGAACTAATCACCAATGCAGCTGACACCTTTCTGTACTGAGTAGTAGTAGCACTCTAGCATGTTTGTGACAACGCTGACAAGTGCCGCCCATGACAACGAAGACTGTTTCCTGACTCCGCGAGCTACACCTTGTGTTTTCATCAACATATAATGGAGGCCAGAATCGTACACATGCTGTCTGTGTTTTAAGGATATACCCACGTACTATTAATAGAAACAAACCATGTCTGTCAAAATGATTATGGAGAGACTTCAACGCTAGGTCACGTGGATTGTATGAACGACCTGAGGAGTTCCTTCACCCTTCTGCTTTTCTCATAAAGATATATTTGTAGTCCTAATAAATCATCTGTTATGCGTTTGGGATGCCTTAGAGACATACATGACTATTTCTGTCCAGTGGGGTTATTCTAAGACAGTCAACGCTCCCCCGACCAGACCTATCTCCCCCACTAAAAGTACTTTTCCATATAGGAGATGCCCTTTGATGACAGAGAACACACAAGAGGCACGATGCATAATGCAATTGTTCCTTTACACTGAGCAGTGAGCAGCAGAATAGTATCAGTCTATGTTCTTCAAAACAATACCAATACGTCTAAAAGATGCACGTAGTTATTAAACCAGCACGTCTGGAAAACGGTCGTGTTATTTACGTGAACATTTCTTTAGAAGTGTTTTTATCTCTCTCGGAGTGCTCATGACCAACTTCAGATCGACGGCCATATCTGTTATTTCTTCAAAGAAAATGCGTAATGTTTGTAACAGGATACCTCATGTGACTGTTGTACATTGCATGAAACTGCCTGGAACACGTGCTTGCAATACTCAAGATTCCGATATGGTAAATCTGACTGTGACACTCTCCTCATCTCAGTTTCAAGGAGTGAAGTATATATAACGTATGTCGTTGGGTTGGATTTGATACTATTGCACATATGTATCCTATAGATACAATTCCGCAGACAGTAAGTATATTTATCGTGGGGTGGGGGTGTAGGTTAACGGGGATTGGGGATGGGTTAGTTGAGATTTGTATGTGGAGGTGACTTCAGCCATTTCAGCCAATTCATCACACGAGGTCACGTGACACACCAGATGTTGAAGATGTGTGGTTGATGAATATATATGAGGTCGTCGACCCCAGCTTGTACAAGGACTGGGCCGTCTTTGTCTATCACAAGCGTCGGTTGAGCGCGCATCAGTCGTGACGCAACAACTGTCATGGCTGCTCATCACATTCTGGCTTTGAGCTGTCTAATGTTTGACGGCAGTGGCATTAGACCGACGGTTACGTCACAAAACAATGGAGGGATTGTGTGTTGGCTGCCGGCATTCAGCCCGTTTGTTTAGGTGACTAATATGATGAATACACGGCTATAAACAGGAATACAGTGCGGTTTTCTGTCAGATAACAGGGCCCAGTGTTTGCCTCAAGCAGCGTCAGTCATTTAATTCGATGTACCAGTTCCAAATGCAATTATGAAATGCGTGTAATTGTCGTCATTGTCCTCAGCAATACCCAGACAGGGCCCTCTAGGAATTAATATACCGAAATATGTGACAGGTTTATGAATGACACCTATAGGTGAACGTTTCCGCTGTAGGGAAGATCATAAAGTAGAACTTTCTGCTTTATCACCATAGTGATATTCGGAGTAATCAGATGAATTAGATTTTCCTGAAATGCATTTTAAAGAATCGCCATTACTCACCCATTCACAAGGAGGGAGAAAAAGAGTAAGAGCGCGGGATCATATTGCAGTGACCGAAATTTACGCTGGTCTTGTGGTCTCTGGCTAGTGAAAAATTCACCAGGGCCACTAAATGATAAATCTGCAGTGGTCCTGGTGGCCGAATTTAGTTAAAATAGGGACCACTAATTATTGTCCACTCACTGGTCCCGTGATCTAGTGGGAAATTTTGAAAGTTTTTTCCTTGTGTTGCGATAAGTTGCTGTAAATGAATACGGTTACCAGGATTGCCACTCGGGCACTTAAAATGTCAATGAGGTTGTCGCAAATGTCTACGTTAATGAGGTTGCAGCCAGTGTCTTCCACAATTGAGACTGTAGCCACTATCTACATCCTCTGAAACTGTTTTGTATAATACATTCATGTAAACACACCGGTTTTACTGGAAACTCTTGGGTGTCTCCTAAGCGGAGAAAGTATAGTTGGTGTGAGCTACTTGCATGGGCTGATATGAGACTGCTATTAAATATGAACGTGTATCCGGGTCTCACTGTACTCTGTAAATGTGAATGTTATTGATATGGGTATATTAAGCCGAATTAGAGGTACACCTATCTAGACCTTAAGTAAGTCTGTCTGAGATACGGGTGCACCTAACTAGTCATTGGGTTAATCTGTCTGAGATATGGGTGCACCTAGCCAGACATTAGGTAAACCTGTCTGATTGGTACACCTCCCTGAATTAAACGTCCACCTAGCTGGACCTAAGATAAATCTGTCTGCGACAATGATTACACCTAGCTGAACTTAAAGTACATCTTTATGACATATGGTTACAGCGAACAGAGAACATCTAGCTCCGACTGGGTAACATCTGGTTGGGGTATTTATAAGCATAGGCTAGATATGTGTACATCCTGGAGAGATTTGGTTGTATATGGCTCTGACATACCTATACCTGCCACTGGGTGGCTCGTATACGGGTACACTGTGTTCCGGGTACATCTGAACGCGGCCTTGTTAACACATGAGTACACTTGGCTTGAAAAACATACATACGTATTATTACAAAACTCACGCACTTTATCGCTATGGGTGTGCCGAGTTTGTTATTTATCGCCTTTCACGCTATTGAATATATATCGTGAGACTCCAGCAAGAGCTTTTGATCCAATCCCAATGACGTCATAATCTCATTTTCTCTATGTACATGCGCCGATCATACAAGCTATCTGAGCACCGCATGACCACGACCCATTAACTACAATCTGAAGAGGTATGTGCATAAGTAAAAGGCAATGTATGGCTTTAATCTCCGACTGTTTGTACACCATGTCGAGCGGCACTGTAGTCAAGTTTCAGTTGAATATGGCGTCCTTCATGTCGATTAATTATCACCGGTGACTGGATTATGGAGATAATCTGGATTACCAGGGAGAAACCCAAGTGGAGGTTAAAGCCAAGATCACGTGATACCCAACACTGGTCCAAGGACGATCTGCCGGAATTACGATAATCTTGGGTATATGCTGCGGGAATCTAGGGAGGAGGGCTATAACAAAGGCCATTACTGAGAAACAATCACGTGGTGGTCAGCGAAGGCCATGGTGGTCGCGTCCCACGGACACCGGAATTAATGGGCGTGTAATTGATGGTGAACCCTGCGATGGACTCTCTGGTGACCTCGATGGTGACCTCTGCTTTCCCCATGTTCGAAATACAAATGTATGTCGCCTGGTTCGGTGACGTCAGTGATTGGGGTTCTGAATAAACGAGATTTAACGAGATTTTAGAATATGTTCACGGATTCGTGAGTTTACATAACGATAACATAACTATAACACAGTGTTTCTACACTACCAGTATGAAGCGTGGACCTGTGTGACCAAAGGTTTCAATAACGCCCAGCCCTTTGTATATATTCCACAGGTTTAAATTCCGCAACCTCGGTTGGGCTTCTTTTCAATTTAATGGATTACATTACATATTTACATTACATTAATTACATATTTTCAGAGAGGCGTTATTCTGTCTCACACGCCCTGACCCACATTATTTTGCTTCCTGCCAGAACTTCTCTGCAGTGCTAGAGCCTTAAATGAAGCATGTCTAGATTTCCTCAGGTTCTGAATCAGTGGTCGCCCCGGGGCTTCTTTTCAATTAAAATGAGTTTGTTTCTTACTATCAAAGTTATATACATTCACAGACTAAGCCTTAGCTAGGCGTTTGTCTATACGCTGATGGTGAGATCTACATTCAGGTTTCATTGGAATCTGTCTGAGAAACAGGCTTTGCTGCTCTTGTCGCTTTGTATGCTTGCATATTTTCTTGATCGTGCTGACAACTCCAGGGTTGCTTGATCCAGACTCAAACCTAATGATCCGATTATGTAATGTTGTTATAATGATATGGCATAGGTAACCACGGTGATACTGTTGTTATAATGATATGGCATAGGTAACCACGGTGATACTGTTGTTATAATGATATGGCATAGGTAACCACGGTGATACTGCTGGAATATCACAAATGCAGCGTAAAACTAAACTCACTCGCTCATGGCATAGGTGGAGCTGGATGCTCCTTATCTACCTTTGAGTAGTATATAACCGCAGCGAGGCTGAATTATTGATTACTGAAGTGCAAAACAACAAAGGGACGCACATCAAACACATCAGTATCCTCCTAGTCGGTCTCTCAGTTGCCAGAGGATAAATTACAACATTAATCATAATGTCGGAGAACTGTTTGGAATGTGTACACTGACTCAAACCGAGGAATTTCAGCAGTTTTTTCCCGCTCTCCGCGACATGTTAAATTAAGAGGGCTGGGACTGAATGACAGTAGAACAACTTTCACTGGTGCCGTGGAGAAATATTTACAATGTGTAGAATTATTTAATAATGTTGAATATAACAGTACAAATCGAATCACCCCATACGCAAACGCAATCCCAAAATGAAACCATACGATAGTGGAGGACAGCTTGCTGGATTTACATATTAATGCCACGGTATTGGGGCACTTAAAATAACTTGTAATAAAGCTACTGTCTACATGCACTTCCTGATGATGATGATGATGACGACGACGACGACGACGACGATAGAGGGATGTTTTCAATATCCAATTGCTGGATGAACCAACCTCGCGCTGCAATGGACGTGACTACAGGTTGAGTCGTCAGTTTGTTGCTGTTGTCTACGAGAGCTCTGGGTATTGTCATACTAACTCGCTGTCGTCTACGATACCTCGATGGTCTTTACAGGTATTGTCACAAATAACTCGATATTGTCAAGTACCTGATTGTAGACAATATTCTTAGTGTATTTTCAGTTGTAACACCTTTCCCAAGTACCAAACCAGTGTCCCTGACTGGTAAAATTCATCAGGAGTTTGCAGTGGTCTGGGTGGTCAGTCTACAGTAAATCTTCGAATGTTATTTTGGACTAGTGAAATACAGTCAGGACCACTAATTATTGTCCACTCACAGTGCTTGTGGTCTAGTAAGAAATTTCGAAAGGCTTCCTTTGCTTACAAACGTGTTTAAAGATTTGAAGAACGTAAGACCAAGCGAATAGAGTGTATACGTCGAGCACCATGACTATCAGATTCCGACGTCTTGGAGCACGGGTATATAGGCCGAGGCACACTGATCAGCCGTACACATGGGGGACACACGATATGTTTGACCGAGGTACCACATACAGCGAGCCTCAAGTGAATTACATTCATTATTCGGTAATCATTGCTGCGGCCTGGAAATGTGGCTACATGATGAGTCGATGTATAATGAGTAGCCTGTGAATAATGAGGAGCCTGTGTATAATGAGAAGACTGAGACTTCTATAATGAGGAGATTACGTATACTGAGGAAACCTTGTATAATGATGAGTTCGTTAACACTGAGGAGACAATGTATGACTATGAATGAACAGGAACAGCTCACGCTTAAAAGATACCAGCCTGAAGTGGTCCATACTGTGACACCACACCGACATTAGTCAGCACGGAACTAGCATCGTCTTGACTAACACCGACGTGAATGACGTCAAACTATGAGATAACTGTAGACAGTAAATAATTTCAGTAAATAAACCCTATTTATCATTTCACGATATTTGGAAACTTATAAAATTCGTTTTATTGTATACGCTGGCCGCACGTTCCCCCATTAGACGTGTTAGACGTGTTGAAGTAAAAGGCGTGTAACGGGATGTGGTACTGGTGAAAGAACAAAGACAAAGAAATACAATGCACTGTATCGGTGAAAACATAAAGACAAAGAAATACAACACGTGGTATTTGTGAAAACATAAAGACATAAATACGACACTGTGTATTTCATCCAGTCACGCCCCAATGTAATATACACAGCTTTGCTTAATTTTCTTTTCCACTGTTAAATTATCTGTACACGATCACACATCTTTGTGTTCATGTCATAATTCACTGTACTCTCCGACATTATTGGAGGAAACAAAGACGTTTTCATTAAAGACAAATAAATACAACACTTTGTATTGATGAAAACAGAAAGCGAACCACTAGACTATCAAACCATCCCCAGGAAGAACCAAAAACCACGATGTTGATGAATGGACAACGACTATCACAACAGTTTGTAGTTAATACATCAGAAACTACGATCTCGACCTTTACCGAATAAGGGTGACGTGCACAAACATCATTCGGACAATATTTGTTATGTGACCAACCAAGATATTTTATGGATGTAAGTTTCTTTATTCTTTTATTTCATTTCTCAACGAAGAAAGAGAAAAGATAATAAAAAGAATAAAGATGCACAAATCCAGAAAATATTTTTGTCATCTATAACAGGTTCTAAATGCCGCTGAAAGACATAATATGTGTTATAGTATTTGTTATCGGTTGCTATAGCAACCTTGGTATACGCAGCATGTACTACAATCCAACAGTGATGAGCCACCACAGGGAGTCATCTTGTGGGTCACCCGCACCAAAGCAGAAAATGATCAAAACATAAAACATCTAATGAACATTCCGGTGACGAGTAATTAACGTAAAGTATACATGAAAAACAAACGCTCCGTGGCCCGCTCGTATTCCCAGATTGCTGACCTCTAAATGTTGATCCCCTGTAATTACACAAAGATCAAATTGTCCCTACCCGTACTCTTAATGACAAACATCTGAATCCAAGGTCAGATGATACATGTTTTCATGCTCAGATTTCACTTAATACGCTCTCAGAAGGTCTGAGACATTTTTACTCTGTAATTATCCGTTCACGCCCTTTACCGATTGGATTCGAATTCATGTCTTATTTTCCGCCTTTCACGAAAGAGTCGGTCTTTAATTACAGCTGAAAGTCTTCATGAGGGTCCAAATAACGATCGATTTTATTATGATTTTATGTACACTGTATTTTTCATGTGCCACAATACCTATTATGTGTTGTTGTGAAAGTATGAGTATTGGGCAAGTAATGCGATAGCATCTGGTAGAGATAGCCGATCACAGTGTCCATTTATGACACCGGACGCTCAATATACCCCCTTATGTACAGGCTCTGGTGTTTGGGACTTGGCACTAAACCTTACGTATTTACGTACAAACCTACTCTGTTGTCAGAGGGTTGTCGACAATCTTCGTGTGATCAAGTATAATGAACTCAGTGTGTTCAGAATGTCAATACCGGTATCATATTTCAGTCGCTAATTGTAAGCTGGGTTTAATTGGCCGGTAGATTTCATTGGTGACGTCACACTCCTGGATGTGTGTCTCACTTGGGTTAGGATCAGAGGTATATATGTCAGTTTTGCCTGGAAACTGAGGTACAAAATATCCAGCTGGCCGACACCTATGTTGCGTCATTTCCTGTAGGAATGCATCCCGACCAACACACAGATGTGTGAATGGGGAGCGTGCTAACGTGACAATATCGTTCTTTAACTGGTTCTGTTGAACGTATGCGTTGCTAGCCATGCGTACATGTGTATCGTTCTCAGATCAGAGCCCAGTTACGACGTGATCAGGCTATACGGAAGAACCTACACTTTCTGACATGAACAATAATTTTTGAAACGATAATTGTGTATATGCAACGTACCGGAAGTGGCCGATTAACCACAAATGATTAACGGCTGAAAATATATCATAAAATACGATGCAGTGCCCTTCCTGAAGTTTAAATAGTCGACCTCGACCCGGCTCCCACGTGTTGTCATGACTTCCGCTCCCAATCTTACTCTGTCACACAGTCCTGAACCACATTATTTTTGTCTTCCGACACACCCTTTCTGCAATGCAAAAGCTGTAAACGAATCAAGTCTAGTTGTCCTCGGGTTCATGTCCAGGTTCGGTATCATCGACCCTACTTGAGCACCATTTCGACAATGATCAGTATTTTGTTTCAACCGAACTTTGTACTTTCTGAGACGGGGAGTTAATCTACAACCCATCCCTTCTCTACGCATGCGAGACACTCCAGACGTCGTACTGTACGACCTCGATTCATTCATGGCGCCATCTGCCAACTCCTTTAAACCACACAACTGAATTCAAATATTGCGACAAAGGGGCCCTCGGTACTGATAAGAAATAAGTACTTTGAGCAACATATGTCAGTGCTCATCAGGGATTCAATCATGTCGTAGGTAGGGCTGGGCCAAAGGGCTTGTGGATTTGGACGGGTCTGTTCAAGCTCATTTACGTTGTTCGTCGTGGGGGCAAGGGCACACACGAAGCTGGGCTTATCATGCTCCACTGGGTAGAGCTATTCACTGGGCTGAGATGGGGTTAGACGATGCTCCCTTGGTGTCCCGATGTCTGTCAAGTCGGCACTCCTACCCCCTTCACAACAACAACTACGGGCTTCATTGCGGGACACAGATGACCCGACATCTCTATGTACCCAGATCCACTTAGGATATAGTTCCATATGAACAAATATGATATATGTCTTCCGAATATTGAAGTTGTAAGCTATTGGGATCGAGCAATAGTTAACAACTTACATAATAGGAATGTTCTGTTTATGTGATTAATTTTCATGTTACAGTCGCATGCAGGAACTAACGTCACGCTTCTTATTGTGACATCACATTTGACTACTGAAATATCACATAGGATCGCATAATATAATGGTATATACTATCACAAACTTTTGGGGGGAAAATCATAGAAGCGTAGGTGGAAAGTTCTGTCGATGAGATATGATTATTTTCCTGTCATGGTTTCATATGTTGAGATATGCAGACATGTAAATCATTCTCGGGGAAGGTTGGTAACTTCCTGTTGACAATATCGACTATCAAAGGGTTTCGATCACGCTTAATAGCACATTTAAATGATTATATTTATCACTTGGAAAGTACAGATAATGAATTTTAGTTTTACAGTGAATCATGATACTCACTCTAGAACTATAATGATTCAGCTGCTTGTATGTGGTTGTAGAAAGGTGCCGGGGTGTTGATTTACACTCTAGCTGTAGTTTTTTATACTGTTCGAATCAAATAGAGAAATGAGAAAGAGAGTACACAGAGGCAGACCTGATCAAAACTGCTATTGCATATATGCTGAGGACCAGAAGTAAGGAAACAGGAGGTCATGTTAGATTTCGTGTTTGAATCATGAACAATATAGAGAATGCGAGATCGAGGGTCGAACTTGATTAGGGTTGTGTATGTAACGCCATGTGCACGCCAACTGGATTATGTATGTTTACAATGGGCCAGGATTTTGGCTGTTACAATGTTACAAAGTCAATGCCTGTGGTCTGTAATCTTATGTGTTTGCCCAACAAGCATTACTAGGAACCGCTTCCAGCAGCAGCATCCACACCAGTACTCAACCATCAGTATATTAATTAGCCAGTCATGGGTATGTTATATAAATACACGAGTGGGAAATTGTAAACATTCCACAGACAATCGAGCTCATATTGTTTTATGTAAAATGGACATGGTATAAACATGGAAGTTTTCCTTGACAGCGTTCGCTCGTTATACGAGCACCTGTGCATGTGTTATTGTGAAATGCTTATTTAGTTTGATACAAACGGCCACTGGGTATTTCCATGTAATCTGTTTTCAAACTTTTTGCTACGTTCTGATTGTTGATACAATATTGATTTTTCATGTCCACGAGTTTTACTTCCTATCAAAAGCTGACAACAATTTTACACGCTGCCTTGTAGGAATGGGGATAGTGTCCTTCTTCATGACATGACTGACAAACTTGTTTTTGTTTCAAATTGTTGTTTTTGTACAGTTACCTACATGTAAGATCAGATTTCAGAGGACGTGTAGCTATATAGCGACATGGCAAAACAAGATGACTTGGTACATAGGTATATATATAGTTGTACTGCTGTATTTGGTCCAGCAGTTGAGCGTGCACAGGCATATACGTAGCTAATACTGTTGTGTTTGGTCCTACAGTTGAGTGAGTGAGTTTAGTTTTACGCCGCACTCAGCAATATTCCAGCTATGTGGTGGTGGTCGGGAAATAAGCCTGGGCCAGACAATCCAGTGATCAGCAACATGAGCATCGATCTGCGCAATTGGGAACCGATGACATGTGTCAACCAAGCCAGCGAGCATGACCACTCGATCCCGTTAATCGCCTCTTACGACAAGCACAGTCACCTTTTATGTCCTACAGTTGAGCGTATAGATGGTAGATATGTATGTATCCATACTGTTTTGTGTACGGCTGTATTACTCCTACTATCGTTGTAGTTGTTCGCACATGTGCACATCGTATCGCTCGTACGAAGTGAAGTGTACAGCTGTGTATACATGTAGTTGTACAGGTCAAGAACAGTAGACTTCGTTCCCAATCTCTGGATTGACGCTCTCTTTCAACTGTATGCTGGTATATCGTAAGTCTACGATATACGCTCAAATTCATACACGTTGTTATTATTTGTCTATATTTTGGGGGTGTTTCGGGTTTTTTTTATGAATGAACACTATGCAGATGTAAAATGTAATTCTTTTTGTATTGTTCGTTTGTTCGTGGGAGAGCAGACGCAGAATTTGTTGAATGCCGATCTTATTAAACTAAACATTTCAGCTATGCCGTAATTGTTTATGATATCTACCAAGTATACATAGCTCCACTATTCACCAGCGAACCCGTCCCACTGTTATGGTTACAATGACCTACTTACGCCACCACAACACAGGCTGTCGCCTACTGCGCAGGTCACCAAACGTCCTTGACCTAGCTGTGCATGTGACAGGCGAGTGATCCATGTAGCTGTGACGTCACAGTTCTCCAGGATTCATTGATTTCTCGCGATAGTTGTACTACACGACACAGGCTGGGGAAGAAGTCATGTTTCATGTTGTATATATCCAATACTGATTTCAAACATAGATATACTTCCTTGATATGTTGTGTTCCACTACACCGCACATGAATTTGAGGTTAAAATGTGAATTAATCTTGGCGAATTTGATTTAGCGTTTAAATCATGGTTACAAAGTAGGTCACGCACACGTCAACATATTGGTTTGTTGTTGTGCACACTCGTAGTGACGCAGACTAGTTGTTACTGATAAACACAAGGTGTGCACTTGTTTTTGTCTCAGTGACTATTTTAATCCATGTTCCTAGTAACAAGGAATGGTAGACGCTGGAGCATACATTTCAAGACTATACTAACCATTTCATCACCGTAGAATAGTTCAGTCTAGCAGATACGGGGCACCTGTTTAAGGCGGCAATGTTTATGGGGTTTTGCAAGTACTAGATTCAGTTATGAGTAAACATACATTACTTTAAATAAACCACAAAGGTTCACACAGAAGGAAACGATAGATCTGTAATAGCTGTCCATTTGTCCACTTTGAAATATGGGCAGAAGCGACTGTGTTTATTTGTCATTACAAGCTTCAAGACAAGATAAAGAAAATGTTGCAACAGACAAGAACCTTGTAGGGTTTGCTCCGTTGCGTAAAATGTTTGGTTATTTGTGGGTCGCGATAGCATCAAAGGCCGATGACATGGATCTTGCTCGCAGGTATGTAGGTCTGTCAAAGGTTGGTATGTCAAAGATATGTTTAGAGTTATATATAGACGAGTGCCTATCTCCAACTGGTACATAACAGGCCAGTGGGTTCAGCCTAGACTTGCATATGTCGCTAAACCAATAAGAAGCATTTCTACCTAATTTCTAAATTACATGAACACGGAGAACAAGCTGTTGCTAAACAGACTGGCATTCCATCATCTATCAGACCGTATTACTGTCACGAGGACAGAATTACTATATAGCCATGGGCGATTATTCAGGACAGCCTATGAACAAGTCTGGGTCCAGCCCAGTTTCCATATATGTGGCTAACACGCTTGGTGAAGGTGACTGTGGTTGTCCCATTTGGACTATGGAAATATATCATGTTCCGTACTGGGCTAAATATGCTGTCTCATTCACTCTGGTCTACATTCCACCGCTGACAAACCACACAGGTCCTAGTTACTTACCCATCCCAGGTTCAACACATGAACCACGGTGTGATCCGTGCGCTCTAGAATGGCTATTAAACAGTTCCCACCAACAGCTGACTAGGATATAGCTTTTCCTGCGTGCAGTTTGGACTTTTCCACTGATGGAAGTTTCATTAGTCTCTTGTAAAGGAAGCCTTGAGACGCATAAATCATTAAATGCGCTCGGTTCTTAATAAAAAGAAGAGATATTTTATTTCCCTGGGCCACTGCTTCGAATTCCAGAAGGCAATCTGTTTATCTACCGATTGTTCAGCGTGAAGAAGAGGATCAGCCGAAGCAAATATATCGCCTACTTGGCATGGTATAAAATGTACGATATCATGAAAAGCTCGTGTACATATATACATGCATCTTCAAATGTCTTAAATGTGAATGTGAAGTGATATTGGGAGGTTTACACGTTGCTTTCCCTGTGCTGAAGCAATAATGTATCTAAAGGTTACTTCATTCTCATCTCCATCATGACTGCAACTATTTTCGTTTGCACTTAACAAGTCCATAGTTCACTGGATCTATGTTGGGGGTAATGTATTTTAGGAAATTAAATTAAATCCATTTACATGTACACCAAGTATTCACTCTGTGAATGAGTATGACATAATGTGACCTTCAGTTGTCCGTTTGTCAGACTATGAAAAATTTATAGGGGCTATATATTTCTCCAAATCCAATTGTTACATAAGCTCCTGGTCCCATATGACCTGGGCATACCAAGGCCACTTCAACAGTGTGTGCCTGCTAAAAGTCGGTTCCATAAATAGTAATCATGCATAATATCATCTCAGTCAAAACCAACACAGAGGTAAATTTAATTTCATTTATTTCTTTTCTCATTCTGTTTTTCCTATAAAAATACATTTATGTACATTTGGAACACAACCAAACCGACCATAGGCCGCTGAATAAATACAGATGTACACAGCACACATTCATTCACACTTTAAATACATTCACACCCCACCTTACAACACAATAAATTATTTCCAATCGATGACAACTATGTACAATGAAAACTCATGAGAAAATGATGTGAGAAATAAGTTAAGAACATTTGCATCTGGAAGAAGTGGTATTTCCCAAGCAATTGTTGGTAGATACATCCTGGCTCTCCACCATATGAAGGTCTGGTTGCACCATGTCATAGACATGTACCCGTTTTAGATCCACCCCTCACTGGGATGTCATTAAGTCACTGGTTCAGGTGAGGATGGAATGTAATGATCCATCTTCCCTTTGTCGAATCTACATTGTTCTTGCTGCCTTGCACCCCTTGAAATCACATCAAGTAAAGTGGAATTTGAAGAGACAAAAAGCACCTTAGAATGTCTTTTTCTCCTCGGAAAGGAACGTTGCATTGAAATGGCAGTGTTGTGTGGTCACTGTTGACCACTGACTCAGAGTATGTTCATTGGCCAGCACAGGCAGTAATGGTGACCCACCACTCCTCCTGGAATATGTGAGGTGGGTGTGGCTGGTTGTCATATTGGTTATCACATTGCACTTGGACTAAGGCAGCAGCCTGCGTCATATACTCTCTTGGCTGCTCATAGATGATGCATCCATCTCTTTGTCATTCTTCTGAGCAATGCCCTGCCTCATCCAAGGGTGGTCCAAGATCTGCTCAACTGTTGGACGTTCAGATGGCCGGATGGACAAACACCTTCTGATAAGATCTTTCACTTCTGAAAAAAAAAAAAAAATACTTAGCCACATACATAAGTAAAACTCACAGATTACATTGCAGTAACTGTGTAACGACATACCTTTTAAAAGATATAAGATGTTTTTGCAACAGGCACCCGTTACATGTTTAAAGTCACAATTTTATTCACAGCAAGACTTCAAATGTCCGTGTACATACCTGAAGAAATTCTGCCTTTGAATGTGAGCTCAGCTTTGACTATGTGTTCGTCAAGTTCGAATGGAATATCTCCGCAGACCATATCGTAAAGAAGGATGCCGAGAGACCATACTGCTGCAGAACGTCCATGGTAACGATGGTAACGAATCCACTCTGGTGGGCTGTACACACGGGTACCTGGGGAGCAAAAAATGATGAGTTGAGTAAATCATATTTCACATCAACTGTCAAGAGAGACAATATGAATTAAGCCTGCGCTAAAGTTTGCTCGCACCTAACGACCGCCGAGTCACTCGACTTCTAAGGTGACACATTCGATCACTCAACCATAGCGAACATGTGTGCAGTGAACCGAGGCCTAAAGTACTTGCAGACAAGTCAACCTTTAGAAATTGATAATAATGGGAAGGTCAGTAGAGAAAAGGGGGAGGTCACCTTGCCAGTGTTAAGTATAAACGATGACCGGACATGAACGAGGCTCTTAGGACCAGGACCTGAAACGCGGGGTGTGGGGGGAGCCTTTCAAAACAAAACGCCGCACCTTCAGCCAATCACTGCGACGCGGAAGACCCGTTGACTGCGAAATCTAGTTTTCCGAGAAAGCCCACTCACAACTGGGTCTATGAACATTCTTTGCGTGCCCCCTTCGACAGTCTGTTTACTGAACTTCAACATATTCGCAGTTAGAAAATCGACCTATGTAACCCAACAACACTGTAACTTCACAGATGTTAGCCTTATCCCCCGTGTATTTACATAAGAACATTTAAATCGAGCGGGCGTTACTTCTCATATGGTAGGAGCGACGCGTTACAGATGGCGGCATGCCCCACCCCCTCCATGCACAGGAGTGCAACACGATATCTGTACACACGGGATGTCTGTCTCAGCGCTAGTTCACTACGATCCATATTTGGCGGTAGTTACAAAGGGTACATATTAGAAGTAATTCCAGTGACCAGTGAAAATACTAAACGAATATAATCCAACATCCAGTTTGCAAATGACACTCACCATCAAATTCACAATAAACAGTGTCTTTCAGGAATGCTCCGGAACCAAAGTCAATGAGTCGCAACTGCCCTGTTTTTAAGTCCACGAGAATATTTTCATCTTTGATATCACGATGTATAACTCCTGCACGATGAATACTGCTGAGAATTTCCACAATCTGTCTAAAGAAGTCTCTTGAACAATCCTCGCTGAGAGCACCTTTTTCAGTTATATAATCAAACAAGTCTTTAACGGGCTCTGGGCGTTCCATTACTATGATAAAACTGTCCGACCGCTCATAATAATCCAGTATACGAATGACACCGGTCACATGTTGAACTTTCCTCAGGAGGCAAATCTCCATGGGTACTGCGTGTCCATTTACCTAAAAAAATAAACAAATATTCAGAAAAATGTCCAATATATATACATGTTGATACAAATCGCAAAATGAGCACCATAACAGTTTTATGATGACCACTGGTCTTAAACATCTGGCAACGAGTCAAGCACATGGGCTTTACTGAAACCATGTTTTAGTAAAAATATGTTAATCTACATACCTGGCCCCATTCTGTGACTTTTTCCTTGTTGACGTGTTTCACAGCCACCTTAAAAAGAAAGTCAAATCAGTATGAAAATCAAGCAATCTCCGTAGAGGGTGACATATGTCAGAATGCGGGGAGAGAAATGGACGCGAACGTGGACGAATGTTGTTGCTACACTTACAGGCAAATTGTCTCTTCTTCTGACTCCTGCATACACTGTTCCAAATCCACCACTTCCAAGAACTTGGCCGATTGTGTATGCTTTATCAAAGCTCTCTTTTTCCTTCACTGTAAAGAAAGAAACACATTACAATGTGGTACACACCAATCAACAGTGAAGCCCTAACAGCGTAAGCTCCATCACTAGGAACAAACTGAAACCGACATCACTTCATGATTTACCTTGGCGATCTTTTTCTCCGGCGTATGAGTTAAATCCAAGTTTCCTCGATAACATTTTCACACCGTATGTAAACACGGCGGATAAGTGTCCGGTTAAGGTTATGTATCCAGAGAGAAACAGCACAGTGTTGCTCGATCGAGTCTCTGTTTTGATCTGTTTCATGTAGCACACTATGCTGTACTATGAACGTTGAACCCACTTGGGCGATAGCGCATTAATCTCGTACTACGATTGTCTGGGTACGGCCCACATTTGGCATATGGCCAAATGATTTGAGACCTTAAAATGACAAAATAACTACACACAGTGATGTGTATATATTAGTCTACATGCAAAAGCATATTAAATTAGAAATATTATAACTGCAAATATATGATTTGTCGATCCAGACAGGGAACTATTTTGGTGCGCTTTCAAAACAAAGGTAGTGAAGCGGTTTCTTGGCTGAGCGCCAGCATGTCCTTAGATTGACGTACCACGTAGCTTGTACATTGCATTCACCAAATTCCTTTCCTTGTCGACCAATCAAAATCGTTCCCGCCTTATAAAATAACCAATGACTAAGTGAGACCCGCCACGCGGTAAAAGCCCAGTAGTTGTAGTTCATCTGGCCAGTAGGTGCAAACAAACGTAACGTGGGTTTTCTTAGCGGGAAATCAGACAGGGAATTCAATACTATGTACTGACAACAAATGGCCTCAGTTAAAGTTATGCCCAATTTGATGTTTTCAAATATAGAGAACTTAAATGACTTCGTGATGAATTTACTTTACTTAGAGTTTTGTAAAACAAAATGTAAAATAAAAGTATACGATGTTTGAAGGATACATGTATATGTAAACATTTGAACAGCTATGAGTCATTTGGCTATGACGATAATGATTCTTTAAGGCAAATTGGATATTTTGTAAATGTGTTGTATTCAACATTTCTGTCTGTGTATGTGAAGTTTTTTTTCTCGTCAATTTCCAGTTACATAATTAGGCATCAGTACAGGAGGGGATTTACCAATGTCTCTCGTACCTGAAACTTGTGATGTGGAAAAAAAGGGGACGCAAACAAAGAGCCGTTTGAACTTGTTTTACCAACAATCAATGTAATTAGAATATTTATCCCTGCCCAAGCGATCTCATTCATTAGGTGCAGAATGAATTAACAGAATTATGCTATCAAGTGCAGTTTTCACAACAAAAGACGGCTAAGACTCCCATCTGCACTAAATGCTCCGAGTCGGGTGCAGGGTGCGCTTCTATTGTTTAAGAGGATCGATGTACCACATCGATTGAACTTGGTGTTATGATTAAGCTTATACTGATGCGTTGCTAAGTGGGTAGCCTAGGAGCGGCCTACTCGGGTGTTTGTTGTTTATCCTCTAAGAAAGAAGGCAGCGTTACCCGCTTGCTTCCCACGGTCTGCTCAATCTCAAATGAAAGCCATAAGTACACCCTGGGTGTATATGTAGTAGCTAAATATAGACGCATAGATATATCTAAGGTACAGAACTCGACGAGCGGGTTACGTTAATTCATGGGCGCTGCATATGAATTCTTTCTCTGGGTCATAAACTTAACCGTCACCAGTGTACGTTCACATACTTGAAGAATGAGTGTTTGGGGTCTTCATACGCCTCAATTCAAACGACATCACGATCTGTGAGACGGTTAGAGGGCGTGGAGTTATGCATCAAATACGGGTGATCTGAAAGTGTTGTCATGAAGCTTACCCTGTGCCGTTGTTTTGGGTTTTGTGCCAGGAACGTTCTTTGTCTTGAAAGGCATTCTTCAGATCTGAAAATACACATGGCATGTCTCTCGTCATATGCATATAAATAAAGTGATTCCGTGCTACATATTTAATGTGGATCCATCGAAAGTTTGTGTACGCCTGTTTGGACAAATTGATTTACAAACGTTTGTTTTTTCAAAACTTCCTTGAAACGAAGCACGTGACTTATTCCTAAGCCAAACAAATCAGGAAAAGAAGTACATGTAATGAAGTATATAATGCATGTTTATAAATAGCGTTACTGTTTTAATACATACATGTACAGAAAATAGAATTAGCAACAGATACCATGTCAGTCTGAAGCTGGAGAAGTCTTTTGTTTACATATATCAAACTTATCAAATAACAACACAGAGAGGATACAAACTACTTAATGTTTATAGTGGACAATAAATAGTTCAATGTAGACCTTATTTAGAAAATATCATTGTCGTAAAATGTCTCATGGAGCATTTATTCTGAAACATTAATTAATGTTTGCTATAAATAGTCATACGTGACTGTAGCAATGGAGGCAAATAGTATGTTGATAGTTTCCATTATCAAAACGTTGTCAACAGAACATGCAGTAATGTAAACAAGCGTTGATACATAGTGTGGAGTTTATCTCTGTTGGTCGTTACAAGGAAGCCGATCTGTTCACAAACACGAATTACGGAAGATTTCCTGGAGCGTGTGTTATGTCAGTAGTGATAGTGTAATATCTTTACATGTGTAGGGAGTCGGGCTACATTCTTCCTCGTGAAATTGGACAAGGAAGTAGCAGTCATCAGAAATCCCCACCAAAGACCATCACCGCAACTAAAGGGACATAACGTGTATATTTTTCACAAGTTTATATGAACGCAGATCGGATGGATTCCATCGGTTTCTTGTGGAATTACAAAGTTTCAGTAAATAGAATGAACAGCAGAAATGTGGTAAAGCAAATAATAAACAGAAAGCGTTGTTGTGTATCAATTCGTTAGACAAACAGTTATACAACTGCACGAGCGACCGTCTCACAATCAGCGTCACATTTAATTGACAGGCGTTATGTCAACACAATGTATATCCTCGTGCAAGACATGATTCACTTGCTTGATGTGTTTTTTCTGCCTTGTTTATTAGCTAGTTGTAACAAAGCTGACAGTTAGTCACTGTCATAGGCAGTGTCATGGGGTTTTTTTTAATGCGAATGACGCGTGTTCCTGAAGCAATCCCTCCTCAGGAATACGAACATTTTTATTGCCTTGTCACCTAACTTATGGCCGTTTCGTGTAAGCAGTCATTGCTTATATTTTAGCTATTACTTTCGTTTGTCCATACTATAACACAGAAATAAAACATGTCTTCCAAAGTACTCTTTTTCAAAACATGTTAACACCAATAACTCAGTTTATCAAATACCGTTCTATATATACTTGCAGGTTTTGTTCAACAGCATTATGTTTCAAACTATATTTCCGCAAATAGCACAGTTTACTAAACAGACTCCTATGTACACTGTGTATACTTGCGTGTTCTCCTTCTCATTCTTCTGTTCTGAGTTTTGAAATAAGCATCACATACATTGGCGTCTTAAGGGAACTAAAGGTGGTTCATTCTAATGTAAAGCTGTACAAGCGTACTGATCCTAGAGAAATCTCTTTACATATACACAGTCTGTGTAAGAATGAAGGATCAGGTCCAGATGCAACGGAAATTTCTTTGCAAGCATCAGGTAATGTACCTACACGTTTCTAAAACCGGAATATCTCCCAAATACATCGAGACTTGAGTGGCAATGTCTATTTACAAGGTATAAAGACAAATCAGATCAATCGATCTCTACTGGCATTACTGTAATACCATCATCTATGGGGAAGCTAATGAAATAGTGTATAGATTAGAAGACTGACGCACGGAACACTGATCATTCTTACCGTAAGTCAAATTCGAGAAGAGTATGGTGCTGTTATATGGTTTCAACATTTTTTTATCAATAAAAATGAATTCTGACTGATGAACCAGCTTTACAGATTATATCAACACCGCTCCCATACAATATATAATACCAAATTTAAGTGAAACATGAGTCGTCATCGATAGTGACGATCACATAAATAATACATGTGCACATATTATATGAAATACAAGTACCTTTATCATCAAAGTAGAGAGTTAGTTTTGGTGTGCCTAACAAGCCATTTGTAGAAAAATAGAAGTTATGAGAAGGTTATTGTTAAATTAAGTTCATTATTTTCTGTGAAAAGTTAAAGCTCAGTGTCTTGATGTAAAATCGTGAAATTGGTTTGGGAAATAGTTATTGAATCCTTTTAAAGGTAAAATCAAGATGTAAGTATTCTAATATACGCGATTGCTCATATGTACAGTTATCCAAAGTGTGCGGGCAATAATAAAATATTGGCAAGATACAGGACTTAAACATAATATATAAGGTTTTACGTGATAATCGGTATTTAAAAACTCCTCAGACAACTGATCATGGTGCAAACTTTACGAAAAAGATCATTGGTGTGGTAATTCCATGTACAGTCACTTTGGAGTGTTCATCCTAAGTGTTAATGACTTTCAACTCTTTTCATGATTGTTCCGTGCATGACTAGGTTCACAGAGACGGTTTTTCTTGACGTGAGTAGTTTCGGTTCTATTTGGGTGAAAAGTCACCTGCCTCACGGGCCCATTGTGGTATTTTATTTAGACTGATGCTAAGACAGATAGCAGCAGCAAGTGATGGATCTTCTATGAAAACACATAATGCAGAGTCATCCGCAAAGAGACGAATGTTACTTTCGGTATCACATACGATGTCATTAATGAATATTAGGAAAAGAAGTGATCCAAGGACTGGGATACTCCAGCTGGTACAGTTTTCATGACAGGCTTAGGTACCCGTTAATTGCTACCCGTTGTACTCTATTTTCTAAATAACTTTCGAACCATTTTAACAGTTCGTCTTGGATACCACAACTTTCAAGTTTATAAATAACTCCAATCCTTATCAAATGTTTCACTTATATCACAGAAGACCGCTCTAAGCTATTTTCCTTCTTCATGAGTTTTATATAAATTTTGATGTGGCATGAATCCTGATTGTACATTTGTCAGTATATGTCTTTATCTCCTAGGAAGGTAAAAAACGTATTTAAAAAAGATATTTCTCAAAGCCTTTTCATAAGAAAGGCGCGAGTGCGACAGGGCGATAGTTTGAACATTCGCGTACGCTATCTTTCTCGTGAATAGGTATTACCGATGCTTCGTTCCATGAACAAGGGAAAATGATTAGTTAAGCGATATGTTGAATAATTTCACGAGGAGAGGTGTTAGACTATTTACGGTATACCTGAGTACTTTATTTCCTATTCCATCCGAACCGGATGCTTTTGATGTGTCAAATGACAATAAAATATCTGACATCATCGTTATGGTTCTGTTATATCCGTCCTTACATCACACGACTGTACTGAATATCATCTACCTGGGAAGTCAACTGTGTACGCAGTTTTCTTGAACAGTCAGAAGACATTTGATGGTGGTTGGAATGCTGACTTCCCTGTAAAATGGTATTTTGTTTTGTTGTTCAAAACAAACTTCGTGGCTTATATTCACTTGATCATATTAATGATCTGACCCGTGAACTTCACTAATCAGCGCATCCACAGATTTACAAGTTAACCTCAACAGTTGCACAACATATGTCAGAATTCGTACTGAGAGAACTGTCTATCCCTCTGCAAAACAATAGCTGGGCACAAGCAGCAAATATGGCCGGAGGAGTTGCCTCCCTTAAATTGCAAACTTTCGCACGAAGCTACAAATCATGTACGTTTCTTCATTGGGTCTTACGTTTAACGCGTAAGAAAAATATTTAATGAACGTTACGTCAAATCACATCAGCAATTTATACCAACGAGTAATATGTTCGGAACGTGCACCTATTAAAAATATTATATAAAAATATTATGGAGAGGTATCTCATTTTCAGGGTTAATGTCGAATTGTTACAAATGAAGATTTCACAATATAATCGTGTCCATTGAATTGATAAATCCACATTTAACTTATAATCGTGTTAAAAATCAGTCCTCTCAAACCAAAATGTTAAATAGTAATCATCTACAAATCTTCAAGGAGATGGGAGGAAACGTCTCCGGCTAAAAGAACGAAGGGAGACGAGTCTTCCTCATTAAACACTTGCTCTGAGATCGGAGAAATCACAAGGAGACAAATACGATAGAACTCACGCGTAATTTCTGTGTGTTCCTATGACTATGGTAAAACTTTTTCACATTTCCTGAATTTCTTTTATTTTCGCAAGTGAGTATAGCTATATTAGTAGCAATATCACGGCGGGGGACACAAACAAATGTGCTTCAGACATTGTACCCATGTGGGGAATCGAACCTAGACGTGATGAGAAACGTTTTAATGTAACCACGAGGCCACCAACTGTCCCGGTGTTTACAAATGTTGCTTACCATGAACTTGGTTGGTATTGTATATCCTAGGCATTGCTGATCCGTGAATATCCCGGGGTAGAATTGGCCTTCAGCAACCCATGCTTGCCATAAAAGGCGACTATGCTTGTCGAAAGAGGCGACTAACGGGATCGGATGGTCAGGCTCGCTGAGTTGGTTGACCCATGTTATCGGTTTCCAATTGCACAGATCGGTGCTCATGCTGTTGATCACTGGATTGTCTGATCCAGACTCTATTATTTACATACCGCCACCACATAGCTGGAATATTGCTGAGTGTGGCGTAAAACTAAATCACTCACTCACAAGGTATTGTTTAATACAATGTAGGACTATGCGTAAGTCATGTGCAGACATTGATAACTGTGGAACTGCAAAGTCAAACTGCGAACTTACTAAATACATTGTCACCTAATTTTAATATGGGGCGACGGATTCTTTACTGAAAAAAAAACACCGTCTGTCTTTTTTAGAATCCACATTTATACATGTCTTGACACGAATGTTTAAGATGTAATAAACCATGAAGATCTTGATCTTCGATCCAATCTCATACCTGAATATTATCACGTTCCCAACTCGACAGAAAATGTTCTTGTTGTTTTGTTAGACTTATCATATCTGCAATAATTTCGCAAAATATGTATGTCATGCCGCTAAGAATTGTAATTCCCTTTTTAACAAATGTATATCTGTAAAACAATAGCTACACCAATGTTCTCCATCATCATCATCATCATCATCATCATCATCCGCGAAGATCTTAAGAAACTCATGCTTGTCTAACGGGATCGAGTAGTCAAACTCGCTGACTTGGTTGACATATATCACCGTATTCCAATTGCGTAGATGGATGCTCATGCTACTGATCACTGGATTGTCTGGTCCAGACTGGATTACTTACAGACCATATGGTTGGAATGTTGCAGAATGCGGCGTAAAACTAAACTCAGGCACTGAGATATAACATGATCACCTGGTCTTTTCCCCGAGGCGGCAAAAAACATCGGCAATGTTACAATGTACCAGTGAAAGGGAAGGGCATTGTGTAATCATAGTGGAAGGGAAGTAACTCTACAAAGCGCATTTTCCAAGCATTTCATTTTTATACGTTTTACAGATTAATCTTGAATGTTTAGCTTGTTTTACAAATACTGAGAAATCATTAAGGCCTTTTAACCCCAAGACGTCAAACGAAATGTGTTTCCACGTTGGTAATGCTATTTATAAGACAGTCACACGTTTTGGTATCACTGGTGCACATTTATATCCAATGCCTCACAATTTAAAGACCTTGGTACTTGCTTTTCACTCGTGTAACATATTTTCACGAAACATACTTAAAATAAAAATACAATTCGTCGCCAAAAGCTCCAAATTAGCAAATATTCAATATGCAAATTTCACCCATTTCATTTACTCCCACCTCTATTTCAGTATGATACTTTAAGCTATCACATATATTCTCAACGGATAACAACGTAAATTTTTCAGTCTCAAATGTTGGCTTCAAACAATCCTAATCCTAACATCATTCTACTTTGACATAAACAGGTCAAACAGTATTTGTTCCTCGCTTCTTTGTAGCCTGGGTTTATCTCGGATTATTTGCTTATACAACATCTCCGACAAGTCACAGTAGTTGTAAACATTTCTATTAAACTGATTCATATTTATCACTCACAAATTAGCCAAACAAATTCAGGAACTTATAAGACAAGTCTTAAAGCTAGTAATTCAAAATTAATTACTGCTAGTACGCAACTGCACGTCGGTGTATTGCATGTAGTGAAGCCTGGCCCTTTCGGTGGAGAGGCGGATGACATCACCATGCAGATGACTGCTGAGTTCAAGAGGGAGAAGATGCGCCGGTTACATCAGACAATGTAATATATTCAGGAAATAAAACACGATTACATACATATGTTACATAACTCAAGATAATAAACATCGTTGTTAAACAATTAAGGGATCGTTTCTGGGTTCATCTGTGAGAGACAAACGCTCAGTGTGATCAGGTCTAATACGACCTCGATAAAACCCGCGAACTGAGGGGTGGGAGGTGAGATGACACGGGGCTGAACGTTGTACTTGAGAAAAGCTAGCCATGCAAGACTTAAGCTGGTTTTAGAGCTAGCTCATTGAGATACCATATCTCAGTTCAGCTTGAATATCCCACTCCGACACATTACACTAACTTTGAGCCGACCGTTATTGCTGAGTGCTAGGCAGGGACCAAACAAACCAAGAAACGTTATCAGGTCGAACCCACGATTCTACGATTCTAGAACGAAACAAGGGTCTCAACAGCCTGATGTGGCGTCTTACGACTGCTCCACCGTGCCCCAAGAAACAAAGTGGATGACAGTCAAAACACCACAGAAGAGAATGGGTTTCGTTTCACGTGGCTTTTAGCACTTACAGATCAATATCACGGCGAGGAACATCGGAAACGTGCTCCACACACTGCCGGCGTGACGAGCGAACACTTTACCACTTGACTACCCCACCGCCCTCTTTAGCACCACAGAAAGACACGTATTCACACATTGCTCTTTTGGTAAATGTATGTGCGTTTTGCTATTGAACAAACGATGCCTCATGTTCCAAGATTAACAAAATCACAGAACATTCCAGTGCAGTAAAAGCAAATTCCCTTACCTTTTGGAATTTCGTGGTGTATGTCTGAAAGGAAATTCTCAAAGCAAGTAAAATCTACATAAAGGTCAATATCAAATGTTTAGCAAAGTCGACCGTTTATCATCAGAATCATCCTTCCCACAAAGACGATAAAATTCAAATTCAGCTAGTGTGTGAAAGTTTGAAGGGACATAGAATGTCAGTACTCTATGAATGTCATTGTCTCTTCCCCCGAACTCGGTCAAAGCCGATGTCATAACAACTCGTGATTCCCGTGCAGACTGAATCGACACAAGTCGCTTGGATGATATGTCTCGTGCAGGGATCGTGCACAGTGAAGCAGCACCAATCAAACTGATTGAATGTTACCTTGAGAAGTAGGCCGCGACTATGAAAAAACTTTCTCTCAAAAGTGAAAAAAATAGTACGTTTATCGCAAAACGGTGACGTTCCGGCTTAGAACTTGTCTTCAGCAACCCTTACTTGTAAGAGCTGACAAACGGAATGGGTGGTCCTACTCGCTGTCTTAGTCTATGCATAGGACGGTGCTGGCGATGTCAGCTACCAGAGGACTTATACATCCAGTATTTACATACCGCTGTCATCAAGATGAATACTGCTGAATGCAGCGTTATACAACAGACCTGTTAGGATCGAACACGGTATGGTTCCTTCGTCAAAGTTCATAACTGCATCAATTGTTAGCATGACCATACTCCTTGACCGAAGACTGGCGCCATCATAATATATGCCGTGGTGCTACCAAACCAAGAAACCACGAGAGTCAACCAGGATTCGAACTCACAGTCTATGACATGCGTAAATGTCGCTGTGCCAGGGGCTGTAGCTTATGGAGTGAGTATCGTTTCACGCCGCAACATCACGCAGACAAGTGCCCGTCGACAATCGACGCGGACG
Organism: Haliotis asinina; assembly: GCF_037392515.1. Taxonomy (NCBI): domain Eukaryota; kingdom Metazoa; phylum Mollusca; class Gastropoda; order Lepetellida; family Haliotidae; genus Haliotis; species Haliotis asinina. Next base: position 61,851,659 of record NC_090288.1, read on the forward strand.
CACTGCATGGCAACTGCTGATCCAGAGTATTCTTGGCGTGAACTATGTAGGTGTGGTAACTTCATCTTAGCCGCGAGTCGTCAGGGAGACAGAGATTATGTTGTGGGCAGTCAATAATTGATAACATTGACGGTAATGTCCGGGTATCTCTCCATTCCTTACATCATGCAGCAGAAGCCCTGGAACATTATTTTTAATGGGAAAGACTTCCGCCCGTATCTCCCTCTCATCACCCCATCGCGTAAATTTCATTCTTGTCAAATCTAGTCACCTGAATATTCATTCGTCAACTGATAAAGATGGTTGTCAACATGTTTCGTTAATTATATCTAGACATATGGCAAGATGTGTTCTGCTTCTAATAATGACACTCAAAGAAAGTTTTCCTCATCGTTGAAATATAAGGGGATACTGGCGGGAAAGAGTTCCGCCCGTACCCCGCTCTTTTTATACAGTACTGTATATTTCTATTTTCCCCGGTGCAATATTCCAGCAATGAAATATGTTCATAGATTGTTTTTTTTATACCTGTTCTAGTTTACTGAATGTATATTTAGGATGAGGTATTCATGTCAGTATGTAATTTTGGTTTTTGATTGGGGTGGGGTGGGGTTTACATGCGGATGCCTTGACCAAGTGGTTACCTTTACCCTAATTAGATAAATGCACGATAATTCCACCACACACACCCTAATCCCCACCCCCACTTCAGCCCTCAAACACGACCCCATCTGGATTCAAATATGTGCTACCAAGTGACGCAGTTATGTGTGCCAAAGACCACCTTGAAATCATTTTAAATCAAGTTTCAGCTTTGAGATATGCACATTCTGTATGCGTTTCTTACACAACTGTGAAAAGACACGTTGAGGCAATGGTCCTGCTAAATTGCACGTCACACAAACTGTTTGTCGTAAGGCGTTGTACCTACCTGTGGCGGCGACAGAGCAAATACTTTCTACGTAATATTCTTCTGCAACCAGCTTCCAGGTACTGAAATATCCATCAAGTTTACCCTGCTCAGTATCCAACCAAACGTTGCCACCGCAATATGAGATGTAGACATGTCATCAGCGTGTAATAAGACCGATATTCCATCGGGCGTCCTGCACGTGCAGAACGTGCCACAAAACGTCGCATGCCGAGCTGTTGACTGGCGGGCGTGTCTTTTCGGAAATGTGGGATTATCGTCTATATGACGTCACATATTAGTTGCACGTTCTGCTCAAGGTATCGATTGATTTGTTAATGTATGGGACTTACGACAATCTTAGCGCTAAGGGAGCTTCGAAAATCTAGGCCCAGAACTCCGAAATTTGTTTTAGACTGTAATCAGTAAATAAATACTACAGACAGGGGTGCGGTGGGCGAGCTGACCAAAGCGCCAGGCTAGTGATCCAGCGAGGTTGAGGTGTCGGGATCGAGCCCTCATATGTTACCGGGTGTAAAAACCTTGTGTGCAGACTCTTTTTTGTCACAACCCCTTGTGTGCAGTACACAACCTTGTGAACGTAAAAGAACCCACGAATCCGTTGGTATATGACCAGACAGTGGCCACATGAATATGTGCATACACCTAGTTGCGGTCTACAGCAACGAGCAGTAAACATGGACAAAGTATTGTGTGTCCCAGTGCACCTAGCTGTGAATTGGGTACCTCGTTAGGATGAGAGAGCCATAATAAACTCTGAGCACATTGTGGCAGCAAGAGGTGTATACTCCCCAGGGAGTTGAGATTGATAATACGATGTGACGCTGAGACGGACATCCAATAATCGAGGGAAAAAAATACCAGTGCCTTGAGCAAACAATAGTTGCATGGATATGTAAATATGCTATAAAAACAATTAAATACAGTGTAATAACAATAATGTATTTCTGTGAAATCTTATCCTTCACTGATTTTTCTTTGCCATGCCATCACGGTTTAGCTTCCTGGGTGCTGTTGCAGGAAACAACATTATCGCTGAGACAACCTTAAGTCTGTGTGAAGGTATGGGACATCGGTCGCCTTGTTGCTAAGATCGTATTGCACAACGGCACCAATGGTGGCCCAATTTCACAAAGCAATCGTAGCGCTACTTTTGATGTAATCGTACCTCCCATACTTTAATATAGACTGAAGACAGTCGTAGATCTGCGATCGTGAAACGGGGCCCTGAGGGTCTGCCAGGAGAAAAAATATATCTGGTTCGAATCTCTGGCCGAGTTAAACCAAAATACGCCGCGAGACGGTAATTGTTTCACCAACCAGTCCATCGGCATTAAAATGGTAAAACTTTGTTGTGGAGTCATTACGGTGTGTCTGAGAGAGGGGTCGTGTCGGCAGGCACTATGAAACTGATTTTACTCCCGACCTGTTTTCGGTTGTCAGAGTCCCTGAACTGCATTCTTGTCCCTCCCACTTAGTCTGTCGTACAGACCCTGAAGTATAAATATGCAAGAAAGCCCACGCAAGTCTAGAAAATGTGACAAGTCCAGATTTCCATAGCTTCTGAAAATGAAGAAAGTCTCAGGTCTCCATTTCAATATATTTTTTTTCACTATGAACGTTTTTTCAGTAAAATATGTTCATTTCAGAGACTAGCTGTTAGTCTACCCTTCCACTGAGCCCTCTCTGCACTGCTAAAGTCCTTGATGAACAGTTCATAGTTCTTCAGGTTCTGTATCTCATATCGGCACCTTTACGATTTAAAAGGAATTGTTTGTTTCTATTACAATTATATATACACAAAGAACTTAGTTAAGCACCCCCTGATTGGTGGTTGTGTGCAAAAGTGGGACCTTTCTGTACAGAAACTGGCCCAAGAGAAAGGTCATTTACGCGGTAAATAGCGTCGACTGCCCTTTTAGATGATCAGGAGGCTGACAGTGGTATGAGGAGGACAGTGCTGGTTGTCATAGTCACACGGGGTTACATTTGGTATTGGCCTTGAATCGTGCAAGACGCAAAATGTTCACATTCACCCCTGTATTGAATTTCTGGATACAAATTCTTTGACATTCTTTAAGAAACTGCTACTTAGCATATTATAAACCAAAAGTCACTGTGTTCTGTTATCTGATTGGTTGAAAAACATGATCAAATGGGATTTAATTCCCGGAAATTGCAAGACTGTTCGCTGCGTATTGACACGTAGAAACATCGCAATTGTTTTGTTGTGTTATGCGAATATTTCATTTGAAACCTCCGGCTGACGTCGTTGGTTCCAAATGCATTCCTTTGCTTCAAATACTCAATAACACTCGGAAAGTGGCCAACACATAATGTTTATCTCCTAAAACAGTTGACATAGTCGTGCATTTCTGTCCATAATAGTGCACTGTCATAGTCAGGAGGCATATGGTGTCTTCGTGATCTTGATTTGTTGGTGCACTGGGGAAAACTCATGTCAACTAACACAAAGTCTCAAATATAGTTTTCTCTAAATAAAGAGGTGTGTGTGTGTGCGCGCGCGCACGCTTTTGGACAATGACATGTTTTCGGTTGTCAGTTTCAACCTCTTTCTGGATGGCAATCCATTTGACACTGATCAGGAATCTATCTACAGCTAGCACTAACAACAGAAGAGATGGTAATTTGCAAGTCAATGTTTATTTGCAACTAAGGCTATGTTGACCTGGACAGTGAGAATCTGCCAGCCACTCACAGACTGCAACATGGCAGGAAGCAATGGTACCTGGGCTACAGATAAGGCCAAGATCTTCCTCTAGCTAAGAGCCATAACTTTACCTGACTGACCTGCCTGCACGCCCATTGTCACAGAGAACAAACAACAAAACAAAGCAAATCTCCCAGAAGTCACATCCTCCATCCTTCCAAGTGTCCACCATCAGGCTTATCATATGGGTAGTTCAAATCATGCTTATCACAAGCCTGATACATGCATCACTTGACGTGCAAGATCAATTTCCAAATTTATGTGAAGCAAATTGTAACAATCTTCTGTATCATAAAAGAATTCATTTCATCATCCAGTGAGAATATACACTTAAAAGAGAAAATTATATATCTCACAGAATACTTGTTGTAAAAAAACCAAGAAAAATCCCACTTTTTACGTGAAGAATTTCATCACCCAAAGATTTATGATGGGAGTGTATTCTGCATCAAATTAACATGCGTGACAGTGAAAACTTTGCATGAAAAAGGATTATGTCTTAATCATGATTGCTAAAAACATAACGGTACTGGGTCCACAAAGTGTTCATAACATTACAACCTGTTGTAAGTCTGTAGTTTACCACTGGTTTACAAATGCTTTGTGGCTTGGGACCCAGATGAGTAAGAACTTGCACCTTAAATAAAATGGCTTTGTGTTTTGACGGAAGGTAAAAATAGTAGACACCATTGTGTATCACCTGTGGCTAGGCCCGAACTGCATGTTCGGCAGGGCGAGAACTACAACTCTGCTGGAACAGGAGGAAGAGGATGAACTGAGGGCAGTAGTGTACAAACTAAAACTAACCATCAGTCTGATGCATAGCACTCGTTTGAAATAAAATCACAGTTTATTGGGAAAATAATCACTTATGAACAAACAGCATCCTTACATTTGACAATCATGAAACTTAGATAATTCGCTCAGCGAGAAACATCATTCAAGAATCAATTATAATTACAATCAAACACTAAAAAATCAGATCCACCTACACCCCACCATACATACAAATGAAACAAATACACCTACTGATAATGGCAAACTTTCGTTCACAGACACCTGTACTGTTAGTCTCAAGGGAAATCGATAGAATCCATATAAATTTAAGACAGAAGAATTACAGAAAACATCAAAATTGACAGAAATTATCTGTAACATAGGTTTCCTAGGATGTGCTTTAGATCTTACATTTATTCAACCTTGAGACATAAATATATCCTTTGCTGCTGATAAAGCAACAGTTTGAGAGTCATATGTCTCTCCAACAGGCTTGATTTCACCCTAAAATCAATGTTATCACAGTGCAGGTATCTACCAGTAGTACCAGCAATATCGTTCAACATGTCCATCTAACATTACCCCAGACAATACATACACATGACCAGACAAGTAGATCCCAGGTGACTGTCACAGAAACTAGAACTAGGAAGAGTGAGCCAGTGAATGTCTTTATTCAGATACCCTTAACTTGTATTTTCTTATATATTCACCTACTTCTTAGCTCCTCTCAAGAATCTCAGTATTTTGGTCATGTCATATAGTCTGTCACTTTAATATAAAAATTAAGTACTTTGGTGAAACCCATAAGCACAGGTATTGTAGTGTTGTTGAAGCACAATCAGGTAGAAACTGGTATTTATGAATTAGAATTTTGCAGACCTGAGAATGTAAATTTGTTCTGAAAACTCTCCTGCCTGAGACTCCAGAGTCTGTTTTTGTCCCTTTGACCACCATTGATTCTGTCAGATAATGCAACATGTTTCCTATACTTGCCTATCCCAAGGTTATCTCAGTCACTACTTTCATTAATGTCACAACCTGGGATCAAAGTAAACAGTAACATATTCTCATTTTTCCAAACCAAAACAGCTTTCATACCACATCAAGAAAATGTCTGAACTGCATGTCATGTCACACGTTTTTGTTATCTGTCATCTGAATAGCAAGGCTGTGTTGTACTCTTTGAATGTTTTCATGTTGGCTCAATCCATGATCTCCTTCACATAATGCATTTGACGAAGTTCTTCCATGAGATGCATGTAATGATGCCACTCAGGTATCACTTTCTGATGAGTGAGCATGTTTTCATGCCACTTTTAGCAATATTCCAGTGTTACCATAGCATAAGACAACAGAAATAGGCTTCACACATTGTACCCATGTGGAGAATCGAACCTGGGTCTTTGGCATGAGAAGCACACACTCAGTCTACTAGGCTACCCCAATGCCCATCTCAAGCTACAGCCTGCAGTACACCTACACGAACTGATATCTCTCAGTCAAGTTTTCCATTGGCCAAAGACTGTGGTACATCAATTCCACTTGCCAATGTCAGATGAGCATCATCACATCCAGGAGATACACATCAACAATGGCCACGCAGGAACACATCATGTTTGAAATCCCAAGACAGAGGGACTCGTCTTCATATCATTTGAAAGTAAGGCCAATCCTCTGATAAAAAGCTACCAAGCAACGAACACCTTAAATCGTCACCAAAATTATCACTTTCTTCAAGTGAAGACACATAATACCATTGAAGTAAAGATATTGCTGAAAAAAGGGAAACCTTCATGGCTGGGGACACCAGAAATAGGCTTCACACAATGTAACCATGTGGTCTGATGAGTGAAAGATTTTACCACCCAGGGATTCAGAAGATGTGTGGCAATGTAAAAACAGTTCAAGGACTGACAAGGGTTCAGACAAACCTTGATGTGTGACAAACTGTGACAAGGACCAGTGTTAGGTCAGAATGGGAGGAAATGCCCGGAAGCGAGTCAGATCTCTGACTTTTAACTTTGGTAACACTAACAAGTCAGGGTATGCAACTCAGGTGACAATACTGGACAAATGACCCTGCGTTTCCAGACTGCCCAATGATGCAGATCTGCACAGTCAACTGTTGCACCTTAGACATTAGTTCACACAACGCTTCCTCATGGGGATGCATCATCAACAGATCTTCAATCTCAGTGAGTTGTCCAGCTCTTGTCTGTATGCGTAGTGAATATTTTCTAAACATTTCTATGAACATCTCCAAATACAAGCAAGTTCTGTTAACAGTTTAAACAATCACATCCTGTACATGAACATACACAACTTGAACATAACCTAAGGTGTATGGAGAACAGTTCGTATTTACTTCAAGGTGTCATTTCTTCAGAAATGAAATATAAATATAATAAAAATGATGCCTTTCTTAAAAACTATTAATATCACTAGTTGTGGATGCATAGAATTACAAAACTGTTATAGTGATTATTAGCAGTAGCCATGTTTGTTAATAAAATGAGGATTAATTATCAGTTATCATGAGCATGTAGAATGTTTACACATGAGTCCTCCTACATTCTTCTGATAAAGGTAAGACCCTCATTGTATATTGAGCCAATAAGACCGATATAACAGCCCTAGGACAGGGTCCACTGCACACTTGTTTATAGATATCTGACTTCTAAGGCCACATAATGACTACTTACTGATCAACACAATGGGTTATACAACACCCTCTGGCTTGCGAATACAACAGGTTATAGAATACCCACTGACTGATAGTGGAGTTTATACAATACTTAGTTCAATCACTGACCTTGAACTCAAGTTTTCAAAAGACTTGTAAAACCCAACACATCAATCAATCCCGGTTACAGACCTTGTCCATTCCTGAAAATCGGATTATGCATTAGAAATTATGTCTTTCAGAACATACTGAGACAGTAAGAATGTACAAACTGGAGCCAACACAAGCACCAACTTCTGACGAGATTTTTACCCTTTAGTGACTACAGAAAGCACAACCGTCCAAATTACATACGTCACTGATTTTCACAACATAATTTAAGGCTGAAAAATTAAGGCAAAATAACACGGCTGAAAACCCTTATGTCTCTGTATCATGAATGTTAATTACAAACTTCCTACAAGTAAATTCCTTTATTTAGTTACCCACAGTCAAATAATTGTTTTCAACTTGTACTCAGAGCAAGTTCTTATTGCTGGAAATGCCACTTAAGAAAAAGCTGTATTGAGAAATTTGCTTGAAAAGGCAACTGATAAAATACACAATAAAAAGGACAAAAAACATTGCATGAAGTTAATTTACTTAACATAAATATACTGAAGGGTGTGTGTAATGAATGTTGCTGGAGTGTGATGAAACTGTAAGGAAATGGAGGGAAGCTGTAGCAGTCATCAGATTTGCTTGATATGTAAACCCCAAACAAAAACTCAAGGGACTTTGTCCTTGACACAAGGTCCATTACACTGCTTCAGTCAGATCAAATTCTCTGGGCCCATGTGAAGAAAATGAATTAGTGTTAAGATTTTGTAATCCTCTAATGTAAACCTGTAATGGTTCTAACACAAAGGTCTTGTCGAGCCAGTGGGGCAAGGCAAAAAACCTACACATACAAGCTCCGAACATCTCTCCAGCCACAGCCACTATCAGGAACACATCCTGAAACCAAGCTCCCTACACTGCTGCAGTCATTATTACCATCAGGAACACCTGCTACCATGACAAGCTTCTAACACTGCACTTCATGTTCAGCAGTAGCAAATTAAGTAGTTCTTGAAGGATACAGACAACTCCCAGACCTGCTGAGTTAAAGGTCCCCTTTAAACCTGAAACTAAACAGTGCTGCACATACATGTGCTCTGTAGACAATTTACTCTCAACATCGATGAGCACAAACTCAAAATTTAGAAGAGAAAAGAACTTAAACTTAGCCTTTAGAGATGACATAAGCTCTGAGTGACATTGACATCAGCATCTGTTATTGTAATATGTAATAACATTCACATGTAAGAAACTTCTGCCTTACATGTGGGCACAAGTCTTCAGGTTTAACAACATATACAGAGCAGCATCAACTGAATCATCGCCCTGATACTTTTTACTTACACATACTCAAGAACAGAATTAACTCTTGCATTTTTTAATGCTTCTGTTGGATGTCTTCCCATAACACTGGTACATGGAATAAGTTGGTTACACAAGAGAACCCCCAGCTTGAACCCCATGTTGCCACCACTCCAGTTCTGAGTACTTGTTTGTTATGTGTATAGAGAGAGAGATAGAGTATAACAATAGGCTATGATAACAGTGGGGTCATGTGTTAGCTTGGGTGGTCGTAATGGAAGGATTCACTAAGACCAGGTGTGCTACAGCTGGCAATGTCCTCCAGTGGGGGTAGGATCGGGGACTGGCTGGCGGGGGCATTGTGCTTCTTGAGACTGTCAAGGTACTCCTGCTGGGACTGAGCCATCACCTGGGCCAGGATATCATCTTCATCCCATTCTGACAGACCTGCGGCACAGTAACACAGAAGATGAGAGGACACATCATGCATGGGACATCAGTCTGTAGTGCTACCACAGGTTATCAGCAAGGAATACAACTAACATGGGATGGGGACCTGGAGACATCGGTACTTCAAGAATCATCACAGATTATCAGTCAGCAAAAAAAGAGTATGGGGTACTGGTGATGTCAGTGTTTCAAAAGCACTGCATTCAAAGCGAACCCTTGGGATCATTATACAGATCATGATGTATGATCTGTGAAACCATCACAAGTTCATGTCAGAAGTCCAAAAGCAAAGACATACATGCATGAGTTGGTCTTTACTGACAATGTGTTCACCAATAAGGATGAGGTGCTGCTTATTGACAGAGTTCACCAAACATGAATGAGTTTTCTGTTTACTAAAATGAGCTCACCCAACATGGATGAGTTACAGTTTACAGATAGTAACATCACATAATACGGAAGAGTAGCTGTTTACTGACAGCGAGCTCAAACAATATGGAAGAGTTGCTGTTTATTGACAATGAGCTCAGCCAATTTTGAGTGAGTTAGTGAGTTTAGTTATATGCCACTTTTAGTAATATTTCAGCAATATCACGGCAGGGAACACCAGAAAATGGGTTCACACATTGTACCCATGTGGGGAATCAAACCCGGGTCTTCTGCGTGACGTCAGCCAATACGGAAAAGTTGCTGTTTACTGACAGCAAGCTCACAAGTCGAGTTCTTGTTCTTGACAGTGACTCACCCAGCATGGAAGGGGGAATTTGATTCATAATGGAAGTTGTTTCCTCAAAGCTTCCTCCAACTGCGCCCGGCACCTCAATGTCCGCTATGTTAGGCAAGAGGGACTGCTCCATCTTTGGAGACTGGGAACATCCTATGTAGAGAGCAAAAAGTATCAGTCTCCCAGTCAGATGTGAGGTATTTCTGAGTTACAGTCCTTAGATGTCTAATACACCCAGTTGTTAAAGCTAATTTGAATCTACTAACGAACGTTTATGGTTTTCAGATTTATTGTCCTAAAATGCAGACAAATATAACCAATGTGTCCACAATATATCTGAAAACAATATGCATTATTTCAGAAATCACATCGAAAAAGAAGTAACTGTTTCTATTGCCTTTCTAAAGCCTTCATATATAGCATGATGCAATGACAATGTGAGCCATTTCAGGACATACTTCAAACATATATCATCACAATCTTCTTACTTATTCAACTTACATCTAATTGTTTCTTGTGATATCTGCTCAAACTAAAGATAAGTGATTGATACCATCTTCGACGACATGCAGGTATATCATATATGGGTGATACAATGAGGATAACTATGTATTTGTTTGTTGTTTAACACAGCTGGGTCCATCAGGGGTCTGTCAATGATCAAGTCCAGTATACTATGTAATACCTCATGGCTATTGCATGGATTGCTGAAGACAAGTTCCAACCCAGATCTTCAAGGTCTAGTGACTGTATTGTTTGTAGTAGAAGATGAGCTGCCTGTAACAAGGAAGATAACTACATACCAGCAGTAGGCATGTTGGGACTGGCCACGTGGGGCAGACTGCTGTCTACCCCATCCAGCCTCTGGGGACTGTTTTGGGAGGAGTTCTGTCCACTACGGACCCGTGGGGACCGTCCACCCCCGCGTGTCTCTGGGGAGCCCGCTGACTCGTAAAGGCTGTGGCTGTATTCACTGGATGAGCTACATGTGGCACTGGCTGAACGGGCCTAAAACAGACGTTATCATGCCATCAATTTAACAGTCACTAAAGAATTAATGATGATGAAAGTTAACGGTGCCATAGTGTGTGTTTGCTTCTCTAATGTGGCCTATAAATATTTAAGCCTTGACCTGAAAGCATAGCAATGTATTCTGTACACTTGACACCACTAAGCTGAATTCTGTTACCACTTTCTATTGAATTCATGTCAATGTTCAAATAATATCCACTTGAAATGATTCCAATAATTTGAACTAGAATAAATGTTTCACAAATAAAACAGCCCCAGAAGAAATATGTGCCATACCACATGTAATTAACTGTCTCAGCTAGTGTTGTTCAGTAGGATTTCATGTACATAATGCATAAGGGGAGATAACTCAACTTGTAAACTAAGAGGTGTGATTGTGAAGTGAAATGTTGATCCTGTTTGTAATAGACAAACCCTCACACATGTACTCAAATGTACTTTCACTCATTCCTAAACCTTGTCCTTATACTTATCATTATATATATACATTAAATCTCTCTCCAAACTAACACAACTTGAGCCAATGCAGAAAGGAATTCCATCCTTACCATCCCATATGACCTTGTGACAACGACTTGCCCCAACCTGTAGACTGGACCCAGTAAACCCTTCCCGACAGTCACTGTGGTGGTAACATACCTCTCCTTGTCTGTTAGCCTGTTTCCCCTCTTCCTTGAACGACTACACTGGACCCAGCAAACCCTTCCCAACAGTCACTGTGGTAGGAACTTACCCTTCCTTGTCTGTTAGCCTGTTTCCCCTGTTCCTTGAACCACTACACTGGACCCAGCAAACCCTTCCTGTCAGTCACTGTGGTAGTAACTTACCCCTCCTTGTCTGTTAGCCTGCTTCTCCTGTTCCTTGAGCTACACTGGACCCAGCAAACCCTTCCCGTCAGTCATTGTGGTAGTAACTTACCCCTCCTTGTCTGTTAGCTTGCTTCTCCTGTTCCTTGAGCCACTGTAGATAAGACTCTCGTGCCACCTGTTCTTCAATGGTCTCCTGTGTCAGCTCCCAGTCTGTTTCCCTGATTTTATCCTCCAGCATAGTCTTTTCTATATGGGTGTTCTCAGACATCTTCACGGCGTCTTTCATCTGGTTTTTGTCAGCAAGCTACAGGAAAGGAACAACAGCCAAGTCTCAGAAAGACGTATAAGACGTTCAAATAGATTTGTAACTTTTATATGCAATATTCCCCCATGTTGAATAATAATTTTCTGTGGGTTCATTTGACTGAATCCTGAACATGTGTTAAAATTTCATGCTTTCATTATGCTGACAAACCAAATTCCCTTCAATACAGCCAACTCACACTCAAAACTTCAGTTCTCACAAATTGAGGACAGACCCTTTTGGAAGGAATTTCAACACTCCCCACCGTTCACCTCTCATCGCTAATTTCAAACCCTTCACTTCTCTCCCCTACCACTACACCCTTCAATACTCATTCCAACAACTCACACTTTGATACTCATTTCAACAGTGCCACCCTTCTCTTCTCATTCCAACAACCCCATCTGCAATACTCATCCAAACAGCTACATCCTTCACTACTCATTCCAACAGCCCCACATTTCTATACTCATCCAAACAGCTGCATCATTCTCTACTCATTCCAACAGTCCCACCCTTAAATACTCATCCCAACAACTACATCCTTCTCTACTCATTCCAACATTCCCACCCTTAAATACTCATCCCAACAGCTACATCCTTCTCTACTCATCGCATTCCAACAGCCCCACATTTCAATACTCATCCAAACAGCTACATCCTTCTCTACGCATTCCAACAGTCCCACCCTTAAATACTCATCCCAACAGCTACATCCTTCTCTACTCATCGCATTCCAACAGCCCCACATTTCAATACTCATCCCAACAGCTACATCCTTCTCTACTCATTCCAACAGCCCCACATTTCTATACTCATCCAAACAGCTACATCCTTCTCTACTCATTCCAACAGCCCCACATTTCAATACTCATCCAAACAGCTACATCCTTCTCTACTCATTCCAACAGCCCTACCCTTAAATACTCATCCCAACAGCTACATCCTTCTCTACTCATTCCAACAGCCCCACATTTCAATACTCATCCAAACAGCTACATCCTTCTCTACTCATTCCAACAGCCCTACCCTTAAATACTCATCCCAACAGCTACATCCTTCTCTACTCATTCCAACAGTCCCACCCTTAAATACTCATCCCAACAGCTACATCCTTCTCTACTCATCGCATTCCAACAGCCCCACATTTCAATACTCATCCCAACAGCTGAAAACTTCACTACTCATTCCAACAGCCCCACATTTCACTACTCACCTAGACACCTACCCTTCAGTACCTATCCATCCTGTCCTCACTCTTCAATACTTACTCCAGGTTGCAGCCCTGGGAGTCCCAACCCAACACCGATTGTGGCCTTGTATGGGTCAACAACTGAGTTGTAATGAACACCACCATGGTAGCTAATCTTGATTGGCTCATTGTCTGTCTTGTAGGCACTGTGAAACGTGTTGATTGGCTCTACAAACATAAAACGTCAAGGTTACCCCTAAAGTGCCATTGTGAGATCTTTAACAGTATGGGAGCAAGTGGGTTTGCTATTAGGCTGCATTATGAGCAATATTCGAGCAGCATTAAGGCAAGGAATACTAGAAAAGGGTATGACATGCTCAACCCATGAGTTAGTAATTTCCTGAATACAACTGATATTTTATACTTATCCTGGCTCATGCTTATCTCCTCCCCCTATGCAAAGATAATGGAACACTTGAAATCCCTTGAAGTTCCCTTCTTAGTGAAGCAGATGTACAATACACTCACCCAACGGATGCCTCCCTTTTCCGCCAATAAGGTCACATGACCAGCCATGTTTTGTCACTCTCTCCGAAATCTCGTAAGCCAAACATGAGAATTACTGTGGATTCAACGTGTCTGAGAGGAGCAGTTGCGAGGGCTTAACGCCATGAGTAAGTATAGATAAGAAATATCAGTTTTGTTCAGAAAATTACATATTTTTCCTTATCCTGACTCATGCTTATTATGCTTACAGAAACCGACGGAAATAGCAGTGGGTCAGGTCACGCCATGACTACCATATATGTACACCCCCATTTGGGAACTGTAACGGTAGTTCAGTCCTGTTCTTCCAATATTCACCTGTGATTTGTGGGGATCACATGTAGTCGAACTTGTCTTCTATGAACCATTCATTGACTGGAACATGATGATATGTAGCATCAGATAGCATCCTGCTAGTGTCTAATGCAACTGTAAGTCAAGATTTCTATCAAGAAAATTGGTGAATGAAAGTGACGCCCTCCGTGGCAATGTCGCATAGGTAGTGGTTGGCAAACACTGTATTTGATTTCCAAAGGCAGCCTTCCATTATACTTAATAGCAAGCAATTTCCATGTAGAGCAAGTGTCAATCCCAAGTCCCTCACTTTGTGTTAACTGGAAGCTCGTGCATGTTCAAGTCCTGCTGCTTTGTAGGTTCAGTCCTAGATGTACATTCAGTCCTAGATGTACAATCTCAAGATGGCTGGAGTTGAACGGTGTGCCGGTGTGAACATCCATGCCGCTGAGTAGAAACAGCGTTTTCTGTTTCAATAATTCAAGTGATGTCCTTTCTAGTGGCTCATACACATCACTCATGAGGTGTTGTAGTACAACATTCAAATCTCAAGCTGGAGCCTTAAATCTGAGTGCCGCCAAGTATGTCAAGAGTGCAGACCCTTTCAGTCCTCTGGAATGTCATTGATGACATAAGCCTTTCGTCCTGGTATATCTTTCAAACTGCATCCACTTATCATTGTATAAGGTGCAGGTAGATCTATGTAGAGCTAAGGTGACTCCCTTCACCGCTCTAGTAGAATATCCTCAATGTTTAAAGCAGGTGTTAGAGCCTGTACATACAAAATATTATATTTGTAACTTTGTTAGGGTTTCTGTGCATGTGAGTGTGTGTGAGAGAGAGTGAGTGTACATGTGGTTAGTATGTATATAGACTAATTAAGATATAAGAATCTGCTCGCTCCTGCTGCCAGTGGATGTCCGAGGCTAATTCCCAGGATTGGTGACAGCTGTGATAAACAACAAATACTAAGATATATAAACTAACTTTCTTAAGGGGTCTTATGGGCTCTCACCTGGTCAAGAACGATACGTGTCCTCACAAAGAATTTAAGATACACATGTGAAATTAAAGAGTGTGTGGACGGCGAAGAGAGCTTTCAAATACTGAAGGAGTAAGACATGTTTTTAAGTGTCTGAGAGAGCATTATAGGATTGTGTGTTGTGGGCTCTGAGGACATATAGTTTTTCAACCTATCCAGCCTCTATGCCGCCTCCATCCAGCCACTGTTCATTCATTGTCTAGTTACGGTGAAGTTAATGTTTAGTCACTGTAATTCTATCATTGTGTGGATTGTTATTTCATGAAGCGTCACAAGAAACATTGGAACTTAAGGAATTAAAAGGCAACTTGAAACCATTGGATTGAGTTAGAACATTACATCCTCTACCCCCAGCATTTAAGAACTCAAAGACTTTTATGCAATCAAGACCTGGGTACAAGAAAAATTGGGGAGTAGAATCCTGGTGTTTGTCGATTCAGATATAGTTCTTCGACTGCGCCTTTCTCTAGTAGAGATGATATGGCATCATTGATCCCTTGGTGTACACATAGAGTGCTGGGTCTCTTGTGAGCAGTGGTGCTACCTGTAGCGGGATCTTGTAGTCCTCTCGTAGGATGCTCATGATATAATCGTCACTGAGAAGTACCAAATTCTTCCAGCAGCATTATAGACATCCACCCACTCTTGAAGATTGTACAGGAATGGCTAGGGGTGAAATACTCCAGTTGCTCCGATCTTCAGCACCTTCCCCCTGTAACGTCCCTGACAGGATGCCCTAGCTTCCTCCAGATGAACAATGAAAAGAGTTCTTGCCGCTGTGAGCACTGCACTCTCGCTCTCTGGACCCCGGAGAATTTTTACTTGTTCAAGTAACTCTGAGATGTCTGTTTGTGGATAGTAGCCTGTCCCAGTATCCAAGACAAGTGAATATGTGGTGGAAGGGTTAACAAAATTCTCGTCCGTCCTCATGTCGGGTCAGTTTTAGCAAACCAATGACATATATAAAGATTATAATCTTTTTGAATATTGCCAAAGGATACTAGGATAATCAAACAGATAAAATTATCGCAAATGAAATCGAGGAGATATGTTTGCTATAAGAACAGAGTTCTCTCCCTTAGCTTCTTTAGCAGATGAACAATGAAAAGAGTTCTTGCCGCTGTGAGCACTGCACTCTCGCTCTCTGGACCCCGGAGAATTTTTACTTGTTCAAGTAACTCTGAGATGTCTGTTTGTGGATAGTAGCCTGTCCCAGTATCCAAGACAAGTGAATATGTGGTGGAAGGGTTAACAAAATTCTCGTCCGTCCTCATGTCGGGTCAGTTTTAGCAAACCAATGACATATATAAAGATTATAATCTTTTTGAATATTGCCAAAGGATACTAGGATAATCAAACAGATAAAATTATCGCAAATGAAATCGAGGAGATATGTTTGCTATAAGAACAGAGTTCTCTCCCTTAGCTTCTTTAGCAGATGAACAATGAAAAGAGTTCTTGCCGCTGTGAGCACTGCACTCTCGCTCTCTGGACCCCGGAGAATTTTTACTTGTTCAAGTAACTCTGAGATGTCTGTTTGTGGATAGTAGCCTGTCCCAGTATCCAAGACAAGTGAATATGTGGTGGAAGGGTTAACAAAATTCTCGTCCGTCCTCATGTCGGGTCAGTTTTAGCAAACCAATGACATATATAAAGATTATAATCTTTTTGAATATTGCCAAAGGATACTAGGATAATCAAACAGATAAAATTATCGCAAATGAAATCGAGGAGATATGTTTGCTCTCCCTTAGCTTCTTTAGCACAGGATTAGTAAGTAAGTGGAGGACAAGTTAGATTTTTGCAGGACTGGTAAAAAATTTGACCAGCCACTCCTGTGGACAGCCTAGATTTTCTACATCTTTCCCATGCTGACAGTAGTCAAAGTGAGTCTGGGTGACTAAAAGTGAATCCGAAAGATGGTACACCAAGTGGTTGTATCCACTTATCTTCCACTTCATAGGACCTGTTGTGAGTCTCACTGATGATGAGCTTGTAGTCTTCATCTATGTTGGGCACTTTCAAGAAGGGCTCCATGTGGGATTCGGCAACTGCTGAAGGCTGGAATGTGTTGTTGTTGGTACTGGGTTGTTGTCTGGAAGGCTGCCGTCTGGTAGTTTCCGGAATCGTAGATATTGGCGCAACATGTCGATGTCCTCATTACTCATCTTACAGGTGAGAGCTTTGTTGGAGTCATTTGATGGTGAGACTAGGTCCAACTTGTTCATAATCCATCACTGAGTCGGAGAAGAGGGCTTCCTCTGGTGGAGATCAGTGATGTCTATCCCTGTCCATTGAATCCACACTGTCCACTTCCGCAAATGCATTTGTGAGTGGGGAACGATGTCCATGCAGCAAACGTCTGCATGATCCTCCTGTCTGTGTATATCCCTGGAATGACTATCATTCCGTGAATGCTTTCACATATGAATGCGTGAATCTGCATCCAATGAAGAAGACGAATGATGACGGTGTCTCTGATGAATGGGGGAAAATAGACAATGCCCATTTGCGGCTGTAGAGGGATCCATGAGTGTGAGCACTCAGCCAGTCTGTGGAAGGAGCTACATACAAACTGCAACAAGATGATTCAGATGACAGTGATGATTTCCATGAACAGGAGCTTGCATACAATGCATCCTCTGCATCTGATGGACCTAATGCAGGCGATGAACCATCACATTGGGCGAATGCAGTTGTGGTCGATAACTGGCATTTCCATTCCTCTTCAAAACGGCGATCCATCAGACTGATCATGTGAATGGTGAACTGTTGCATGAAGGGGCTGGTGTCCAGTGGCTGCGGTGCATGCAGCAGTGGATGATTTGCAGAAGCATCTGACGTGTTAAGTATAGAAGTTGTAGATGTCTGCATAGAAAGTAGACTTTCTGAAGGTTGTAGCGTTGTTGTTGACGTAATTGATGAAGGTATAGCAGACGTTGAATGTTGATCAGGAGTGCTGATGATCTGTACCTCAGGAAGCAGTAATGGAGGTTCATTGTAAATGTGACATTCGTCAGAAGGGATGATCTAATTGCTGAAGGACTTCAAAGAATATACAAAGTTCACAATTAAAAGGAAGCTTCAAGTGATTTCGAGTGTTCCACTGTCTCTGCACAGAGGGAGGAGATAAGCATAACAACCATAAGTCGGGATAAGGCAAAATATAAAGTTTGTCCTCTGTGATCAGTCTCCATGTCTCAGTGCGTAAACGTAATGAGAGAAGGCCTGAAGTGAAACAGGGCTTCAACATTCATCACTCCAGTGAAACCAGTGAGTATGAGCATGGTGCTGCCAAACCTACGACATCAGTGCAAACTCTGGATTTGAACTCAAACTCATGGGTTGCTGGAAAATTGAAGGGATGCAACTCTGGACCAACCACTAAAAACACAAGTTGCATCTGTTTACAACTTACCAATACTGTACTGGTAGACCTCTATAGGTCGGTTGAACAGTTCACACATGGCCTGCATTTCAAGGTGGTTGCCATGACAGCTCTCTACCCTCTTCCTGTTCAAGTATGTCGTAAAGTCTTCAGTAACATACTGAGAAAAGAACTCAGCATTTTTTTTCTGAAATGTAATCACACATGTCAGGAATGCCAGAACACATTCTGGTTAAATAAGTCTGTAGAGATCCACACCAGTATGAATAGTCCCTTGTTGGGCAGCCAACACAGAGGACTTTTTGTGGCTATAAATACAGTCACCATTTCACTCAATTTTTCAACAAGCAGGCTAACAAACATCAGTCCTCCTATTTCAATACAACACATTTCTGCAAAGAGTTCCGTAGGCTGCATGTTG
This sequence comes from Haliotis asinina, assembly GCF_037392515.1. Classification (NCBI taxonomy): domain Eukaryota; kingdom Metazoa; phylum Mollusca; class Gastropoda; order Lepetellida; family Haliotidae; genus Haliotis; species Haliotis asinina. The sequence continues at coordinate 61,870,387 of NC_090288.1, forward strand.
TACAAATCCTACATATCATATGCAGTGTTTAACTCATATAACCAATAACATGGCATGTGACTCACCATATAATCTAAACAGTGTTTGACTCACCATACAATTTATACAGTGATTGACTATATAATCTATAGTGTTTGACTCACCATATAATCTATACAGCTTTTGACTCATTATATAATCGATATAGTGTCTGACTCACCATATAATCTATACAGTGTTTGCGTAGACAAGAATGCATTTCCTGGTCTCCATAAACCTGGTCCGCTGAAACAGAAACACCTATAAAATAGATTTCCACATGCAAAAGAAATCAAGTGTGAAAACCAAAATGCAATGAACCATTTCTCTTTCAAAACTCTCAAACTATCCAAAGTCACCAGTTCACCACTAAATCAATCTATGTATCAGGTTTGGTGCAAGAAAATAGCAAGGTTTTCAAGATCTGTTCCAGAAACAACACCTTGCCTGAGATACTCAAATGGATGGCCAATTTAGATACCTTCCACAAAACAAATTGTAAGAGATGAAAATCAAGGTCTACATTGATGGTTTGCTTAAAAAAGGGTTCTTACCGACTGCCCTGAATAAACAAGCACCATCTTCTTTCATCTTCTTTATAAGAAACCCTTTCTTTTCTTTCATGGCATTTTCAAACCATCTCTCCAACTGAAACAAGAGATGTATATTGCTCCCACAATCTATCTGTGTGTAAGGCATACCAGGCGATGGTAACAATGCAAGGCAAATGTATCAAATGAACTGTGAAAAAGCAAAAACGTCTAATCCACTGTAGCAGCACACTGTTGCTGTTAACATGTCAACACAAGATTATGATGTCACAAGAAGATGATGCCAACTTCATGCCTTGACAACAAAATCATTACACTTAATTTAAATGAAAACAAAAACACTAGTGTTGTCAATGGGAAAAGGTTCATGCACTGTTTCAGCTTCTTTACATCTGTTTCTTTCAAAGGTGATGATGGATGTCACAAGAGACAAACATGTATTTGCATCAGCTTAGTTGGGCTTGTAGCCAACTATGGCAAACACTGTCGCAGGTGATGCTTATGTTCCTTAAACACCTAATCAAGCAACACAACATTTCTTGAAACAAGGGGAATTTCCCTGTCAAGGTCAATCAAGTAACGTCTGAAGGTAAAAAAGAACACTTTATAATTGTTTTGAAGGGATTAAGAAACTATTTCCGTTTTGTGTGATCATTCTGACAAAATTCGAGACTACTACTACTACTACTACTACTACTACTACTACTACTACTACTACTACTACTACTACTACTACTACTACTACTACTACTACTACTACATATTGAGGTGACCCGTGAAGGTCCTGGGATAGAATAGGCCTTCAGCAAAACATGCTTGGCTTAAAAGACGACTATGCTTGTCGTAAGATCACTGGATTGCCTGGTACAGACTCGATTATTTACAGACCGCCGCCATATAGCTGGAATATTTCTGAGTGCGGTGTAAAACTCACTCACTCACATATTGAGGTTAACATTTATTCTAATAATTACATTCATTATTCAGTCAAAATCCTGTTGTTAATTGATTTCAAAAACATTCATCCATGAAACAAAGGATGCAACTGGGACTCATCTATCTACTAACATGGAAACATATCAAGATATCAAGCACATATCATTTTGCCTGTCGCGAGGTTGGATTATATCATCTATTATACCGTTTCCAGCATACCAAATTATGTCAGCTCATTTCAAAGAATAATCAATGAATGTAAACAACAATATTTCAGTAACATACAAATTCAAAGTAGACTATAAATAATTACATGATGCACACATCAGGGTATGATAATAAGTCAAAGATGGCTGTACTTAATGCAAATAATATACAGATTTAGGAAGGCCAGAAAAAATATCCCTGGAAATGTAACTGACACAAAGGAGAGTGGTCATCAACAATCCAGTTTAAATACATAGAACAGCTACAATTTAAAACCTCAAGTCCCAGAAACAAGGTAACCTATTCTGACTCTAAACATTTCTTATATGTGGGATTTCAAGGAAAAACTTCAATTTGCAAGTAATTTCAGTGCTTTGAGTTGGGCTTATTCTCATGACAGGACGGGTACATTACAACTCTGCAGAGAGACATTTGTGAAGGACTGGTTGTTTTCTCAATAAATGCAGTAAGGCTTGAAACATAAAATGAACTGTGGACTCTGTCATGTTAAGGTCTATCAACATAACCATGATGTGATAATCATAACAAAATGCTGGGGAAGTGTATTGCCTTTAGTTTATGCTATATTGTAATAACATACTGCAATATACTACTATGAACACACTGCTTTGTTTTCTTTCATTTTCAAACTGACATTATGTTTTGAAAATCACTGCTGTCAACAATCTTGTAATGAAGAGGCCTTAATGCCCTATGTGAACAATGTATCACTTAGTCAAGGGATGTAACACAGTATCCTTATGTGCAGAAGATTCTTAACATTTACTGGTCAGGGTTAGTGGAGCTTATCATATTCCCAGCAAATAACACATTCAGCATGAGTTAACCTGTGTTTATGAAAGATAAACTGAGGCACCACAACAGCCACATATATCGCCATAACAATCAACTAACAAATGCTGCACTTGTAGACAACATTACCAGTGTAACTATCCTGTTCAATGATAAAACAAGAACATCCAAAATAACACTGAACAGAGATGGAAAATTACCACAAAGAAATACACAATTGATTCTAGATAATTCATGTCAACAATCAAAACGTTTCAGAGCAAATGACTGTTAATCAAAGTCATTTATATGCTTTTATTCATGATTGAATTAATAAATGAAATTAATTAATTCCAACGATGACGTTGCTCAACCAAACTATAACACTTTAACCGAGGGTCAGTGAGAATGTGTTGGCAATTGCAAATGTTGGTCAACCAAGGTTAATGCTAGGTTAACCTTTGTGAATTTGAGATCACCTGGCTCATCCAGGGTTTGCCAAATCAAAAACGCAGTTACAATAACTAAGTTCTTACAAAAATCTAAAATTTGACAGTAATAACCGATAACAGGAAGATTTTTATGAATTATATACATAAAAGAAAATACACTCAAAGTTTCAAAACAATTCTTGAATGTACTGAGTGATAATCATCCACAGTGTCCTCAATCTATTTCTTAACATTGGTAATCATATATTATTCATCAAACTTGCTTTGACTTTACGACATCTGTTTCAGGTAAAAACACTAACACTGTAATCTTCATGTACAGACTCACCTACACTGATCTTACTGGATCAGTGAGTGAGTGAGTGAGTTTAGTTTTACGCTGCACTCAGCAATATTAAAGCTATATGGTGGCGGTCTGTAAATAATAGAGTCTGGACCAGACAATCCAGTGATCAAAAACCTGAGCATCGATCTGCACAAATGGGAACCGATGACATATGCCAACCAAGTCAGCAAGTCTGACCACCCGATCCCGTTAGTCGCCTCTTACAACAAGCATAATCGCCTTTTATGGCAAGCATGGGTTGCTGAAGGCCTATTCTACCCTGGGACCTTCACAGGTACTGGATCAGAAATACAGTGTTCTAAACTTAGTGCTCAGAACTGTGGTTAATATTGCAGATTGTTACACAGATAATTTCTTCTCATACACAGGCCTTGCCGATGACTGTTGACTACAGTTGTAAATCCTATCGCTGAAAGTACTGGTAAGTTTGTATATGGCTTAAGTTACCAGTCATTCCATGTTGCCTTACAAAATTCTTTTTATGACAAGTTCTTTTCATGTGATGTGAAACCACAGTGCTCCGTAACTACTCTGCTTACATGAAATATAATGTATCTATGCATGCGGGTACCAATAACAATAGCCTCATGGTAATGGCAACAGCTGGGAGATTGTTATTATTAGTTTGAATGGTGTCTCAGGTGTACAGTAAAATAGTAGTAATATATTTTTGTGCTGTCTTGCTGTCAATGACTTGTGAACTCTGCTCTTACTTGGATGTTCTGTGTTCATTAAAGCTGTTAACTTTACCACATTATAAAATCACATACAGTGAGGCAGTTACTACAGTATCTTGCAATATGGCAACTGTGCCAACACACTACAAGCTACACTTGGCAACAGTAGATTCAATACTTGCACTACCATACATCCATTATTAATCACAAACTGACGTGTCGATGATTGCTAAAATGGGTTTGCACATTTGAACTTTTAAACAAGCATATTATCATAATGTTTGTTACTGGCTAGCGACCAGTTATCGTCATTTTTAAGCGGTTTTTAATGATTTGCTCCTTTACTTCTTAACAGAATGAAATAAAATTTGCCCTGATGGTAGATCAGCTATTCACCGATGTTTTCTGCTTGTTCACAGTTGCCAATCGTGTTTCTCGGAAATGCGGTCAACAGGAAGCTCAGTAGTGTAGATTATGCTTTCCCAACAATTAACAAGACCAATTATCGCCATTTCTGAAGTTTTTATGTTATTCACCTAATTTGACATGAACTTGGTAATAAAACTATTGTGTTTCAAACCTTGACATATTGAAGAAATTTCATAATTGGATAATTAGAAGAGCAAAATTTGCTCTAACTGTGAAAGTTGATAGATGCTGATATAAGCTGATGTGAACATGGACATGTCATCAGCGGGTTGAACTTATGAAACTTGACATTACAAGTAGTAGTTTGCAATATTCGCAATGCCTGTTTTCTCGGGGGAAAAACGAAAAGATAAAGGTGAAAATTGACAGTTATATTTTGTCAGTATTGTCTGCATGGTATTTGTCGAGTTCATAAAACAGAGAAGGAAATTTGGGTCAGTTCAAAGTTAATTGATTGAATGTTGGCATTATGGGTAGGCTCAGACAAATTAAAATCAGCACTTTTGATGGACTGAATGGTTCAGTCATCGATTAACAACACAGCCTGGCTGATGTCCATTCAATTCTCATCGTTTACGAAATTTCATGTCAACACACTGATGGTTGTATCTGTGCTAGCGCTGCTGCCAGGTTTTGGCGATAACTGGTACGAGGTGATAACTGGTCGCTAGCTAGTACAGATGCTGTTGAGTGTATGTACGTGAATATCATTCCTCCCAAGTTTCAAAGCTGTGTAAACTTTGTTCTAAGGTTTGTTTACATTACAATTTCTGTAAATTATCACCTTATTTCTTATTGTTAACCAGCAGCAGAATCTTTTAGTGTTGACAGACTTGTAACAACACCTAAGGCACTGAAAAACAATTAATATTTCAGCATCTTCCTAATCAACACCATAATTTCAAATGTATACTCTACCTCCTTGATGTCCTCTGGCAGAGTAGGTGGGCTGTGTTCATCTTCACTATTGTACGCGTCTTCACATTCCTGGGAGGGTCCTTCTGTTGGGCTGTGTGGGGAAAGTGGTGGTACATTCGCGGAATGACCCCTGTGTTTCCTGACAGTCCTGTGTGGTGACGAGCGATGACGCCGTTTATTATGCGACGATGTTAACGACGAACTTTCATGGTTCTCGAAAGTCCCACCACCAGGATCGTGAGTCGGAACTTTTTCTTCCCTTGACGTTGAAGGGAGCCATCTTGTAGGTGAAGTTCTTCCTCTAGCACCTTTCTCGTGTCTTGTTTCACTGGCGTTCGCGTGATGGTAGTGAGAATGTGAATGGTTGTGGCTGTGAGAATGGTTGTGCGTTGCTGTATGCGAGTGGTCGGTTGTTTCCGTATCAGACTTATCTTTTGACTGTTTCTTCTTTGGCAGAATAGTCATCTTATCGCTTCAAAAACGCCAGACACGTTTCTCTGATAAATGCAGTGCCTATCTGATCCGTGTGTACAGTTGGCATTTACCGATATCCTTCAAATATTGTTCATTTGTGAAACGTAAACGACAACTCCTCACCTAAAATGGCGTCCACACGTGACGTCATTTATTTTCATGAAACTGCCATCTGGCGAGAAAGCAGAGTGTGCATCACGAACTTTTGCGGTTCGTATCCCGTCTTCAACCGTGCGTCTTGAAAAAACACATATATTTCAGTATTTGCCTATTTTATAATCTATTTTAGATGAAAGCTGGTGCATAACAGCGTTCCTTATTCTAAAGCCATACAATATTATTGATCCCTAGAAAAAAAAGTATCATTTATTACATGAATCTGTTAATTAGTATTGTACGCGTGAAATGGTTATGGATGTGAATATTTGTGGATCATCTTTGATAACTGTTGAAAGACCTTCAGAGTTGAGTAATTGTTACAAAAATCATTACATTGCAAATATTACCCGCTACATTTACAGATTTCCGTCAAATCTATGTCCACCAAGAATATTCAAAATTTGTTTCAGTATCTTTATGATGGGTGAGGATTTCCTAAGTACACTGATGTCATCATTGAGACAGTGAACAAAGCAGAAACAATACAAGTTTTGACCTTTGGCTGTGTGTACCATCAAACACTTCATCCCAAGTAGGGGCTGTGGTGTAGCCTAATGGTTATAGCATCCACCTGTCATGCTGTAGACTCAGGTTCGATTCCCCAAATGGGTACCATAATGAACACAGCAAAAAACCATTCTCACTCACTTATCCCAATAATGTCTAATTTATTAACAATAATTATTTGTTTCCATAAACATACGTTCATCATCAGCATGATCAGTGTGTCAGGACTGTTGACATGCTCATCATAGTACCAAAAATTGAATAATTGAATTCATTTTCAATATGTACAAGATTTTACATGATCAGGCAACTGGTTACAATCCTCAGCATCATTACCATACCGATCAATCATTCAAAATAATTGGTTAGCCTTATCTATCAAACATTGCTGGTTCTGGCTGTTAATGCACAAAACAATGAAGAAAAAGCACATAGTTCTTTGGGGGATGTCAGGTGGTTCAAATTGCATTTACAAATTTCACATCTTAAAGGATGACTAGTATATTAGGGACATAAATTTACTGGAGCTTTTATGATAAAGTAAAATATGACTTGGAATGAGCTTGTAGTGCTGCATGAAATGTAACAAACATAAACAATCTTGTGGAAAATATTGTTAACGCAAACAAGTGCTCCAAAATTGTGTTTGATTATGAGAAAACAATTGATTGCTTCCTTGTTTAGTCTCTGCGAGCAGTCTGGGATTATTTTTCAATTAATCTGAAAACCACTAAAGTATACAGGGAATGACAGGACCACTTATGAAGCCGAGTGATGCTATTGTTGTGAATATAGTATGAACCTGTCATTTCTGAGGGCCATAGAATCTACTCCCCAAGAAATGGATTTCCAGTAATACATGTATCTGCTTTCCATTTCATTTTCTTTTCTTGCAAGCTAAATTTCAAAATTGAAGAGAAAAAGAAATGATTATTTAATAGCATAGTGCCAATGAATTTAACTAGTTTCCATTGTTTGATGAGGGATTCAACCAACTACAGATCTTTATTCCTCAATATAAACCTGAAGTGTGCTTCTCACTATATATTAGGTCATCTCTTGTATTCCCAGAATAACTTCATTTGAGATTTTTGTATTGCAGGGACTAATTTTACATTTCGCTAGAAACACCTCTTCCCAGATTTTACTTTTTGCTAGAAAGACCTCTTCCCAGGTTTTACTTTTCATTAGTAAAACCTCTTTCCAGGTTTTAAATAAACTGCTTTCAAGTTGGAACTGCAACTCACAAATGTGTAGGCAGACCCTCTACCACACAGACACCAGGTCCGTCTGAAAAATTGGTTTGAATTATCTATTTACAGTTACTGTCATTAAACTGATTTTACATACGCTTCAGTTACTGTTATGAAGCATCATTAAATTATCATCTACATTGTAATTATCCATCACTTACAGTAAGTGTGTTAGAGAAAACACTTCTCGTCTGTTTTGGTAGACAATGTAAAACAATCGGGTTCAGGACATTCCTCTACCTCCTGTTTTACATTGTCTACCAAAACCTCGTTGATTTCTCACTATTCTTAGTACGAAATAGTGTTTGATTCCTCATTCTTACAGCAGATGGAGTTTTATTCCTAATGCACAATGTATAAGCAGTTTTGTTACACAGGAACACAATGTGGAGTTATGTCCCCACAGTATGTGGAGCTATATTCTGATGAACACAACAGAGGGAGCTCAATTCCTTATGAGAAAACTCTGGGTAGTCTTAGTCCCTATGTACAGTGTGCAGTCATGTCTCCCCAAACACAGTATGTGGGTGGAGTTCTGTTCCTCATGAAAACTGCATGAGCAGTTTATTTCCCTCGTGCACATTATATGGCTTTTTCTTCCTCATAAGTTAAATAAATGTGACTTTTGGCTGGACCTAGGTTGGAGTCAATATGCTATTCTGTCGACAGTCACGTGACCGCCTCTAGACCAATCAGGTAGCCAGAAATATATGCTTATATAATATGTAATTTTGTTTCGAAATTACTGAATCCAGGAGAAAGATGGTATCAGTTAACAGTTCAGGTTACAGCAAGTCCTCTTTGTTTTTTCCAGTTGAAATGTTTTTGTGAAGATGAGGTATTATAATTTTTTAACTGGACACCTGACATTTGTGCTGCAATGATAGGTTGAACAGCAGCTAAAGTGGAGGGTCCAGGTCTGACGACCCAGCAACAGAGATTTCTTGAGCCCATTATGGAAAACAGAAAATTCAAGTGGACATTTTTTCAGTATTGTAGAGGACAAAATGTGGTGCCCCCGCCCCACAACCTACAAAGCTGTAGTACATGTGAACAAATTGTAAGGGATAAAATGCCAGCAGTGGAATACAATACCTTGACCCACAGCACAAGACAAAGAGTTATGAACATCAGCTTTATTTAGAGTTTACATATTGACTGAAGACTGGAAGCATCCATTGTTGTGCTTGAAGGTAGGAAGACATCAGAGAGAAAGCAAAGAGAATTTAAAATCATATATACAAAAATTATTTTGACTGCTGCCATGACATCTTGTCAAGTATTTGTATTATCAACTATAGCATAACTCCCCAATGGATTGTCATGTCGACGTCAGAGGCAACAGAGAGGCTTATACAGTTGCAAAGCTGGCAGCAGCCAGTGGGCTAGTGCGGGAAGGGACTCCACCATGCTCCTTACTAACAAGCAAAATTCGCCAACAACTCACCAGACAAAGGGAGATAAAACTGGGCAAAACAACCTTCACCAAACGAATGCAGATATAAGAATCCTCGGAGACAGTACCAGGTGACAATATAAGACCAAGGCTGAATGACTTCCTTTGCCAGCAATATCTGCATAGATTCAAGCAGACTATGGACATAGATTATCCTGGATTCAAGTTAGCAGACAATCTGACCTGCAACACATTTCCTGCGAATTGTTCTCTTCTACTAATTCCTTACCACATAATGTCAATATACCAGCCACTTATCATTTTAGAGAGAAGATATAATCTGCAAAACATGAAATTACTGAGACTACTCTTTCTCAATAAAGTAATACCTTTCCAAGCTGAGGTTCATCCAGGATCTGAACACACTCTGTTGCCTTTCACTGCCTGACTAGGAAAATGTAATCGCAAATACATGTTACAATAGACCACTTCTAAAATGGTGTGGTGTATTCATAGTAATAATTTGTTTTGTGTGTAATAAGCGCAGATTCAGTGGCAGAAAGATGAGTATATGGATGACTTCTCTATTGTATAACATGACTTTTCTAGCCTTCTTTCTTCAGGTGTCTGATTGGAATGATTCAGTGTTAGAAAGATGAGCAATGTAATTTGATTCTGTCACAGTAAAAATCTGGGCCTCCTTCCACACTAAGATGATTGTAAGTCATTAAGGTAACCTTAGTGCAATGTTAATGAGTGGGAGTTAAGGTTAGCCTCAGTAAAGGTTGCTTTGTGAAAGCAGCGGCTGGTTTACAATCACCTGCAGTGCAAACTGCAGCAATCTCCATGGTGATAGCTTTACCTCACCCAAGCATCTTCTCCTGTGGAAGCCAGTTTACAGATACAGCTCATGAAAATCATATCAGATCACAATACGCTGGTCATCTCCAAGCCCTATCCAATTTCAGTTCCACCACACAAGGGTGGCAATGCTGTCCAGTAAGGTGATTTTATTGAATGATTTTATTGTCTTCAGCAGGACCAGGGGGTCACATTAAGAAACTTGGTTGATGCTTGTCATTGTTTCCAACTGCATAGAATGCTGCTCATTGAAGTGCCACTGTCCATGTGAAGAAAGCAAGTCAAATGAAGGAACAACATGGATAAGTGCTGCCACAAGCTGAATACACGACACCTCCTCACTGCAGATGACACATCTCTAGCAATTGTAAAGCTGAGTACAGAGGACACCAGTGAGCACTGTAGAACAGAAGTGATGTTTTCTGTAGCTGGTCCTGAGGATGGGGTGGTCTACTTAAAATGATTGAAGTGCTTTCTCCGGCTCAGCTAAGATCTCAGGAAATTCCGTTTCTGGTCATGTCAGAGTGGCTTTCATCCCATTAATCCGAGTTTCACTTACTTAAACATTTGAAAGTCAATAAGCTTCCAAGCTTCTCACAACTTCATGGTCTATTTTTCACACTAATATGATAAACTTGACACTTTTCATAACCCATTGTGAGTATTAACAATCTCAACTACCCACCTGTCAGAATGTTCCTTCTGTTTCAGTTAATAAGTTCTTGCAAGTGAACAATATGGTGTCAAAATGTATTTTAAAGCATAGTCTGGAATGAAATCCACATTTTGAAACCAGCTCTGTGGCGCTCAAGAAAATGAATGTTGCCCTTTGACTGGGTAATGTCAGCTTTGTGTTTGCCTTTCCACTGGTCTGTTAAAACTTAAATCAGGACTCCTATCGTCTATTTGAAGTGGTAGCAAGCACTAAGATGTGACAGTGATGTGGCTGCCAGTCAACTTATGCTTAGTATTGTACATTACACTGCCATACTGAGTCTTACAAACCCTAGTAGATGGACACATCAGCTAACATTTTGAATTGACTAATCAGAACAGAGCTTACCAAATCAGGAAAGTAACTTTCACACATACCATTTGAACTTTTACTTCGAAAACTCAAACCTCTACTAGAATTTTTCAGACTCAGTATAGCAGTGCAACGAATAATAGAAAGGCCAAGTTTACTTAGGCTGATGAGGCTGCCTCATGGACTGCATGATACACTCCACATTACCACTGAAAACACCACAAACACACTCACAGATGTAGAAAGGTTTCCTTTATTTTGAATGTAGTAAACTATCAACAAAAGAGAAAGAAGAGTTGGGGAGTTATGTAAAGAGACTGATAAGTCAACTGGCTGACCATGATATAGTGTGTTTTGTGATGCATCCAGCAGACGGTTCTCCAGCTAAAAGAAGGGGGGTAACTCTAACCAAAGCTCACAGATATTGAAGGAAAATGTACAACTGGTCATGCGGCATTGTCTTACAAATGAAGCAGCAAAATAAATACATATGATACATAAAATTTCTCTACATTCAATAATCCTACCTATATAATCACATTGCATGTACAACATGGAAAATATTTCTATATTTTCTCATTGCCTTGCCCCAAGCCAATCCATAACAGGAATGGTTAGTGGCAGCCTTGACTTTGATGTAAAACATGCAGATAAGCAATTTTATCAATGGATGATTTGTACAGTTCCGTTTTAGTCAACAGAGTGTCATTATTAAAATCACTGAAACGTGCAAGATGACAGTCATGTCACATTCGGAGGTATCATAAGCATTTCCATACACATTTACTCATATGCACATAGGCCGAAACCACCTCACAGAAACATGTGAAGCCATTTCCACAGGACACAATAGTGCGCAGTATTGTCAAAGTTACATTTCTCTTGTTGATCGGAAATACTCAAGTAGAATTGGGGGATTAAATAATATATATATATATATATTTCCTAAATGATAAAATTCTTTGACAATTCCAACTAAAGTATTTCTGAAATCTGGACAAGAGAGAGAGAACTTTGACAGTTGGTCAGTAGTCCCGTTGTGTTGGGCTGTATGGTACCTCGGCAACCAACATTACTATCCTGTAGCTGGCCGGCTGACCGAGCCACCGAGTATCGAATCAAGTCACTAGATTGCCAGTTGTTATTAACATCCACATCCTTCCCTCGGTTTGTTCTGTTCTTTTGTTAACACGATCTGGTCGGGGAACTCGTTGTATAGCTCCACCTCAGACTCCTGCATCAGAGCGTTTTTGGCCACTGTCTGGAATGCCTGTTCCACGTTGATAGCCTCCTTTGCACTTGTCTCAAAATATGGTATGTCATTCTTGCTGCTGCACCAGCTCTGGGCCCTTTTTGCTGACACCTGAAATTCAATATAACACTATAAAGATGCCTTAACCAGAAGCACCAACACCAATACAAATATTCATTTAAAGATTGCATGAATACTACCCAAGTGACTGTCTCTCCTTAACATGTATCGAAGTAATACTGCAGGTTCAATAATCATGCAATGCCAACTATTACTTTACAGATCTCTCCTTAGGCAAAAAGTGAAGTGGATGGTGTGGGAATAACCACCACTTTGTACAGTATGAAGATAGTATAACTGTGTATCAGCTTAATGTTGGTGGAAATCCTGATTACCCCTCTAAAGACAGTATACTACAAGCACAGGCACTGTGCTGACCCACACAAAAACATGATAAGGGAGAACCAGAATTTGAAGCTACAATCACACATTTCTGGCATGCCCAAGGGACTTATGTTTCCTTCAAAATTCTGAAGTACTGGTACTCTATGGATTGAAGGAAGTTTATACCAAAAGATCAATGGTCATCCATTTCTCGGGCCCCATGAACTCACCGCTCTGTTTTCCAAGTCTATCTTGTTGCCAATGACTACAAAGGGGAAGTGCTCTGGGTCACGTGGACTTGCTTGTATGAGGAACTCATCTCGCCAGCCATCCAGATTCTTGAACGTGTTTGGCATGGTGACATCGAAGACCAGCACACAGCAGTCAGCGCCGCGGTAAAACGCTACCCCTAAGCTCTGGAACCTCTCTTGACCAGCTGTGTCCCATATCTACAGCAAAGACAAGCAGACATTGTGTGGAGCATAGGCTAATCCAGTAACACAACAAGCTAGAGTAAGTTTATTTTCCTCCACCCTGACAGGAGATATCTTATATATCAGTTCCTCATGACCTACCTATTTATGCAACCTCACAGTCTGTCTGCTTATTTCTATATGTCTCCAATTTCCTACTTTCAGTTTAATAATTACTATTTTCCCTTCCTACCTGCCTCAAATCCCATTCAACTGCATCAAATCCCATTTCCCTGCATCCCATTTAATCAACACTATATACGTTACAGATCATTTCTGCCAGATGCTCACTGACTTGCTTTAATGCAACCTACAATCACATTTTGTTGCATCAAACTTATGAATGTCTTAAAAGAAACATTTGGTCTTTTATATGCCTTCCTTATTCATCATTTATAATTGTGTCACTACTTGAACAACTGAGAATTTACTTAGGTCCCTCAAACTGCTTGATTGTTCCTGCATCTCATTTATATCAACACATTTCTAAACCCACCTGCAGTCCATGTAGGTTGACTTACCTGCATTGTGACCAGCCTATCATCCACCATCACCTCCTTTGTCAGAAAGTCAGCTCCAATTGTCGCCTTGTACTGGTTACTGAATTTTTTGTTGACATACTGATTCATGAGTGATGTCTTGCCAACACTGAAAGAAACAGCACAAAAAATTGTTATCAGAGTTAAAAGAAAATGAATGTGCCAGTTTATTATCACACTGCAGTTTGTTAATAATTAAGTCTGGACCAGACAATCTAGTGATTAACAACATGAGCTGTGTCAGCTAAGATAGCAAGAATAACCATCTAATCCTGTTAGTAACCACTTACAGTGAGTGAGTTTAGTTTAACTGCAGCTATATGACTGCTGTCTATATAATCAAGTCTGGACCAGACAGTCCACTGATCAACAGCATGAACATCAATCTGCGCAATTTGGGAACTAATGACATTCGTCAACCAGTCACCGAGTCTGAGCACCCAAGCATGGGTTACTGAAGATCAATTCTGACCCGGATCTGTTCAAACAAGGACCCTTTCAGGTCACTCATAATGATGATGAACCAAGAGCCACCACTGACAATGCCTCACCCTCCCAATGTTAATTGTTGACACAAATAATACTGACCCGCTATCCCCTAGGATGATAACCTTAAGGAGAACCTTCTTTCGGGAAGTCATTTTGGTATGGGGCTACCTGAAAAATATAGAAAAATAGGTGATGTTTTATACATAGATATGCCTCAGCCAAACAACTCACTAATTAAAAGTGATATTTTAAAACTTTCAAACACAACCAGTACAAATCTGGCAATCATCGGAGAACAATCTGATCCTATGTATTTGGAGCCATCCAGAACTTGGTAAGTGGCCACCCCAGTGGCTGGAGTTGTATGTAACATCACTAAAGCCATCATAATACACGGAAACAGGAAAAAATAATGTACAACAGAGCATGTAGCCCTATTTGATGAAGACTGACTGTATCATCTTAGTCATTGTTTGATAGCTTCAAAGTGAGTATTGATAGAGATTCAAGCTTTTTCAGATTCTTTCTAGTTTGAGGTCACATCTTCTCTTGGCAACTTTATCACAAATTACATGAAATACCATGTTTGCTACTATATAAACTCATAGCTCACACACACCAAAGAAGGTGGGTATGAGAGACTAACTTGACAGAATTTTATTTTTTAATGAAAACGAATATCAGGAATAAATTATTAAATGTTGAATATATTTCTCATTTGTCAAAAAATACATAGGACGGTACAGGAAATGGTATAATGATTAACACTACTGCAGAGGATAACAGATACAACAATGTCTCTGCAAGCATCTCCAATACACGTAGTATGAGAACACACAATTAGCAAATGACACATCTCAATACTGGGTCCACCTTGCACAGTCATGCAAGCCTGCAGTCTTCCAGACATTGATAGCCACAATCTACTTGTGGAAAAGCTCTCCAGTGAAACTACAAAGCTTGTGTCAATGCTGCTACAGTTTGTAGAGGATTCAACTGATGTCTCACACAGCACCCCTGATCATCCCACAAATGTTCAATAGGATTAAAATTAGGTGATCATGGCGACCAGTTCAAGACATCCACATTGTTCTGATGCGAAAAGTCATGTGTTATCCTAGCTGGATGTGGTCTGGCATTGTCTTGTTGGAACAGGTGGCAATGTCCATGATGTCCTATCAATGGCAGAAGCACTGGTTGCAACATGTTGTCAATGTAATGTTGCACTTCAGATTCCCTTGAAGAACTAGTCAGAGCAGAATGCTCTTGAGTGCATTTGAGATGTCACTTCCCTGTCTTTTAAAAACATGGGATTCAAATCTTAACATCAGAGCTGTGCATTTCTTAACCATATGTTTTCACCATACTGGAGTTTTGGAAACAGCAAAAATCTAATAAATGGACTAAGAGTAGAAAGTCCAATATGCATTTTTTAGCCTCTCAGAATACTTGCGCTTAGAATATTTTTCATGTAAATTTAGTGTTATTATATGGATTATTATTGGAGCAAACAGAATGTTACAACACATACAGACACACACAGACACATACACACGTTCAATGTGTCACAATGAAATTAGCTACCAATCACAACTCTTTGTATCATAATTGGCAATTTTAGTATGGTGGGCATCACAGTCTCTGACTGCGAAATAAGTTCACATTATAAACATTGTGATTAACTATGCATCACCAACCTCCATTAATACTGAGATAATTCATTCCTATTCATTGCTCTGAGAAAGATTATTGATCATGACTTAATTTCTCATAAAAAAACAGTCACATTGTTAATGTACATGCAGGAACTAATTCTTCAATATTTTCATGACCATTATGGTAGCACAAAATATAGTGAAAAGACAAGGTGATTCGTCATATCCTATTGACAGCTTTGTATTCACACTGACTAAATTTGTTAATGACTTTATTTGATTAAGCATGGGCAAAAACATATGACTGAGGAATCCATCTTCAGGAACTCAACTTTCAAAAAAGCTGATTTTTTTCATACCTCAAAGAGAACCTGTTTTTTTAATTAAATTAACATCTAACCAATTCATTATGCATTATTCCAGTAATATGAAGGCACTTTGCACATAACAGAACCTGGATCAGACAACTGTCATCATAACTATATAATCTACACAATCTGAATGGCATGACAACTGAGTTGCAGATTGACCACCGGATTGTAAGTGAAATCCTGATTACCAAATCTAACTTAGAACCTCCAAGCGCTAAAACCACTTATTTCACTTTACTTACCATTTCAGTATATGTTTAGTACAGAAGAAATATTAACTGGTCAAAGTACCTAACAGTACTGTACGCAAATCAACAGAGACTGGTTTCTGACAAGAACACTTAAAGGTCACATGCAATGTAAAATGCAACTTTGCAGATTCTGATACCTTTCGATACGCAGTTACCGAAACAAATCATCAAAAACGTCAATTCAACCTATATAGTTGGAAAAAAAAAGCGCTGAAAAAAAACCTGCAAAATCAGGGTTCAAACGATTCACTAATTTTCCCCCTGCGCTGGGAGAAAAAATGGTTTCAACAGATATGCTGCGCTGTGCTCATAACGCATGCGCAGGAAGTAGGTTTGAGCAGCTTACAGTACGCCTGCCCAGAGTATGAGTTCGAGTGCAGTAGTCTAATCTTGGTTGTGTACTTAAATAAGTAAATAATCTACTCGTTACATAAAAAAGCCACGTTGATTGTGATAAGCAGACTCTGTCACAGAGAAAACACAATGTC
Source organism: Haliotis asinina (assembly GCF_037392515.1). NCBI lineage: Eukaryota > Metazoa > Mollusca > Gastropoda > Lepetellida > Haliotidae > Haliotis > Haliotis asinina. The sequence continues at coordinate 61,887,292 of NC_090288.1, forward strand.
TGGTTTATTGACATCTCTATTCATACCTGCCTGTCTGCTGATAACAATATGCAATACACATTTTCAATTACTGACCATTTACAATTTGAAATTAACACCTATCAGGCTTACAAGCCATAAACAAAGAGCCGGCTAAGCGTATCGGCAAATGAACCAGTGGCCAATGAAAAAGCCCAGTTACACTTAACTACACACTCAGCGGTACTGACTGGGTTCAGATTCGCAGCTGCTTCATTTCAAGGGAGGTAAACCCAAGGACATAATAACTTTTGATTTGCAATTATACACTCGTAGTTCTGTTTATTTGGGGTTTTTTCACATTCACCAAGGCATTTCATATATCATGAACAAGTGATAACTGTGTTTTAATTATGTTTGATCTTTTGGTTGTATGTCACCTTTAAACATCTACAACAACAGTAACTACAACAGCGAGGAGTGCAAGGCCTCTAAAACTTAACAACATATGGGGACACTACAAGGGTTGATACCATCAAACAGGTCAGTGCCAGACACTTGATCCAACCTAACTGCCTCTTACAAGAAGTTAGGAAGCTGACAAACTTTTCCTGAAACAGATCTGATCATAATTAAAATTATGTCTGAAGATCGTCCTCAATGACAGGGATGACAGTATGATCACTGTTTTCAAACACAATGAAAACACGGACAAAGTGAGTGCAAAGGTCACATGCATGTTTAATGATGCTAACAACGTTCTCTCATGTACTGGATGAAGTCTCGGTTTGTTTTTCACAAAAATAACCTCTACTGAACTACGATAAATTCTGTTCCCAGATAAATGGAGAAAAGAAACATCGAACAGTTTTAATTATGTCTATTAATGTTTTGTCTTCCTCCAACAGGAGCTCCTTTCAATTAATATGCAGCTGTGTAACATGTACCTAAATTAATATAAAACTGTGTAATATGTACCTAAATTAATATGAAGCTGTTCAATATGTACTTTTTGTCTAAAAATAAATATGTGAACAACAATCATCACAATATGTCAATCCAAAACATTTAATAAATGGGGCATCTCTTGTTCACATCAAATACGAAACCACAAACCATGTGTTTCACTGATCATGATAATTGACAATTTTAAACCTATAAGGATGTCTAGAAAGATTGATTATCAGAAACACTGTTGATTGGAAAATAAATGATTATCAATATGACATTTGTGTCATCAATAACACTGAACATAAATGTTTGTGATGAAATAAGGTTTTCCTTTACTCACACAATACACAAATTAGATCTTTGTTCATGGACTGCTTATTATGAATGGGTTTAGGGGTCTACAACCAAAGGTCACCAGTCACCACTGACGTGAAACATATCAGTTTCTTTCAGATCTGGGGCTCTTTTTCTCGCAGCATCCTTTACTGAGGTTAACTTTAATTCATATTCTTTATCACTGCACTGAAGTTACCTTAACTGTGGTTTTAAGTACCATGGGAAACTTGGGAGAGATCTTGTTTATCAACTTAAAATATGTCTTCCATCTAACGAATTTTTTAAACAGTGCCTTGAATGTGACAAGAACAGCTTTTCAGTGTCAAAGGAAAGGAGTTCAGTGATATATCATTTGATTGTAACATCATGAAATCTGATGACATCACTATCTGCAAAGCATTGTGGGGTAATTTCAATTCATGAAAGCAATATCTCTCGGGAAAGCTTGTTTGGATGATCAAAAGTTTATTACTCATGTGGCAAAACCTGACCACTGTCATAAAGATTCATATGTATATATTACATGTGCTCACATGCACATATCACTTTTGCCTAGCAACCATTGTTTCTGTATTTCATTGTCTGTGATGTCATTAAACAACTGAATAATAAAGATGGCTGTCACACTTGCTAACTGTGTATTACCGCTCAACTGTATATGAATAAAATGGACAATAAAGAAACTGACTTCAAACGACACTCATGCAAAATCATGCATAGCCTGAGTTCATTACCTTAAGGCTTATGACACACTAGCTCATGAGATAATCTCACTTTTCATCAGTTCAGCTGTAGTACAGTAATAACGATAATATAGATACTTCCATAGCGAGTGGAAGTGAGTTCCTCAATGACTTACTGACAAACTGGAAATGCGGAACACCAAGAGTTTGTAAAACTGGATGTTAGAAGCACATAGTCACTTGATCCAAAAGAGCAGAGACAGCTTTTAGCTTGTGATCAATATTAAGAAAGAAGTGGGAAGCTGTTATGAACATGATGAAAGTGCATCTACAAGCTCAAGTAACTTGAGCCAGTGAACTTAAGAAATTATAGGAGAGAGATTATGTACATCTTTCTGCCTTGTCATTCTCTGTCAGATAACATTAAAACTGCAATATTTCACCCAAGCATGTGTATCTGCCTATGTCTGCAGGAACTGCTGTGTTATCTAATAATGAACATTGACATGAAGTACAGTTAACGTCATCCAAGTATTAAGTAAGTATGGCACCATGCTATTTATGAAATGGACTGACACGATCTTAATTGTCTTGTCTACCATACAGTCTTCTGTTTTGTCCTTGTTTTGATGTTTCAGCATCAATTCTAGAAATCACATGACGACGCTCTTGCTGATCTTGTTTGACATAAACACCAGAACTAACACATTTTGACAATCTTATCACGATGCATTATCGAAACCAAAATCAATATCTACGCTCTGACTCTGGTAAGTATGTGATTGGCACAATTTTTTTTTCTCATCAAACAACGCATAATGTAGGCCACATCCACTTGGGTGAGCAATGAGCAGTCTGTTGAAAGGAGTCACAGGAGTCGTATTTGAAAAGAATGAACCCAAACTCCTTGATGACTATTAAAAATAACCAGATAAAATTCAAAGCGAGACATGATTTGCCAATTTGAGTGGTCACCTCTGGTGACAGGTTAGCATACCCAACTCATATCAGAAACAGTACATTCCGTGGTGCACAAGCCTGTATCAAAACCTCCCACTTTTTAAATCAAACACTAAATCGCAAAATGTACAAATAGAGAAGTGACTTTGCTCATTTTCAAAATAATAACTAAACCATCACAAACTACTCTGTCCATTAAACAACGCTCTTACCACAAGATCTCCGCAGTGTAATTTAGATCAGAACTTCATCCACAGAAATAAACACCCTCCACAAAATGGCGAGAAGTCTCGTGATCATTTACGTCATTTACCCACAACTCCGTTATACACTACATTCATACGACATGTCCTATAGTACAGTCACCACCACGAGTTATCTATTGATTCCATTGTATGATACGGTGGCAAAAATTGAAACACGACGTAGATGAAGTGGTAAACGTATACATGATGAGCGAGATCATAGCCAACTCGTGGAAAAAAATACTTTTCAGCGTTATATTGTGAAAAGGAGGAACCCTGTTCACCCGAAATCACGTAATTAATGCACTTAACTGAATCGACTATCGGCTTCATTTATATAGCTGTTGCTGCTTGTTTAAAATATTTAGATTGTATTAATCTTTGTTTTCCGTTTTTTTTCTTGCCGTTTTCCGCGCGACAGGTCACAACAAACATGCCATAGGGGTTGCACAGTACGTGCCAATATGGCCAAGCGCTCTCTTCCTACTGCCGTAACAGTAGAATTGAACAACCGCCAATCAGCACCATTCACGCACTGGTGAAGGTGTAGAATGATTATGTAATCCCTTTATTGTTTCAACAAGAGAGTGTATATAGACTCTCGGTTCTCACAAACAGTAAGGCACCAAGAAACACCATGATATATTATTTTTGCGCATTCACTGAAATTGAAAGGTCAAAGATCTTCATGTTTTGAAATTTGTACATTTGAAAAATAATACTAAGTGCCGGTCATATTTCAGACTCTCCTCCGGTTTGGAATAACGAAAAGTACGGTTAAAGGTAAATCCATGAATTGTTTAATTATTGTTGAGTATCAAAATGAGTTGTTTACCGGCTAGTACACTGTTGTCTGCTACTTCCGTTTCTCTGAAATAATCTCCAACATGGAACCAAACACCGAGGCGAAGGGCAGTGATGTCACAGGCGATGACAGAGACTTTCAGTCTTCAGAACTTGGAACAAAACAATTGTAATAACTTTATCGCTCTCTGTGAATTTAAGTGACACACAACTCCCCACTGCCTCTAGTTAAAAATAGATCAACCATGTGGTCAATCACATGGTGCGCTATGTGTGGAGGTGAAGTCACCTACTCATTGTCACACGATGTACTTTGATGTACTATTGATAGGCAGCTTTTTGACGTAGTAGGGCACATCACATGATGCATCCTACAAGCAACGTTTGCAATGAACGCTCATAATCTGAGAACTGTACCTGACAGGTATAACACAAATAACTTTCCGATTCCCATAGAGAAAGAATGGAATGACCATAGTCTTTTTTGCTTTCAAGTTAAATCTGGACCTACCCTCCAAAGTGTTCTAAGTTTTATGTCTTGTGCATTCAGACAAATTCTCCTTGAGGATTTAGTTTTTCACATGCAGTGCACTGTATTCTCAAGTACAACTTAATTAACAATTGCCCTTTGGAAGCTGTTTAATTGAAGAGAACATGGTAGGTGTGACAAGGTCAGATAAACCAGGAATGTTATCAACAATGAGAAATATATTTCACCAGTATAAGTGTACAGTGTTAAGATTATCAGTGAATACTTCAACCGTTGCACATTTAATGTCTCTAAGTAGACTGCATCTGTAGATTGAAAATGTCTTTTATAAATATGTGAAAGTTATTTACTCTGTTAACACAAAGAAATTAAGTTTTCTGCCTCAACCACTTACAGGAATATCTTTGATGATTACACAGACAGTTACTGACTAACTGTTATTGATCATGTCGTGAAATTTTATAAAGTAAGATAAAATGTTGTAAATCACCAATACCCAAACTCAAATATTATACATGTAAATGATGTTATGTTAAAGGGGCACTGATGTGGAGCAAATTATCTTTCTCGCCAACGGTCTAATTACGAAACCAAACTGCAAATTAGTCAGTGCCCACTCCCTCGACTGTGACGGACAAAGGGACTGGGCTACGGTCCACCTTAGCAGAATTTCTTCACCTAAACGGTCAGGAGGCCGGATACCCATCATATGCCATTATTTAAAATTATCCATGGTAATCCTTGTCTGGTTGTAACAAAATATCTCAGCAGTGTAGTTTTTTTCCGGATGCTTGGATGGTATAGTGACTGATCTAATTTGATCCTATTTCTATGTTTTTTACCTCGATATTAAATCATTTTATCGGAAAATATGATGTCTACAGGCACGTGGCAAGCCATTAGTTTCAGTCCGAAAGATTGCAAAGCTTTATATTCAGATAGTTTTGAGTGTAGGCCCAGCTCTGATAGCAAATATCATGCGTAAATTTTGGTAGCTATGGTAACTACCCTGGTTTATTATCTATGATAATAAGAACACACGGTTGATTTATTTGAATTCGTAAACTAAAAACAATGACTTTGCCATTGGTAGAGAAATCTGAAAATTTTCTTACGTCAAAAAAAAATGATTACACCTATTTACCCAAGTTCACAGCAAATGCCTGTATATATTTCTTATGTAATGAAGTTCCGTTGGTATCCTCAAAACAGTTTCGGCCCATAAGTGTTTTCAGGCTGCATGCGACACAGAGATTACATTTTCCTTGCTGTAACTTGCATTTGATGGTGTAAACCTACACATGTTATTTGTCATTATTCTCTTGGTGGTCAGTTAATGAATTTATAACAGGTATAATTAGTGATAACACCACTCAGGTTACTCAACAAAGGTTCCCATTTGGCATTTCTCCTGTCTGGAGTAAATATTCAACATTATTAATTAAGGTCTGTAGTGGCAAATGTTTTGTATGTTATGTAATATGTGCATGTAAGTGATGCAAGAGGGTTTATCAGCTGAGGTACAAAAACAAACATCGATCAAAGGATTAACTGATAACACACTGATTGATTAATTACTTTTTCTTCTACAGCGGATTTGTCAAAAGGCAGTGTGTGTAGATGTACTAATCTATATTGACTACACCCTGTCGTAAAGTGCGCGTGTAAAAACAACATCCTCCCTTCAAAGAATTTACCACCATTGCGTTGATTGATTGCTCATTATTGGTAAACTGAATTACTTAGAATGGCGGACAGCATACAATTAGTTGCCAGGTGTGCTATCTTGGGTGACCGTTGAGAGATTTATCAGGTTTTCACCAGTGTGAAAGACGTGAAACAATGTGTTACTTTTTCACAAATTAGACTGTTGTAAGAAACACGACACAGAGCAGGATTATTTACCAGCTTGGGATATCATTCTTTTATGTGGATATTGATGGATGCATTCCTGAACAAGGTAGTAGCCTGACATTATTGCTATAAAGTTAGTCTGTTTTACATTCATTATTTGCATTTTGTTTTAATTTATTTGTTGTAGCATTCAGCAGAATCTATATGACAGAAAACACGCACTAGATCGCTTATGTGTGTGCAATAGGATCCACATTGGCAGTCTTTACAATGTTTAAATGTTACAGTCATGTTAGAAATTTACTATAAGTATAAGTAGACCGTGTGTTCTTTTATTAATTTTCAAAATCATACAAATATGACAATAAACTAATTAGGGTTATGAGACAAAATATAGAGACATACATTGGCTTCGTTATTTTTCCATCCTAATAGTTTTTTACCATTTCTACCACTGGCAGATAATAAACCTTCAAAGTGTTTCATTTGTTTTCCTAATACATTTGTAATGAAGTAAAAATGACTTCACCTTAGTTGATCTGTGTATAATTAAACTATCAATTGCGCATACGGACTGCGCAGCAGAGGTCACGAACCAGTCATGAATTCTGGGATATCATCTGGGTATCAAAAACAATAAGAAAAGTTTAAACCAGTCCATGGAAATTGCTCCACATCAGTGCCACTTAAAGCAGCAGGCATAAAATGTCTTCAGTGCAGCAAGGTTATTATCTAAGGTTGCATGGTGCGGGTATGTTTCATTTCCATAATACAGTGACTTTATTCCCGGATAACGGCAGTGTGAATGACAAGTCTTTCTGTATGATCAATGTCTTTATTGTATATTGGCAACATTTCGGTATAGATACTTGTACCATTTTCAAGCATTAACCAAACGTTGATGTTGTTAGTTAAAAAGGTTCATCATCATAAAGACTTGTCATTCCTATTGCTTGCAACTTCTAGAAAGCCTTTGATACAGTTCAGTGTCCATGTGGTCACTGAACACGATATCAAGAGGCTCTCACCAGTGTGATATTAACAGGATCACTCAAACATGATACCATTTGGGGAGTTTCAAGTATATCTTCAGTGCCACTCCATTATAATGTCAACATATCAAGAGGATCACACCAACATGATATTATTACATAATATCAACAGGATCATTCAAACATGTTATCTACAGGTTTTCTAACACAGTATCATGGGGCACCTATTTGTCTGAAATCTGAATCGACCATTCACTCACAAAATCACCCACTTATACATACAACCACTCCTAAAACCACTTCAACCTTTCTCACATTCAACCACCCACACACCCACACACTCACACACTCACCCATCCAACCACTCACCCATTCAACTACTCACCCACCCACCCACACACTCACCCGCAAACATACTCACACATTCTGCCACTCACTCATTCAACCACTCACCAAATCACACACTCACTCACTCATTCAACATTTCTTTTAACCACTCGCCCAAATGTGAACAGCATGTAGATTGATTGATATCCCCGACATGCCTGTTAATGTATTCTGGCAGTATTTGTAGAACGTGTCATTGGGAAGGAGGAACAAGGAAAGATTATACTATGTCCTGTTTACATTGACATTTCTGTCAAGTTGTATCCTGTGTGTGATGTAGTTTCCATTCCAATTGTTGGCGGCTATGCCTGAAAGTTACTAACCCACAAAATAATCCACTAGCCTGAGATTTGAATGTAGGAACTAAGCAAAAGACATGACAGACGTAAGCTGTTAATATGATGTACTTTTTTTTTTCCCCAGTCTAAGTAAACGTAGTCTCAGTACTTTTCGTTACACTCCACTACTGAGTCTAACAAAACCTTGTGGGAGGTTGTGTCAGGTAACCTTTGAGATCGACTGATCTGAGCACAGCTTTCTAAATCGCGAAAGCAGACATTGGCACATACCTTTGGAACTTTTTGACTCAAAAAGCGTACAATCTCTTGCGGGTGATGCACACGGCACACATTACAACTATGAGGACGACGAGTAAACAGTAGCTGAAAATAGTGTTTTTGTCAATATTCAAAGATGTCATCTCGCGGAATTATTAGCTAATGGTAACAATGTCAACAGAAACCCCAAAGCGTATATACTGCAGGTCAAATAACTGTGTTATGTGCAGATTTTTGTTTGTGGAGAGATCTGTGTCAGTGACCTGAATACTTTTTTTTTTTTTTTACCCACAAGTCTTGAAGTATGTGGCACCCGTGGCGAGCCACCTCCTCGTGGTGGGTGCTGGGTAGCGCCAAGAGCTCGCCGACATCCCCGTAGTGGACCCGGGGGGATATTTGGTCCACCAACCCGTTTGCCGTGGGTTGCAGCCCTGTGTCGGCGGAGGAGGGGATCCTGGTGGTTGAGAGTAATAGGAGCTTGCAACCGTGTTCCTGTTGCTCAATACACCACTTCGACCAATCGGCTGGTCATGCCAAGCCCTGTGCATGGAGCATTATTATATTTATCAATGCACATATATCATTTGGAATCGTTGTAAATTTGGACTTGGCTTTATAATCTAAAACATGTTGAATTTGAAGTATGTTGTTCTGTAATTTGCCTAGAGTCCTATGCCAGAAGGCGGTGGCTCATGGGCCAATCTGGTAGAATTATTAATCTCTTAATTCTTCTGCTGGAGTATATCATCCGGGTATCCTTGGTGCTGCAAGCTGGAGGCCCGCTTGCTTTAGCATTGTCCTTGTGATACTCCGTGGTGGGTGGGGAGCTCGGATGATGAATCATATGACACCAATCATGGCTTATGAAATACCCCCCAAAAAAACCAAACGTCCACTTGAAATTGATCCCGTTGATACTTCTCATAGACCGTCTCTATCGATTGAGTATTGGCCACGTTTCCTCGTTATTGAGACTCCGGACAAGACACCATTGAAGTTGAACCCTTTCGCAGTATCTAAGGGCATTCAAGGTATTGCTGGGGATGTCAAGAACATTAGACGCTTGCGTTCGGGTGCATTGCTAATAGAGTGTGGCAAGAAACAGCAGACAACCAATCTGATGAACATTGAATCTTTTGTGGGCATTCCGGTCACGGTCTCTGCTCACAAGACCTTGAACACAAGTAAAGGTATCGTCAGAGATCGTGATCGGTTGTTTGCTGACATGTCCGAGCTTGATATAGCATGCGAAATGAAGGATCAAGGTGTGCTGTATGTGAAGCGCTTTTCCACCCGAAAAAACAATGAAACAATCCAAACAAATACCTATCTGTTTTTTTTTTCATTGCCAAATGCTCCCAAATCAGTAAAGGCGGGTTACTGCAATATCCAAGTTGAAACCTACATCCCCAACCCGCTCAGGTGTTTTAAATGTCAGAAATATGGACACGGTGTATCTACCTGCACATTGTCTGTTGTGTGTGCTCACTGTGGTGAGAAGACACACACAACAGAAGATTGTGACAGTGACTTTAAAAAATGCACTAACTGCTCTGGCGACCATTCATCTTCGTCAAAACAGTGTCCAATATGGAAAGAGCAAATGGCGATTAACAAAATAAAGTTCACCCAAAATATCTCTTTTTCTGAGGCAAAGAAACTGGTGAAGAGATCTGACCTTCTAGAAAGTTATGCTACAGTAGCAAAATCATCATCTGAATTCAGCTCTAAAATAACAAAATCATCCACAGGATGCCAAACTACCTTGACTTGGGTCAGTTCCGACTCCCCACAGGTTTTATACCCTGCTATATCATCCCAGACTGAGGAATCACTTCCTACTACATCAAAGTCCTCTGATCATAAGTCATCTTCACAGTCACGCTCTGAGTCTCATTCAACAGCTGATAGACAACAAATTGTTAAAACTAAACCCAAACCTAAGTCAGATGCTTCAAAACAACAAAGTGGCAGAGCTCCTAAGGGGTCACAAAATAAAATTCAATTGTTTAATAAATATGGGTCTCTTGAAGATATGGACGTTTCTGAAAACGTCCATTCTAGGGCACATAGCTTGTCGCCCTCCAAAAGAGTGCGGGTAGATCCCAAAAAAATCCCCCCAAAAGATAGTTTATTCCAATAATATTGTACAATGGAACTGCAGAGGTTTGAGGACTAATTTACATGAATTACAGCTATTAGTCCAAGATTTCACACCTTCAGCGTTATGTCTCCAAGAGACATATTTAAAACAAACAGATGCATTTGACCTTCGCCATTTTAATGCATATCATTGTTTTTCACCTCTGGGTGATAGGGCCACTGGCGGATCATCCATTCTAGTCAAACAAAATGTTATTCAAAGCCCTGTTTCACTTAATACTAATATGCAGGCTGTTGCAGTGAGAATTATTTTACATGTAGCGTTTACGCTATGCTCTCTTTATATTTCACCATCTTCGGCTTTTGCCAAAACCGATCTTCAAGCTCTATATGATCAGCTCCCAAAGCCCTGTATTATAATGGGAGATTTAAATGGCCACAACCCACTCTGGGGTAGTGTAAATACAAACACTAGAGGTAAATTGTTGGAGGACTTTTGTTCTGACAATGATTTATGTATTTATAATGATGGTTCCAACACATATTTACACCCTGGTACAGGGACTTATTCTGCTCTCGACTTGTCACTTACAAATTCAGAACTATTAAATGAATTTGAATGGTCAGTCCACGATGACCTCTGTGGAAGTGACCATTTTCCTACTATATTAAAAGCTGTAACTCCATCTGATGTTCCTCCATCATCAAGGCGGAATTTTACAAAGGCTAACTGGACTTTATATGAAACACTGTGTGCTGAAAAACTTAAACCCGAACTTTTTATTGACGTTCCTGATGCTATTAAATGTTTTACTGATGAACTGAATTCCATAGCTGATGAGTGTATACCAAATTCCTCTGTAGTTCCACACATAAGAAAACCATGGTTCAACGATGAGTGCAAACAAGCTAGGAAGGCAAGGAAAAAGGCAGAACATTATTTCCGTCGCCATCCTATGGTACATAATTTGAATAAATTTAAAATTTTAAATGCTAAAGCGCGGCGTACTTTTAAACAAAACAAACGCCAATCTTGGCAAAATTATGTGTCCAAAATAAATTCTCGGACACCCATGTCCAAGGTATGGAACATGGTCCAGAAAATCAAAGGTAAAGGTACTAAATCTACTGTCCATCATCTCAAACATGGAGATCAATTGCTTACTGATAAATCAGATATTGCTAATAAACTAGGTGAAACCCTTGCTAAACACTCTTCCTCTTCAAATTATGTACCAAAATTCCAGCAATATCAAAAACAACAAGAAAAGAAAACTATTAATTTCAATTCTGATAATGGGGAAGATTATAATGAAACGTTTTCTATTCATGAACTCCATACTGCTCTTGATCAAGCTCTGCTACTGGAGCTGATAACATACATTATCAACTCCTGAAGCACTTACCAGAATCCTGCCTAGAAACTCTTCTCAATATTTTTGATGATATTTGGACATCGGGTAACTTTCCTCTCCTCATGGCGTGACGCCATAGTAGTACCCATACCTAAACCTGGACGTGATCATACGGATCCATCCAATTATCGTCCGATTTCATTAACTAGCTGTGTTTGCAAGACCATGGAACGCATGATAAACAATCGACTAGTTTGGTACTTGGAAACAAATAACCTTATAACTGATATACAGTGTGGTTTCCGTAAAAACAGAAGTACTGTCGATCACTTAGTGCGTTTAGAATCATTTGTTAAAAATGCACTAATTAATAAACAACATACTGTGTCTATCTTTTTTGATCTAGAAAAAGCATATGACACAACCTGGAAATATGGTATTTTAAGAGACCTACATGACTACGGCTTACGAGGTCGTTTACCTCAATTTATAGCAAATTTTTTAAAGGACAGACAGTTTCAAGTTCGAGTGGGTTCTACCCTGTCTGATCATTACAATCAGGATCAGGGTGTTCCACAAGGCAGTATTTTGTCTGTCACACTTTTCAGCATAAAGATAAACAGTTTATCAAAAGTTTTAAACGATTCAATTGATGGATCATTATTTGTGGATGATTTTAATATTTCTTGTCGTGGGAAAAATATGCATACTATTGAACGACAACTGCAGTTGTGTTTAAACAAAATAAATAAATGGTGTCTTGAAAACGGCTTTAAATTTTCTAAATCCAAAACTAACTGTATACATTTTTGCAGAAAATATAAACCACATAAGGACCCTGAACTATCTCTAGATGGCACTCCCATCAAAGTTGTAAAGGAGGCCAAGTTCTTGGGCCTAATCTTTGACTCCCATTTAACATTTCTGCCTCATATCAAGTCCCTTAAAACTAAATGCTTGAAGGCTCTTGACTTGTTGAAAGTTGTTTCCAACACAAAGTGGGGAGGAGATCAAGCAACCCTCTTACACCTGTATCGATCACTCATACGTTCGAAACTCGATTATGGTTCCATCGTATATGGTGGAGCCTGCAACAGCAACCTTAAACTTCTTGATTCTGTCCACCATCAAGGCTTAAGACTTTGCCTTGGGTCTTTCAGAACTTCACCTATTGATAGTCTCTACGTTGAGGCCGATGAACCATCTCTTACTCAACGTCGTATAAAATTGTCTTTACAATACACTACTAAATTATATTCTGATGAATCTAACCCTGCCTATAACTGTGTGTTCAATCCCCTTTATGAAGATTTGTATAACAAAAAGTCTTCTCTTGTTCCACCTCTTGGGCACAGAATTAAACCATTTATTTCTTCTGCCGGTATTGAGCTGGAAAGTATATCGCCTTCCCGTCTTCTTTCTTCTCCTCCTTGGCAGTTGGTTAGGCCACAAGTTGACCTAACATTAACATTTTTTAAAAAATCAGAAACAAATGACTTACAATATAAACAAGAATATCATCAATTAAAGCATAAATATAGCAATTACAAACCTTTATTTACAGATGGGTCCAAGGACGGTGGCGCAGTGGCTTGTGCCACTGTCATTGGATCCAGAACAATATCTTCTAGATTACCAGATAATAGTTCTATTTTTACAGCTGAAGCTAACGCCATATTAACAGCTCTCAAATATATTCAAAGACACCCGAAACGTAAACAATATATAATCTATTCCGATTCTCTTTCTTGCCTTCAGGCTATTAAAAATATTTCTTGCAAACATCCACTTTTTTAATAGAAATTATTGAATTGTATAATGATCTTGCTACTGGCCAATACGACATCGTCTTTTGTTGGTTACCCAGCCATGTAGGCATTTCTGGTAACACACTGGCTGACCTTGCTGCTAAAGCAGCACTCAACAAATCTGTGACACCACTTCTTATTCCTTATAGTGATTACAAAGCCACCATTAGATCTTATATCCGTGATCTGATGCAAAAGAAGTGGGACACCCAAGTGGGTATCAATAAATTACATGAGACAAAACCTTACATTGGTTATACCCACTTGGGTTGTCAGTCCAGATTTGAAGAGGTTATTTTGCGACGATGTCGTGTTGGCCACACTAGATACACTCATGCGTACCTGTTAAAAGGTGAAGATCCTCCATTTTGTATCCCTTGTGATGAGAGAGTCACGGTCAAGCATATTCTGCTTGACTGTGTTGAATTCTCCATCACAAGGGATAAGTATTTTACAGTTAAAACAATTAAGGATCTTTTTACCAGCGTTAATTCTCATTTAATTATAGGTTTTTTAAAAGAAATTGATTTTTTGGTTGAATTTTGAATAATATGTTTCTGTAAATAGATGTATTTTAATGACTGGTAGTTTGAATTAGTAACTTGAATTGTTGGTGGCTGTACCCTCAAAGGGGGTTGAAGTATTGTAAAATTATTGTCCTCCTGAGAGGGTACGTAAGTCCACAAACATGCAAAGTAAATTCTAAATTTCCACGTTTTTAATGGTAGTATAAGTGTATTTTTATTGTATGGCTAGATTTCCGAAATTGCTGATGGCTGAGGGGATGATGTAAATCCAGCTAGGGTCCATGCAGGTAGCAAAAGTACTATAAGTCCCCATGGTCCCTAGAATGGTGATCTACCTTCAGTTGTTGGCAATCTATAGCCCGGTTTTATATTGTATTGTCCTCTATAGATAAATTGTTTTAGGCATAGCTACTAGTTTTACATTCATTTCTGTGATGTTCTAGTTTTTTACTGTCCTTCGTCGACTGATTGTTATAATACTCATATATTCCATTTTAATGTTCCGTTCCCGTCACGATATGGCTGAAATATTGCCGATGTGACATTAAATTTTAACTCACTCACTCACTCACTTGAAGTATGTACTGTATGTGATTGAAACTTGGTACTTGTCACCTTAGTCTGGGATCCAGGAATGAATAGGGTATGGAGGACCGGTTTCAAAGGTCAATGTCGCAGGGCAAGTGATGAATTAATTATGTAAGAATAAATCAACATGTTATTTGTTGTTCATGTTGACTGGACAATTTATCGAAAAGTGATGTATAACAAAGATAGGTAACTCTTTATTATCATTGCAAAAATGTAACAGCTATGTTTTAAACAGATATGAAATGTAATCCAAGTTCATTTGCAGCTTGAAAACATGAGTGGAAGTTACCATTATTTGATTGCCTGAAATGAAAACGGACTTGTCCTGGGCTTTGGACAATGTGGTTTTTTAACCCCTGACCTGATTGGCTGATACTGAATGTCAAGGTCATTAAGTCATAGATGGCTGGAGACTTGTAATGTTATATCTAAATGTGACATGTATTTTTCCAAACTAAGAAGTGAAGTTCTGAAACAGAATGCATTATTGTTCAAAGATTTCAGTCAGATGTCTGATGGAGGGTCAAGTGAGCCAAGTTTTGACAGTTTGTCAGTCCTAACCTCAGAAACCAGTGGTGATATTCAGCCTCTTTTCTTCAAAATAATCATGTTTGGTTCGTAGTTGTAGAAGACGCCTTTAGTTTGTTTATTATCTGTCTGCTGTCAGCCATGTCTTGTAGCAAAGTTATATGGATGAAACACTGCAGTAGTAGAACTGGGCACCATGCATTGTGATGTCTAATTCGCCTAAGCTTCTGGTCCATGCTACTACATTATCAGCTTTGCATAGCTATGTCAAATTATCTCAGAATTCACATACATTCCACACGAACAGCCAGGCCATAAGGTAACACTGTGGTCAGACATGTTTTAATTGTTGAAAGAGGGCAAAAGAGGCAGGTTTAAGCACTGGTAGATCTGTGATGTTAATACCTTCACATTCCAATACACAGACGTGTAAGTCTGTTCCTTGTCTTACAGCTGGGAAGATGTCTACGTTCGAGACTTGGACAACTTTAAAGAATCTGAAGATGTTGGTGATATATGGTGAGGACAAGGTGTGATGTATAAATGATGAGGATGAAAGTGCTTTGTTACTTGCACGAGTGCAGGCCAATATTACAAAGTGCAACCTAGTTATTAGATTAATTGCATCAGGTACGAGTCAGCTGTTCAGTGGATTCACTTCTGAATAAAATAGCCAACTAATTCAGTGGCATATTTCTTTTATTATGTATTGAAGTAATGGCAGTGCAGCTGGAATTGGGCTGGTTTACTTTGGTTTTTATCTTAGGTTGCACCTTTTTATGAAGTAGATTAGTATGTCTTAAATGGAGCCCTGGTTTGAGCTTTGTCTGTACGAGATAATGGGGACAAATTTTCTCCATTGAGAAATCAAATTTGGTAGGTTTTCAGGACATGAATGCCTTGATGGAGTTTTGTCCATTGTTATGGGTTTCTTGCACATCAACACAATGGGGACAGATTTTCTCAAAAATAAGTTCTAGATAAGGAAACCAATGAGGTATGTGTTTTCAGGACACGAATACCTTGATTTAGTTTGAAGAACAGTTACCATGTTACAAGTCCTTTCAGAGTTATGGCCTGTGTCATGCATTTCTTGACTTTGTGCACAGTATTCCCAATGGGAACAGATTTTGACAGGAACCGTTTCTCATTTAATAGCTTATGTGTTGCTGTTTGTAGGAAGAACGAATAGTTCTAAAACTAGACCATTGTGACGGGTTATATTAATGACCATATCTTCATGTTCTTTGACCACATGCCACTGCTGGTATGTTATTGCATGTCCCCACGTCACTGCTGGTATGTTATTGCATGTCCACATGTCACTGCTGGTATGTTATTGCATGTCCACACGTCACTGCTGGTATGTTATTGCATGTCCACACGTCACTGCTGGTATAATATTGCATGTCCACACGTCACTGCTGGTATAATATTGCATGTCCACACGTCACTGCTGGTATGTTATTGCATGTCCACACGTCACTGCTGGTATGCTATTGCATGTTCACACGTCACTGCTGGTATGTTATTGCATGTCCACACATCACTGCTGGTATGTTATTGCATGCCCACATGTCACTGCTGATATGATATTGCATGCCCGTATGTCACTCCTGGTATGTTATTGCATGCCCATATGTCACTCCTGGTATGTTATTGCATGTCCACATGTCACTGCTGGTATGTTATTGCATGTCCACATGTCACTGCTGGTATGTTATTGCATGTCCACATGTCACTGCCGGTGTGATGAACAGCTTGATGCAGATCATTTGATTGTCAGACTCAGTTATACAAGTCTCTGTCATATGGCTGGAATATTACTGAGTGTGTCATAAAATAGAAAAAAAACAATGAACGTATGTGTTATTCATTGTTAACATCTTGTTGCTGTTGCGTTATTTGGTGTACATATGTTGCTGGCAGGTTCGGTGAGCAGAGTCAGATGCGGGTAGTCCGATGGCTGGAGGACTATGAACATGTAGACCTTCAGGATGCCATCTTGGATTTGGGATGTGGCAATGGCATGATGTTGGTTGAGCTGGTAGGTGAAGGTCAGTGTGGGCTTCCATGCGTTCACTGATGTCGATCCATAACAGGAGATGCCTAGAAACAGTATCACTCACAATTCATATGATTGAAGAAACTGATTGTTCACAGCATGATGAATAAAAACTAACTTCATACAGACTCAGCAAGACCCTGATGGAAATGATAGTCCATGACTCAGAAATATGTTATGTGCAAGGGCTGTATACATACATTATCTTGTGCTTGATTTAGTGGATGTGTTTGTTAGTGTCCATGCAAGGTGTTGAATTGGGTTTCAGCACGGAGAGGGATACAAGGACCTGACTGGAGTTGACTATTCTGAGGCTGCAGTACAACTTGCTCGCAACATTGCAAACAAGGAAGGAATGACTGACATCAAGTATGAGGTGTGTTTACCAACATTCTGTTGTATTGAGGCACAGACACCTCCTGTTATTATTGTGGCATGTTTTCAAGCACACTTTATTCAGACACAATTAGAAGTAAGACCAAAATACTGTTTCAAATGCAATGTTGAAATGTGTCAATTTCTTCTACAATTACCCATAACCCCCATTGTCAGCATTTTACCCACAATCCCCATTGTCAGCAATTTACCCATAACCCCCCTTGTCAGCAATTTACCCATAACCCCCATTGTCAGCAATTTACCCATAATCCCCATTGTCAGCAATTTACCCATAATCCCCATTGTCAGCATCCTCGATATCTCCAGGGTATACGTTCTGATAAGTCTCCACTATACCCTGGACACATCTATGGCTCCTGCCCGATACATTCATTACCTCCCTTTGCTGGCTCCGCCTTCTCACAGTAGCCAACCAGCTAGGCCGCCGTTATAACCGAGCTTGCCAGTGTCAACAAAGGTAGCGGTTGCAACTGCGAAGGTTTGCTCGCAGATTTTAGGGAAATCATACAAACTAATTGACAGGTCCGAAACTTTAAAACAACACATGCAAGAACACCTTCTACCTCTTCCAGAGAACCTCTGCATGGTTTGTGTTGCCAAGTATAATTGGTTAGATAATTAAAAAAATGAAAGTGAGTTGTGATTGGTTCACTCAACTTCCCAGCGTAGACACCTGACTGGGTCAAAAGACAGTCAAGGGAGGTAGATGCCGTAGATGCATCCAGGGTATAGTGGACACTTATCGGAACGTATACCCTGGAGATATTGAGGATGCATCGTCAGCAGTTTACCTATAATCCCCATTGTCAATTTACCCATAACCCCCATTGTCAACAATTTACTCATAACCCCCATTGTCAACAATTTACCTGTAACCCCCATTGTCAACAATTTACCCATAACCCCATTGTCAGCATTTTACCCATAATCCCCATTGTCAGTTTACCCATAATCCCCATTGTCAACAATTTACTCATAACCCCATTGTCAGCATTTTACCCATAATCCCCATTGTCAGTTTACCCATAATCCCCATTGTCAACAATTTACTCATAACCCCCATTGTCAGGAATACTATTTGTAGAACTATTACTAATATAGTAACTGTCTTCACAAATTGATGTTATATTTATTCTCCTCTTAGTAATATTTGATTTTCCATAAAGTTTTCAGTTGTCTTTTTTCTTAAGAATTGCAGACCACATGTCAAAAATCATTCCAGGTGGCTGACCTGATCCATGATGTGAGACAGGGGGTGCTGACATGTCGGTGTGGTCAGTACAGGGTGTGTGTGGACAAGGGCACATATGATGCCATCAGCCTCATGCCAGATGATGCGCTCACAGCAAGGCAGACGTACCGCACCAACATCAAGCATCTCCTCAGAGCAGACGGTTTATTTGTGATCACATCATGTAACTGGACTCAAGAACAGTTGGAGGAATTTTTCTCTAAAGGTACATTTTGTTACGGACAGTTTGCATAGATGTTTGTATGTAGATCGTATACAGAGCAATTACTATTAGTACAGGTGGAACTGTATGCGCAGGATCTTGTTCCCAGTTATCTGGAGTGCTTCAGTCTGTGGAGTTACATCACTTTGTGTAGCAGAATCCATCAATGATCAGGGTTTGAATCATTGAATCTGATCCTTTTTGCCATCCTCATTATGATAAATGTCCACATGTGGCTTTCCTCCCTTATATGCTGTGACCATAGGCGCTTGACTCTGATATATATTTGGAAGTATGACCTAAATATATAAGATATAGAAAGGTGTGACACTAACAATGGTGGCCCAGCTCGGTTCGGCTTGTTTTCGGTCTGACAAATGCTTCTGTAGCTTTGATCATTGAAAAAACTGCACAATTTATACTCCGTTGACCTCTGTAAAGTACCTTGCGTATCACTTACCTGCTGATTTTATTTCCATTTAAAGCTTTTAATAGTTTTACCGTCCATTCTTGACACGAAGTCAGGACATATGCCCGGAAGTAAACAAATCTCAGGTTACAAACCAGCACAGAGTAGCAGAGCGAGTCTCTGATTGGATTGCGTTTTTCATTATTCCCACCTCTTTTAACGTGCATCTACAATATCCAGTCTGGGACTCGCTCCACTATTTGGTTCTACAGAGTGATCATAGAACTATGACTGTTGTAAGTCTATGTAGTATGGGAGTTTTGACTGTCCCTGGGTTATGATTGCAGGGCCCTGGTCTTCAGCAACCTGTACTGTCATAACAGGATCAAGTGACAAGGCTCTGTGACTTGGTTCAATCATAATTCTTACAAATAATTCTTACATGTGCAGACATGTTGTGGCATTTCAGCCAGTAGTGGTTGCACTGTTGACAGGTGACACCATAGGCCAGAGCTCAGTGTGTACAATTTGTTAAACCCGTTTTTGGAGACACTCCTTTGGATGTGCATCCTTTGGGCACACAGAAACCTCATGATTGTGGGTTTTCCCTGATTGTTTCAGGGTTCATTTGCACCATTGGTTTCACCAACATTAACATCAGAGACCCACATCACTTCAGGTTTCCCTACTCATAGTGCTGACATTGCATTTCAGTAACAGAATGTGCTGCTGAACACAACTCACTTACACATCAACTACTGAAAAGAAGTGAAGTACACACCCGATTCTACGTCTTATGATCTGCCTTTTCTTTGAGTAAAAGTATACATTCAAATATACAAAACACTTAAGGTCCATTGCTTTCAATGTTATACTTAGTCCCTTTTTTGTTTTGTGTTTCAGATTTCTCTCTGCTTTCTGTGATACCCACACCAACGTTTCACTTTGGAGGGAAAACGGGCAACTCTGTTACGTCACTCGTCTTCAAGCCAAAGTCATGATGTACTTTGTCAAATTTATTTGTCTTTTTCAGTTTGGAATTGTCATAGGTGCCAGTAGAAACGAGTAAATGGATTTCAGTACCTGTTGTATGAAAGGATTGATTCTGGCCCAAATGTGTGGATGGAATGTCATGCATTGAGTAGTTGAAGGGGAAGTGTACACGAAAAAAAAAAGTTTTTTCTCATGTGAACCCAAATGGATTTTTTTAATTACTTCATATTGGTGAGTTAAACTATTCTTAACATGATTGGGTATATACCTCACTGTAAGTGATGAAATATTATGCCATTATGAGACCTCTATTTGCCGAGCTAAACAGGCCACAGTTACTGCCCTTTGATTATGACGTAATTGGTGCCAGCTGATTTAAATTGGTCTCCTGTCTAGTCCCAAAGCCAAAACATGGAAATACTGACATGCATCACATGAAAACAGAGATGTAAAAATACTGAAGAAGCAATAGAACTAATAATGTAAGCAGCCAAATGATCTTGTGTATTATCATTCATAATCAGTCAATGAACATATCAAATATGTACAACAATATGCACAAACATATGACATTGTCGGGAGGCAACTTTCTAAGAAAAAAATTGTGTTCATAGACACAAGTATGCAGGATATTTGGAACAACTTTAGTTGTTTCAAGCAACGTATATGCGTAAATGTGACATGCAAGTAGTTCAACATATTCTGATGTCCGCTGTTTGTTTTTTTCCGTTGTTATCATTGTGATCAAGGGAGATAGTCAGAAATGAGAAGTGACATCAGTTGTGTGCGAGTTTGCATGTCATGGCGTCACACTTATGAAAGTGATATGTTGTGTTAGATTGTGTAATATGTAATAGGAAACACAGCTATTTTATTCAGCTGATTCTTGCTATGATGCTCCTCCCATGCCAGTTCTGTAACATATGAGCCAGTGTATGCAACATGTAGGTGGATCACATACAGTAGGAGAAAACAATACACAGTGTAAAATCTGAGATGGGCTTTGTTTACATTTCAAACAAGGGGAGGGGTTTCAGAGGGTGACATGTGATATATTTTGCTAGATTTCACTGAGATGCTTGGTTTGGAGACAAAGACAATTTGCCATTCTGTTTTGAACTGTATGAACTGTATGAGGAATTGATGGAGTCATGTAAGGAAGGTGTTTGAATTATAGTTGTGACTTGATATTATAAACACACTGGCTGAAAGTTCACTTCAATATTTGTGTAGTTCCCAAAACATTCTCAACTGTTTTCGGTTCACCTGTTTCAGAATGACCAAATTCTGGTGATCTCAATGAGATGGTTTTCTTAACTTTGAACAGACTCAATGAACATTGATTAAGTGTCTAGACTGGCTGGATTTACAGTGCACTTTATTTTCACTAAGTTCCAAACATAGAATACCTACAATGACAAGCTCAATGTGGTGCATATATGTTTGAGTTTAGGAGAAAGAAGTTACTGTTGGTTAGAAAGACGCTAGACTCTGGTCTAATGTTATGCAATTGGGTTATGTGGCAATACATTTTGTACAATGTAACAGAATGGAACCCACCACGTGACCCACTGATGGCCAGGTAACAAGTAGATTAAAACAGTAGTCTGCACATCAAGACACAAGAACACCACCCTTTCCTGCATCACATTAAATGGGTCTAATGACATTCATTTATCATTGAGGAACCAATGACATTTCCAAGGGATGCTAACCATGGCGTGTTCATTGTGGACATAAAACTCTAGGTTAATGTTGAAACTTCAAATTTATACGGCACAAAAAATAGATATAGTTACTTCCGATATCTGTATCGTTTTGAAAAACTACTGAAACAATTTAAGACAAAAAGGTTAATTTTCATGTGAAATTGCACTCTCTATCAAACACAGATTAGATTTGTCAAGACGGAATAACTTTTGAGCCTCAACTGCATGAAGCAGGCCTATTAAGGAATAGGAGTACAAATTAGTCCCTTGAAAACCAGTGTTTGTGATGATTGGAAATTCCTTGTATCAGCTGGTCCACCTCCGCTACTCCTTCAATGATAGGTTGATGCTCACAACATTGATCAGTGGTTTAATTATTACCCTTCAGCTGGCATACTGCCAAGTGTGGTGTTAACAGACCCATCCATTACACGAATCTTGTGTGATCTATTTGGCAAATAAACTGCCCCTTGTACAAACATGGATGTCACATATGAACATGTGCCAGGCCATGAGATAACCCGGTCTTGCAGCACACCTAACACCCTTGTCAAGATGCTTGACATCTGATGATTTATTGGCAATTGCTCAAACCACTGAACCCCTACATATGTTAATGTCATGGCTGTGTTACTGAAAGTAGCCAATACGTTATTTAAAACCTCAACCTGACAACTGATTATTGTGAAATAAGAGTCACAGTGGAAGATTAGATTTGTACACAGAGTAAATGGGAAGCATTCACTCAATGTAAATTTTACAATCTTTAGAGTCTTCTGTGCATACTTTAGTGTTGTGTTTCTGAAGCATGAAATCAAGGCAGGTCAAACATTCTCTGGTGGCATGTTATCTACAAAATATCTGCAGCATATTGAAAGGAAAATATTTCTATTAATAACATACTGTCATCAAAACGTTTGACACAAGAGATTGGAGTAAAACTGACAGTCACTAATATTTTCAGCTGAAACGGTGACCTTGATGTAGTCAGGGTGAGCGAGTGTGGTTTAAATGCCATTTTTTTTTGTAAAGTACACAACACCATCCCCAGGTTTTGGTTAAAAATATAAACAAAGGCCAAGGTGAAACCTGACCCCAAATGTTTCCATTTTCAACCAAAATCAAGAATGTGTACTATATCTGTCTTATAAATGAAAAGGGGAAGACATCAAAGTTGGACATCTAAACTGTCAATGATGGAAAATACCATAATAAAGTAATGGTGCTACATAACAGTAACCGAAGTGGTAGTAAAATCTATGTAATGACAGCAGGCCTAACTATAATAGATATTTTTTTAACATCAGAATCTTCATCTCCATAGCCGTGAGGTAGAGTGTCCAATTCATGATCTGATAGATGCAATTATTATCCAGATAGGGAAAACATTTGATCTTTGGCGACATTATCAATTGATTTCAATCACTTTAATGTTGATGTTGAAAGAATTCATTTTGTGAAAATCTTCTTTCTGGGATAAGTTTGGAGTATTATATACGATGTCCAGGGATATTGTATATGCCCCTGAAAGCAGGTTTACTGGAGGAAAGTAACAACCTCCAAAACCACGCAAATATGTCATCTAAAAGTTAATATGTAGTAATCCAAGGGGGTCCATGTGTCAACACCACTCTCTAATATATTCCTGCTGCATGACTCTGTTCAGTAGTCCGCAAAGCGTCCCGTCATGTTGAGACAGCCTGATCTTTGCTACCAACCATCCACGAATATTCAGGTATAAACATCACTTTGCACTTCAGTATTGCATCATGATGTAAAACATCAACACCAGTATGCAGAGGATTCACGGGAACAACAGAAGATAACATTTCTTTTCACCACAAAACAACATTTATTCAGTAACAGACAAAACCGTACCACTGTTTTCGACAACCCTGGGCTAACATTTCCCTGGCCTGGTCCAAGCCTTTGCCGTTTTTTCTTATATATTTCACAGATACAGATTTCTAGCTGTAAGGAATCAATAAAATACCTCTATACAGGACCTGTGGGCAGTCCTGTGCTCCGCCCATACAACATGCTGTCTGACAAACTGAGACCCTACCACAGTCGCACAATGGAGCTTGTATCAGGAAATAAGCAGTAAAGTTATCATACCATCTGGTGTTCACTCTTACTGATAATGTCAGAATCTGCTCCCAAGGAAACGGAATGGTAGGCTGCTCCTTGGAACAGACAAGGACTGCCCAGAATCTTAGTCCAATAACCTTCAGACAGTTCATAAACTTCAAAAAGTGCTCTGCTGTAATGTACTTTGTTGACTTGGAAGATCTCAGGAAAATCAAACATCACAATATATTCTACAAAGTCCCTAAAGTTACCAGCTTATATCAATATTCTATCTAGGTGAAGCAAAAGTCAAACTTGATACAGTGTAGAGAAAAAAATCATGACAATTGAATACAATCTCCTTAAGTTCTTCAATGTAATGTTGTAAGGAAACACTCTTGCATTAACACAAGCCAAACAGTAGTCATAGTAGGTAAAAGAACTGGTTTCTATAGCAACCATACAAGTACGAAGAAACTGTGTTTCAAAGGATACCCCCCGTTATTGTTATCAAGAGTGAGTATAAACAAAATGAAATATTTAATATATTTTCCTCATAATCATCATTATTAGCATTATGATTATTCACATATTCCTATAATAATAAAATTCAGAAATACGAACATAATAGCCATACATGCAACATCTGGGACAGGCATTTTAATTGTCACCACTACACTGAAAGTCCAACATTGTGCAATTTGACTGAAAAACAATAATCAGAAAAGCAAGCATGGTTATATGCAAGATCAAATTAGAAACTCACACAATATGTCAAGAAATTAAAAAATATTAGCATCATGGAATTTCCGGTTAAGACCTACTCCATTAGGATTATCAGGCAAAAAGACAATCTGACTTGCATCAGAGTTCAACTACAAAGACATTGCAATATTACATTGTACCCTCAATATGTTGTCCTCAACTATTTGTCATGCAGTTTAATCATTACAATGTTAAAAATTGGATCCGTCTCTCCTCTTGGTATCCAGAAAACCTTGGAATCAGGTAAAACAATGACATAACACATTAGGGTACTGAGAAAAATCAATCAATTTAACACAAGAATATATGTAGTTCATGACCAATAGCTAAGTTCACATGCACATTACATTATTCAAATTCCATGATGCTTGAATAATTATTCAAATATTTTCGCATTATCTAAATCCTGGGCTATTTCATTTCCACACTAGGTGTACATAAAGTTACTGTCACAATGAGTTCTATGGCTACAAAGCTTAATGATATAAGTTGGAAAAGATTACAATTCAGAGTATATGGGGTATAGTTTTCATGATGTACTAAAATCCTCGGCAAGATACAAGTATCTGCACCCCGATATGTGGTTCAACCTTCACCTTTACTCAGTAACACTTTAAAATATTCAACTCGTACATCAATAGTATATCATGGAAGATATGAAAACACAACTTGAATATTCCAATTATTTTATCGCATAATAAACTTGACAAGAATAATAACTTTGAAAAGATCCCCTTTTTCAATCTTAATCCTCTCTAGGGGCACATCTCTGCTTAAAAGACATCTTCCAACAAAAACTAAATTACGTCATCCAAAACCCATTGGAGGCTGAGTCAAGCCTATTTTAGACATCTGAGAGGAGGGCAAGTGTGTTTTCGCCTAGCATTTATCTCTCAAGAGACGTCTTATCAAAACATTTTGTCTTGCGACAATCTTACAATTACCTTGTAATTCGAAAGTAGGAAAATCCGCTCCTAACCTTTAGCCCTTGGGCTAGATATCAACAGCAACAAGAATAATCAATGTCGGTGCTCGTCGAGGCACCCATAATAAAGATGGTGTTGTGTCCCCGCAGAACAGATGCTCACCTTACAAGACACCTTGAGGTCGAGTATTCTCTGCAGGCTTACATTTTTCATCAATGTCTTAAGATTTATAGAATCCTCCATCCCTTTGGAGGCACTGTAACTTTGTTGGCACGTGGCCGGTGAACTTGCTTCCTTAGTTTAATCTTGTCCATAAGACCTGATCTATGTTTGAATGTTTGTCTCCGTACAGAGCAACCCTGCATGTTTCACGCAATCTTCGAAGTACTAACACATTTCTCTCTCACCTTAATAGACCTAGCAATCACTGTTCCTGTCTGTTGTGGAACACTTTGACCCGATATCTGAGAAAACTGGAAAATTTGAGGACCAACAAGAAGATGAAATCTTACACCTTGACAAGAGCTGGAATCTTCATTGAAATTATTTCTTGCAGAAATAGTCCAGATCGCCATCTGCACCAAGCACATGAGTGTGTCAGTGGGTACTAAAAGAAAGAAAACATCTTGAATCATCCTGTTGATAGAGACAAACCTGTATGTTAAGCGTTTGATATTATGAGTTTAACCACGGCTTATGACCAATTTTAACCTGATTTTCTTCAGAGATCAGAGCAATGCCCACATTAACCTTTTCTTTTCCTCTCAGGGAGAAGTCCTTGCATCAACCTGTTGTTCCCTCACACAGGGAGAAGTCCTTGCATAAAAAGCATGCAAGGAACATTTCCATGTGGTGGGAACTTCCTTCCTTCTGTTGTCCGTTCTCCTTTCCGTAAACACTGCCAAGATTGTACAAAAACAAATATGAAATGTACAAAAATAATACATTTCTCTGTATAAAAGTCAGTCAAAAATAAATCCTCATCAGTCACTCCTCTCCATCCATACAGTTGCTTGTCTGTCCACCCCTTGCAAGATTCCATTTGGCGTTCACGCTTCTTACAGCGCTTCCAACATTGGTAAAAATGTAAATGCATATATTGGGCAAAAACACCCAAAAAAAGTTGTCCATAAAGTTGATAGCACTGACTTTCCTGACGATAGTCTCATAGCTGATGACAGTTCGTCAAATGCTGCTGTGACTCATTCGAGCATCGTCACTGTCGCGGAGGCGGCACAATCTTCCTCAAAGACTGCTCTGTCTAGAGCACTTGTACAATGTCTTTCAATGGCCTGTGGATGTGTCTGTCTGCTTCAGCAGGCTAACCATTTGTATGTGGAGATAACCCTCTCCGTAACATGTTCCCGTTACACGAGATAAATAGCTGGTGATGTGGCCACGCTGAATCACAAGTACCCTGATCAGCTGCGACCAATGTTATTCTCGGCCTCGACAGATGGTTGTGTTTGTGGAGGTACAGGTTTTTATCAATATGAGTCAAATCCATCATAAAAATTCAATATAACATAACAACAGAAATATAAAGTAACAATTACTGAACTTGACTCAGATTGAGCTGTGGTCTTGTCAGACTTGGAAGCTTCTCAACAAACCACCATCTCAATGTCTCCACACTGATTATCTCCAATTCCAAGAAAATACTTTCCATTTCAAATTCATTTCTTTGAGAATAACTACAGTTGGCCTGTTAGTTTCCTGGTCAGACAAGACAGAATGTAGCTCCACAAATACCTGCCGTCAGAGGGGTTGGGGGAAAGAAAAGACTGTTTGGGCAGTGCTGTTAGGCTGGGGTGCAGATTGCAGTGTCGCCAGGTGGGGCAGCAGACGAGGAGCCTCAGTGGTTTTATTGTTCTGCTTGGTGGCACGAGCAGATAGGATGATCTGGCTGCCTTGGTAACATCACTGCTGCAGCAACCTCCTGGCGTCCCCATGATGGAAAGTGACTAATCCACATAGCTGAAAACAAAATCAACTTTAGTTCACTAATTAACAAAGAGTGTGGCGCAAATTTGATTTTAATAACTTTTTGAACAGTCATGTTTGTTGTTTGATGTTGCACTCAGCATTACTCCAGGTATTTGACAATGGTCCATAAATATTCCATCTTCCCAGAAAATCCAGTGATTGACATCTAGGATCCTACAAAGGTCCAGCTGTGTGATGGTAGCATGTAAATTATGTGAAAAATTTGCCTGAATGATGGAGTCTTACATGTGTGAGTGAGTTCAGTTTTACATTGCACTCAGCAATATATGGCAGCCGTTCATAACTAATCAGGTCTTGACTAGACTATCTGGTGATCAACAGCATGAGCATCGATCAATGCAATTGTGAACAACACGATGACATGTGCCAACCAAGTCACACAAAACAGCTGTTGCAGACAACACTCACCCTGAGGAGTCAACAGTAACTCCTCTCCCACGCCCTGGTCCAGGCATCGTCATGGGTTTCCCTGCACGCCCACGCCCACTGATGCGGGGGCGGACTCGGAGTGGTGCCCGGCGGACTGCTCGGAAACCACGGCCTGTGCCCCGAGCAGCATACATCCCCTAAAGCAGAAGGAAAAATCTCACTGAACTGCATGGAATCAGAAACATACTCAGTCAATAGTATACTTTTCCCTATATCCTGTTTATTCTTAAGAAAGTGGCTACAAAGTTTTGGCAACACATAATAAATAGGCAGGATTAGTACTCTTTAGGGAGTAAAACATTTCCTACATACTGGTTTCTATTATGAAAATTAATGCAAACACCACAAAAAAAACAACACCTATATGCAACACTAATTATCAATGTTCTGAGAATACGCAATAAAACACATTTTAGGCTTAGACGATTCAAATTGTCTTCCCAATACAGTATGTGGATCATACAATCAGTACAATTACTTTTTAAATGTTTTCAAATCAACTTAATAGCAATTAATTCATGTCTCACTGGTCTGTAGGTGGGTCTGAGACCACGCCCCATGCTGTAAAGGGCTGGACTGCGGCCTCTAATAGGTCTGCTAGGCAAGTACCCCCGCCCTGGCATGCCACGGCGGCCCACCGACATGACCTGAGGGCTCATGCCACCCCGAGCTCCACGTCCAGCAGACAGGTTGGGTCCCCAGCTGCCAACGACAACTCCAGCTATCTCCAACTGGCCACCTCGGGAATCTATTGGTGAACGGCCTGCAGGCAAAAAGAAAACAGTGTATTTCAGCAACATAGCTTTTCCTTTTGAATGACAGATCCCCTACAGCTCCAACCAATAGCTAAAGACTATCCCTGAAGGTAAAGGCATTAACATCATGTCACCTGTTTCCTCTCTGCCAAAACATACAGCTTATTCTCATCAATAATACCTCACATTTTCATACAATCATGTCACACATTTTCTTGGATCACTTGAATGCAACAATGGGCACTAGATTTAAGTAATTGAATACAGGTGAACTGTGCACATTACTACCATGAAGGCAATATAAGCTAGCATTTCATCTATGGTAACTATTTATCCCTCTGCCATATTTTGAATGTAGAACATGACAACTTCTTTGAGCGCCATGTCTCAGTTTTTAATAGAACATGATGACATACACATACAATGTCACTTAATAATTAGTAGGACTACTAAGAGAGAACGGGGAAAACTAGTAAGATGAACGAAGGAGGTATATTAATTCATCATGCAAGAATGCGGCTACGTATACACTCAACTAAATGATAATGTGGATAAAAGAATAAAATGAAAGAAAAGCCAACTAAACCCGGGAGGATGGCTAAATGATATCACCATTACCAAGGATGCCTCTTCCTCTGCCCTTCTGAGACTGTGGGCCCCCCCCATGGGGCGGGGCACCACGCCCACCTGGTCTGTATGCCATGTGGCCTGGATGGCCTGGATAAGGGGGAAATGGGTAGTGGGCATACATGGCTGCATTTGGCAGCAGGGGTTTGGCGAACTCCACTCTCAGGTTCTCCATGATGGCTTGCCGCATCCTTTCCACTCGAAGCACCTGGTCCACCTGGAATGCCACAATGCAGAGTTTGTCAGTTCATTCCATGGAAACTTAATACTGCATTTAGTGTAGACAGTAGTCTTAACTGTACACATAATATAAAATATATTCCTTCATTAATTTTCAGACTCTGTAGTGACAAGAATCTCTTGGATACCTACTCTCTCTCTCTCTCTCTCTCTCTCTCTCTCTCGCGCACTCACACACACACTTACTCCTCTACCTCTAAAAGTCCTTGAAAAAACCAAAATTCACAAGACGACAAGCTGTATGCCTATATTCACTAGCCCAGTTTGTGACACGAGAACACAAATAATGACCTGCATAAATTACGTTTCTTATCAATATTTGGATTAAACATGCAAACTGAAAATCATAAGTCTTGTCAGGATAAAAACAAGAAACCATCTTGGTTCCAGAAGCCTCACCTGTCCGTCGCACATGTCAATGAGGGGAGTGTTGTTGTTGGCCTTCAGAAGTTTGAAGTGGAAGAGTTTCCCATCAAAGAACAGCCAGGGACAGCACATGGTCCAGGGAATGGGGGCACCACACACGTCATTGGCGAAGATGGCTGTCTCAACGCCAGCCATGAACAGCGAGGCAAGCTGGGCTCCCCGGGGCTGGATGGTGGGGAGCTGAATTACCAATACATCCATACAGACACTAACAATGTTGCTTAATGAGCTGCACTACCAATTCTCCCACACAGAAACTGAACAGTGATCCACGCCAACATGGGTCCTTGGCACGCATCTACATATCTATCTATCTATCTATCTATCTATCTATCTAGATAGATAGATAGATAGATAGATGGATATACATCTTAACACCTATTAATAATCATTCTTTAAAGGCAACAGGCACAAATAATATACTCTTCAAAAAAAAGTAGGGAAACATGAGGTCTGGTAGAAAGAAATCCCATTGTGGAACATTACAATGTCATTCATCTTGTGCATGTAGCATCATTTCACGTTATCACCACACGCAAACACAATGCATGGGAAGCACGTGCCTCCTACACATGCATAGGGTGTCATTATGAATTTCGACGTTTTTCAGGCAGGTCGAAACATAACAGTAGACCATTTTGTCCGATAATTTTCTTGCATCTGTGCATGGTCAGGATTTCATGGGTCAAATCAAACACTACTGACTGAAAATTGTAAACCTGAAATTTCCATGTCATATGCCATGATTGAATGAAATCCATGTGGTGATGCATTCTCAAAACATCCATTATTTTTGTATCAACACTGATTCAATCCCATATATCTCCTTATTTCGACGGTCGTACATGTAAAGTACAGTTCCCCTACTTTTTTTTAAGAGTATAGATTGATCACAGTTTTTAAGAAATACTTGATAATTCTACAACAATAGATCACAAAAGAACGTGCCCCCAAAATAATCACTGAATTGGACCAATCTATTGCACACACTACAGCCTGTTCAGCTTACCCAGAGCTAATCTACATAGACAAGACCTGATAGGTCAAATGACAAAGGTGCACCTCGTCACAATAATAGACCCAACCAGTTGTGACATGGTCACACAATGAACTTGTATACACTTGATCAGGTCAAACAAAACAAGCAGTACTTTTCAAATTTGTGGGAATGTGAGAACTTGTTTACTTTTATTTGTCACTGTAAGCATCCAACGTGTTATGTATATGCATCACAAGTGCAAAACAAGTGAAGGTTCAGTTGGATATTTGCCTGACCTTGAGGTCCTGCATGGTCTGCACATCATGAAGCAATGGAGAGACAGCCATTGCCAGGAATGCATCCAGTTCCTGCCGCTGGAGAACTCGACCGAACTGGAGGGTGTATCTATGATAAGGACAAAACACTGAAAGGCACTGAGGTTTGAGTTCTATTTAACCTCTTGTGAGAGGCCTATATCGTGAACAACTTCCACCCACAATACTGGATCTGCTGTCAACACAAAACCCAAATCTGTTGTCCCGAGTATACCAGGTCTGTTGTCCCTTCTATACTGAGACTGCTGCCCCCACTACACCCAACCGCATCTGCTGTTCATACTATATCATTTCTTCAGTCCTTACTATACTGGATCTTCTGTATCGACTATATCGGATCTGCTGTCCCCTCTTGGGCATTGAAGATTTATCGAATGTAAGCAAATCATGCTAAAATCAGAACTTTGCACAGTTTTCATGAAGCCATTTTTCAGTGGGAAACACAAAACCATTCATGATAATTTCATTTTAACTGGTATAAGACAAAGGGTTACCTCCCTTCAATTCACTTTGAAATATTTTTCACTGGATTTGCCATACAGTGAAATTTACGTTTACATTTAATTAACTGTGTGTGGCATACCTGAGAACACAGCACATGATGAGGAGATGCTGTGGTACATAGTTGGTGTTTAACATCAAGGGGGAGTCACTTTGCATGCAGGTGAGGAAGGCGCGGAGTCTACGGTTCTTGTCATCAGCTTGCTGGCCCAACCACATGCGCTCAATGCTGGGGGTCTTCCATTCCACAGGTTTTGCTATAACAATCTCAAATGAAGGTCGGTTGGTGCCTCGACGGATGATCCATTCCTTCACTAACACATCAAACGACCTTGGGGGTGCCTCACCTGATAAAAGGTAACAAAAACGTGTAGATAGATTTTAAAAATATTTCAGCAAGATCACAAGAGACACAAAAAATGGGCTTAACACACTGTCCCAATGTTGGGAATCAAACCTGCCTTTGCAGAAACCAAAAATATGACGCTGGTATGTAAATTATCTGACTGGACCAGACAATACAGACATGAACAGCACTTACCCTGCTCTTTGCTTTGGTTTTCATGGATGATCTTGAGTTTGTTAAGATTGAACAGAACTGAGTAGACAGTCTGTCTGATGGGGCGGTAGAGATCGATGTAGGATGGCAGTTCACGGTTTGTGTCATCCTCAAGGATCACAGGCAGCTTGATTTCACACTACAAGGAAACACAGCAAATATTACTAAAGTTGCCGGAACCAGGTCCCTGATCTGTCACGAAAACACCCTTGACCCAGCACTCACCCCAGGGTCATATCAATCAGATCCATGCTGTTGAAAATGTCGTCATACACGTCATCTATATGTCATACACCTCATCTAGATAATCTGGACATTCAAGGATGATGAATACTTTGGCTTGTGAAGATGTCCATGTTACTTATGCAGTGACTCAATGGGAGCTCTGGTAACATTTGGGACACTGGCAGACAACTTTCACCTCCACAACAGGACACTATCAGTGTCCTATGATTAATTCCTGCTACTGTTTCATCAATGTGTGCTTGTGTTTGAAGCTCATCCCCTACTGTTTCCCCTCTACCTAACTTTGGCTGCTATTTCACCAACTCTGCTCCACAGGCTCTCGGGTCATTGCAAGAATTAAAGATTTTTTTAAAAGATATAAAGATTTTGAGATGACCCTGACTTGAAACACTTCATAGTACAATATATGTAGATATGGCCGATTACTTCAGTGTACCCCATCCGTCTGCTTTGCCAATTGCTAAGCTACCATCGCATGCAATCGACCAATGTGAGGGCTTGCTTTGATCACTACCCCTTTGTGTCAAGATCGTTTAGTTGAGGGTCAAAATCAGCTTTCAATTAACTTGTAGAAATAACAATAGTGAACTGGTAGGTGTTGTGAGTGGTGATTGATGGGCCATTTACCCATGATTATGTATATATGATGTTTTACTTGACTGCATGCGATGGTAGCGTAGCGATCGACAAAGCAGGATGGTGGGGTACACTAACGTGTCAATCCTTGTCTAGATGTGTTGTACTGTGAAGCATTTAAAGTCCAGGTTTTATCTTTTTTTAACTTTAAAAATAATCTCTAATCCTTGCAATAACATGAGGGCCTGTGCTCAGGCCACAATTTAATCTACTCTGGCTACTCTTTCACCCACTCGGGCTACCGTTTCACCCACTCTAGCTGCTCTAAAACCCTCTCTAGCTACTGTTTCAAACTTCACCCACTCTGGCCGCCACTTCACCCACTGTGTCAAATGTTTCACCCACTCTGGTTACTGTTCCACTGACTCTGCCTACTGTTTCACCCACTCTGGCCGCCACTTCACCCTCTCTGGCTACTGTTTCACCCACTCTGGCCACCACTTCACCCTCTCTGGCTACTGTTTCAACAACTCTGGTTACTGTTCCACTGACTCTGGCTCCTCTATAACCCTCTCTGGCTACTGTTTCACCCACTCTGGCAGCCATTCTACCCACTCTGGCTACTGTTTCACCCACACTGGTTACTGTTCTACTGACTCTGCCTACTCTATAACCCTCTCTGGCTACTGTTTCACCCACTCTGGCCGCCACTTCACCCTCTCTGGCTACTGTTTCACCCACTCTGGCCGCCACTTCACCCACTCTGGCTACTCTATAACCCTCTCTGGCTACTGTTTCACCCACTCTGGCTACTCTATAACCCTCTCTGGCTACTGTTTCACCCACTCTGGCCGCCACTTCACCCTCTCTGGCTAGTGTTTCACCCACTCTGGCTGCCATTCCACCCCCTCTGGCTACTGTTTCACCCACTCAGGCTACTGTTTAACCCACTCTAGCTGTTGTTTACACCAGTGGAACAACTGTTTCCTCTCCTACCCTACTTAGGTCCTTGTTGTTACCTCTCTTGATATAGCTTCCTCCTTCACATCACTTGAGCTGCTGTTACAATCCAACCTAGGTTTTATTCACCCCACTCAGGCTGCTGAGCACTATTATCCATAGCTACTTCAGTCTCACTTAAGCTCTGTACCACTCACTTGTGTAAGTAGCTGGTATATCCAGGAAGACATCAGCCCCTTCTGATGGCGCTCACTTGCAATGCGGACAATTTCCGGTGTCACAGGGGGACCCTTGTTGTCAACGTCATTTGTTCTTCCCTGAAGAAAAAGAATCAACAAACGATGTTTCATAACCTCCATTACAACACTGTTACCATCATATGCTAATATGTGGGACGTACTATGGATGGCCATACTGTGCTAATGCAGTACGTACAGCCCATATAGTGTGTCACGTGACAGGGTGTGCAGTATGTACAGCTTATGTAGTGTGTCATGTGACAGATGTGACAGGATGGACAGTGCGTCCAGCTCATGCAGTGTGTCATGTGACATGTGACAGGGTGTACAGTATGCACAGCTCATGTAGTGTGTCACGTGACACATGTGACAGGGTATACAGTTCGTACAGCCTGGCAATTCTGCCTACATTATTAGTTACGTGGTGTTTTGAATGGGTATACGGGACTGTAAAACCCTAGAAAAATCTGTATTTCCTGAGGCATAGACAAAAGAAATATGGAATTTATATGGGTCTTACAGTCCTGTACGCACTTTCCAAGCACCCTGTGACAAATTTATTCAGATCTATTAAGTTAGCTCATCATTAAACAACAGCAACAACATTTGGCAGAATGAGACGTAAAATGTCTCCACAGGTTTTTCACGGTGCTAGCCACCTGATACCATAGCAGAGTACAACGTAGAATCCTTGCTCAACAAAAGAATAGTGACACACCGATAAAGAACAAAGACTTTTTCCACAGACCATGGAGGTGTGTTATTATGACAGTAAGATCAACTAGCAAGTTCTTGATGGTGGGACAAATTGGGTGGCTCCACCACCTCTAGGGATAGGTGAAGGACAGACACCGTTGACAGGTGCTTGTTGCTTGGGACGTACCTTGTTTGACCACCCTCCCTCTGGGCTGAGTCGACAGGTGGGGCTGGAGCCACTGCTGGAGGAAGACGAGCCCAATTTGTCGTTGCTGTCCACACCTGAGTCAGAAACACTCAATACAATTGAAACTTGTTAATCCGAATAGGGACGTTTATGTAAACTCCTCTAATTAGCTGTTGCTCAGTCGTTTCAAGAGGTACTGCACTAGTGTGACTTAGACAACTGACAAGGTTCCTCAACACTGTTTAAGTGAAAGTTATTCTTACTGGTTGTGATAAACTTAACACTACAATTAATTATTCCATAAAACATATATGAATTGCTTAAAAACTACATTCCATAGGCAGCAGAAAAATGTGGGTCAATTTCTTTAAGAAACCTTGCAAGATTTTTCCAATGAACATAAGACAACGAAAATGGCATGCTCGAATTCCCAGGTGCATAGGAGAATTCATCCTCAAAATCATGCTCTGATAGAAGATAAGTCAATACAGAAGATGATACAGCGATCAGCATTAATGAAGGGGTTTAATTAGTATAGATAATGGGGGGTGAGCTTTGAGCAAGACTGGACATGGGGATGAGCTTTGATCAGTGTGGGATAAACTTGATCAGGAATGATTGTGTGGATGAACTTTATCAGCAGTGATCGTGGGGATGAGAGCTTTGATCAACACTGATTATGAGTAGTGGGAGAAGCATGAGGGCAAATGAACCTGTTGTTTACAACACCATCAGCAGTATTGAACCCACCACAAGGAACCTTGTCAGTGAAAGATTGTAGATAACATTGTTACCACACAATGGTGATACAATGTTACACATCAAACCAGACCCTGATCCCCAATGATTTCAGGACAAAACTCAACTGATGTAACAAAAATTATACAACAAACACATCTTTCTAAATGCAGGCTTCAATCTTCAGAGCTCATCAAATTAACAGAACACATTTAATATCCAAGACTGATTTAACAAATTGGGACGCCCACTTTACGTGGTGTCACATCGGTGCTGTCAACAGCTCATTTGTAGTAAGTGGTCAAGTCACCACTGTGTCCACATTTTGGGAGAATACAACTTGAGCCTAGAAATAGTCACAGACAGGTTGTCAGGTTTAATACTAAAAAGACTGAAGTTCTACAAGCACACAAGATGCCCTAAACATAAGACAAAGTAGAAGTGCCTAGTTGCATCCTCTTTAAATTCATATTTAGTAAACAGAGCACAGACACTTCCAGTGCGAATCTGGCACCACTGTTCTGGAGGTTGGTGCATCTTCTTACATTTGTTGCTTGTACAACTTGCTGTGAAGCAAAGTTTCAGCAAGGCTTCTTGGATGACTAACAATATGCCAGAAAAACCTAAACCACACACACTCCCACCAATACAGAACATACAGAGCATTCATATTACATTTATCACAGAGTACAATAAGTCATCAGAATACATCAGTCATGATGCGTTCATGATGTACTGAATATTTAGCATGAATCACTGAACTCTGCTAAACAATTACGTAATTACAATTACAAAAACAAGAAAACGAAACAGTCTATCTCAAATATAGCAGGGCTCCAGATAAGGGATGTATCAGCGTATGTACGGATAAAAATATGCACGATACGGTAGGAACAAAATCAGAACACGTAGCAGATACGCACCACAGCACGGTCTTAGAATCATTTACAGACGCATTTATCTGAAAAAGTATGTGCTTTATTGTTTATTTACCTGTTTACACAAGAGTAGCAATGTTGTGGTGCATATATGAAACGAAACACAAGATTACTTACATGTCATTAAATTCCATTTAGTACTCTAAAAACTTTTCCCAGTACTCTTACATTGAAAAAAAAGGGCACATGTACTCCTCATGTTGAAAATTTATCTGGAGCCCTGGTATAGTAAACGCAAAGACACTTTGACGATGATTATACAGGGGAATCCCACAATCAACAATTGCTTTGCAATATATACCAGAGATTGGAATAGAGAACTGTCACAATGGGCCATTTTCAGGATTATTAGCCTTTTTCAGAATTTATAATGGGCCACTGCCCTTGTATCAATAACAAACTTCAAAATGTTAATAGGCCATTTTCTATTCTAATGTGCAAAATGGCCCCTGCCTTTCCCAATCCCCGATATCCTCAACTATTTGAGGAGCTACACATGGTTAGGGTGGACAGACACAGAGTACGAGGTAGTGAAGATTGTGAACAAGCAGTCTGAGAACCACACCAGCCGTCTGGACTCACTCACTTGGTGGAAACAAGCTATTCTCTACTTAAGAAGCCTTTTCTTCACACCCATAACTTGGAGAGTTCACAGTTGATTCCATGGACACTGCATTTTACTTAGTAAAGCTTCAAATTCCGATTGATGCCATTTTGAATTGTATCTCTGGAAGCTTGACAAAGGAGGAAACATGGAGGTCTAATACTGACAATTTGTCACCGTGTTCAAAAAATATTCTGACTAATATGAAATTTAAAGTGGTATGTTTGAAAATGCTTCCACGTTATCCTGAAGGAATCTTTAGCAATGCCATATCCAAAATTTCACCTATGTGGATAATATGGCTAATGAGATATCAGTATCGAGTCCACAGTCTTCCAAGAGACACCATAATAATTAGCTGAGCTTTTGAGTTCAGACTGATGCCATTTTGGACAGTAGTTCAGTGACATCACTGAAAGAAACATGGAATTTCACAAGGGCAGGAAAGCTAGAGGTGATACTGGTTTAATACTGCCACAATTTCTCGTGATACTCTTAAGGAAGTTCATGGTGCTGATAAATAGTCGTAAGAACTGACATTTGAACCAAAGAACATAGTTTCTAGCAGCAAGAGTTGGCTACAGTTCTAAACAGTGAACGGCTGTATCTCGAATTACTGGGCCAACCATGCCCCTCCTAAGCTGAGCATTGGGACCATTTTAAGTACACTTTTGTGTAAACATGACAATATTCCTTAAAATCATGACCATGTTTATATATTCTCATTTGTTTGAAATAACCTTTGAAAAGTGTTTCTCCATGCTGTAGTCAAGACGGCTCTGGTTGTCAGACTGCTGTGGTGACATTAGTTCGGATGCACTGCGACTATTACCATTGAACTGTAGGTGGCGATTGTTCATGCTTGCATCTCCGCTACTTCCGTAGCCATGCCTTCGTCCAAACTCACCCAGCGCGTTGTGATGTGGGGGATCTATCACTATTTGGGGGGCAGGCTGCTGGCCAAGACTGTCCCCATAACCAGATATTTCCTGTTTCAGAAACAACAATGTTACAAAACATAAGGATGAACCTTACCATCATGAACATGGACAATGTTCGTGTACATGTTGAAGGTGTATATTGTGTGTGCAAAACTGGATCATCACATTATTTTCAGTAGAATTTAGATTATTATTATCTGAGGTAACCTGACTCAAAAGAACTTTATGAGAATTGGGCTATATTTGTAGTGGCTGAAGTCAGTAATTAATTAATGGCTAATCATATTAACTGCCATTATTATTAACATGCACCATAATGACAATCCTTGTCAGTAGAATGTGCCCTCCCAAGAATGAAGGAGTATGGTGAGGAAGGGGTAAATGGGGTCCAACTACTGCTTTGAATGGATATTTTGGAAATGTTCTTGACACAAATCTTCATTGAGGCTGCTAACAAGTCGAGAATCATCTCGGGGGTGTATCACAGCTTAAAGCATTTTTTTAAATCATGAAATATCTAACAGAATTATTGTGAGGGGTCTGATTTACATGTGCCAGATATCACAAGGACTTAGCCTTCAGCAGTTACTTTCATAACCGCAAAGGAAGGCAATGAGCGTTCAGCAAATTTCTGGGTAGAAACACTCAGCTGGATGTAACATATGCACTTCTGCCATATTTCTGGAGCATGTGGATTGCTGTAGTTAGATAGCTCAAGTCACACATCCCATGAGGACATACAGTGCCTGACGCTTGACCTTCAGCTATGACAACAAAAGCAGGCTTCCAAACCCAATATTTTCTTTAGGAACAAACTGGTTCATAATATTGCATTTTCCAAGCACCCTACTAATTGTACAGTCAACAATTTCTCAAGGAACAAATGTAAACAAAAAGCTTTCGCAGGTTTTAAATTAATATTTAACTCAATATATGACTAAAATAAGAGAAGAAACAATCAACACATATGAGTATGTCTTATTATTATGGGGCCACGCCCTGTTTTGCCAAGGAGCACTAACTGTAAAAATTGGGACAGAACGTAAGTTGTTCAGGTTCTTGGCATGGAAAAAAGAGCAGCCACTTCAGTTTATAAATCATGCAAGATGTGAGGTGGAGTGCAGTTACCGCATGTCCATTCTGTGTCCCCGGATAACTGCCCTGCTGCCGGGGAGAACCAGGCACTGAAACACCAACACAAAATGTCAACCTTTGGCCACAGCTTCAAGTTTACATTAACAAGTTGAGGGTCATTGAATCATGCTCCTACATGTCTTTCCATGACTTCTCAGGAATCAAATCTGGTGTTGTCATGGGCAAGTAGCAACAAGTTTACACATGCAGGTATTTCAACTGTGTAATCAAAGCATTTATTCATATGGGCAAAGCCATTAAACAACCTGACTTTGCCAAATTCAATTTTTCCAGTATGATTACTTTGTGAAAGTTGAAACTTCATTTTCCCATTATAACTGATAGGAACTCCAATACTTTGTACATGGTTAATGGGCAGGTGGTTGTAGTGAGACCGCGCAGGGCAGTCAACGATGGGTTGGTTAACGACCAGCATCAAGGGCATGACAGGGATGGTAGGTTGGCTCTGTGAGTGAATGGGACAGGGATGTAGGCATGGAGGGGCAGGGTGAAGGGTGGGGCAGGATGAAGGGCAGGGCAGGATGAAGGGCAGGGCAGGGTATGTTTGTGGGGTGAGGCATTGCATGAGTGAAGATGGGGTAGATTGGTTGTCTACTTACTCTTCAACCTGGGTCTGTACTTAAGGAAACCCTCCTGCGTTCCATTCAGGTAGTACTGGACACTCTGCTTGAAGCGGTTGATCAGCTCAGCCTTATTCTTTGTCACTCTGCAACATATTCACATGGTCACACATCCATAAGGCAGTAATCTCCAATGGATGCAACATCCATGAGACAGAATTATGAAAACCTCTTTGAAACCTGCAACCTCCATCAGCCTGTTACACAACTTACTTAATGAACTACTTATTTTTTTAATCTCTGTCTCAAGGGAAAACAATAACACCCACTCACTTGAAGACGATCTCCCCAACATTGTCCAGATTGTCTGTGGCAGGAAGATTGCGGATGAAGTCTACGGTATACTTGATGGTGGAATTTTCAAGTCGGTTGTTCTGTCCACGCTGAAAATTTGGTATTCAAGACATTAGAAAAAAAATCTCGCTCACACAGATCTGGCCTAGCAACTCCCAAAAGCCAGCAGTAACTGTATCAGAAACACCCCTGGCCAGCTGTAACCATGACATACACACCCACAGCTAGCAGTAACCATGACAGACACCCCCACCCCCAGCAGTAACCATGACAGACACCCCCACCCCCAGCAGTAACCATGACAGACACACCGACCCCTAGCAGTAACCATGCCAAACGCACCCACAGCCAGCAGTAACCATGACAGATGCACCCACAGCCAGCAGTAACCATGACAGACACCCCCACCCCCAGCAGTAACCATGACAGACACATCCACAGCCAGCAATAACCATGACAGATGCACCCACAGTCAGCAGTAACCATGCAAGACACACACACACAGCTAGCAGTAACCATGTCAGAGACAACCCTAGTCAGCAGTAACCATGTCAGATGCACCAATACCCAGCAGTAACCATGTCAAATACACCCACAGTTGGCAGTAACCATCTCCGACATATCCACAGCCAGCAGCAACTGGGTCAGTACACACCTTGCAGTAACCATGTCAAACACATCCCAAGCCAGCAGTAACCATGACAGACACATCCCCCAGCCAGTAGTAACCATGACAGACACACACCACAGCCAGCAGTAACCATGACAGACACCCCCCCCAGCCAGCAGTTACCATGACAGACACACCCACCCCCAGCAGTAACCATGAAAGACACACCCACAACCGGCAGTAACTGTCGGGATACACCCAAAGCCACTTTTGGAAATTAACTGTTTTAGCAAGTACCAAGTACTTGCTACCTGGTTTAAAAATAGATAGGAAAAGTTTCTTACCAGGTATCAACATTCTCTCATATTGCTGTTAATTCTTCCCTCCCAATCCCCTTACTGTGTTTCGCCATATGGAACTGGCGATATTAGGTCTCTTTGTACAAGTAGACAATGTTTTGTCATCCTTGCGCAGGGAAATATGAACGTCCATTATCAAACATTAGAAGCAGTACTGTTATACTGTACACATCAAGACTCCTGTAAACTGCTATTTGTTTCTGAATACCTCTCCAGAAAATGTTGCATAGTTAATCTCACTTTTCTTAAAATGCTTGGTCCACTCATGATTGATATTTACTTGAAGCACTCCATTGGCAATCAATGCATTTACACAATTTTATGATACTGTATACATTTACACAAGACAAACAAAACTGAATCCCATTTGTTTTTACAAGCCACTGAAGCCAATGAAAAACCTAAACCGGTTTCGTATGATCTAACAGAAGTCACAGTTAAATCATTTCAATATTGTTCTCATTTTCCATTGGTACACATTAAGTGGGTAAAATTGCAAAGGTATTAAATAAGCTTCAGATTTCTGATAGACAATTTCGCTGAAATTACGTTTATTACTTGCAATGATTACAGTTCAAATGTCATTAAATTTGATGAATGGAAGGAAAGTGGAGTCTAAAAATGAACTTAATTTACAAAAAAATTCTTTTTGTCTGTATATCCGAATTTTAATGAATTTTCTTCAAATTTTGTAGAATTTCCAGAGCAGTAGTATTGGCTGATTCAAAACAACTTTGAGGATACAAATTAGTGGAGGCTGGCATCTCTGAGTAACTGTCTCAGACACACCCACAGTCAGCAATAACTGTGTTAGGACACACCTCCAGTTTCAACAACACTCACCTTGACTGGCTTCCCTCCCTCAGCTGCAGCCAGCTGAC
Organism: Haliotis asinina; assembly: GCF_037392515.1. Classification (NCBI taxonomy): domain Eukaryota; kingdom Metazoa; phylum Mollusca; class Gastropoda; order Lepetellida; family Haliotidae; genus Haliotis; species Haliotis asinina. The sequence goes on from NC_090288.1 coordinate 61,930,113, forward strand.
ATCGGAAGTCATACAAGTCGTCATCAGTCAGAATGTGATTTCCTGTAACAGACAGACATTATCAATAACAGACAATGCAACAACCATGCCATTACAAACATCTTGAAAAGCAGCAGTTGAAGAAATCTGTTTTTCTTTATAATAGTTGACATAATGCTGATCAGTGTCTACTGTTGATCAACTCATGTTCAGCAGATAATCAATTGTACTCAAAGAATGTAGCCTCAAAGTGAGTAACCTTTTTGAATAGTGTATTGAACAGAAAAAGCAAATTTTTAAAAAATGAATTCTCATGAAAGTAAGTGTTCCAGTTCACGTCTTCTACTCAAAAACTTGACCCCCCAAAAATGGGGGTTTTTGCTGTTCAGTACGTTCAGTTCTTTCAAGGCCACTTAGTTTCATGTGGGCTAAAACTTGACATAAGGTTTCAGACATTAAACAATAATATTAGGACATGCCCACAGATGGATTGTTTATCAACCAGACAATCCAGTGATTGATGTCAAGAGGATAAGTCAACACAGCTGGTAGTGGTGTTCCAATGATCGAAAACAGTCGAAAATTGATTGGAAGAAGGATAAAAAATGACTATTGATTGTGATAAACATTTTTGATCAATCAGCATTTTGTTGTTTGTGTATAACTCATTTCAATGAAGTACACTAACCATTAAATTTGACAAATATTCACAAACAGGCTCAACAAGGTAAAACATGTGCAGTGTAAAATTTTAACCCTTTTTATTGTAATTACATTTCCAGTGTCTTTCTTGCATGCGTGCATTTCATTGCATGATAGAATTAGCCGTAAAAAAGATCAATTAGAAAAAATATGTTGCAAACCCCTTAAAATTGGAGATTACTTTAAAAATGTATTGATTTTGATTATAATCAATAATCATTCACCACAACTGCTCCGTTAATAGATAGTAGATTGGTTTCCAATTCCCAACACTAACAACTGTGATACTATGACAAACAATCCTTGCCTTTGGCACGCACGCACGCACGCACGCACGCACGCACGCACGGACGCACGCACAACTTCTCAAGTAACACTTCGTTATGGATGAGCTAGGATACTTACCTGCATAAGAATTGCAAGTCAGCTTACTCATAATCAGAAGGCTTCAAAATTCAGAAACAATATACAAAAATTGTGCATGTTAATGTATTCACTGTTATGCGTATCATATCTACACAATTCTTGAGGACAGTGTGCAGCAAGGGCGGGCAAAAATACTTGTTAACCAGTACATTGCAATTCGAACTTCATAATACAATGTATTGTGGTGCACATTTCGCAAACCGAATCATCAATTATGATTAGCAATTTCTGTGACCATGATCAATAATTTTCATGGTGTTGTCAAAAATACTAACAACATTTGTAATTCCTTTATATTATTATACATTAATAGTTCTGAGAATGTTTATTGGTATATATAATTGCATTTGTATGACTTATATACCATATAAATAAAAAAGGGGAGATCAGTTCCGGCACTCGTACTGATAAAAGAACCCGAACTGTCAATGCTGCAGCAGACTCTTTTCCCAGTTGAAAACTTCAGAGCGAAGTCTCCAGTTTGGAATAACAATTTTCAATTGATCTTATAATCCTCCGTTACTTTCACAATACATTGTAACACATATTGCAACATCACAATATGTATAGCAATATGGAAATTTTGGCAATACCCAAACCTATTGTGTAACTAAATAAAACCTGTATGTCTTTTCTGGAACACGTTTTAGGAAAAAATAAGAAGTTCATATACAATATAATATCAAGTTACAATAAGAAAATAATAACGTCAATTCCACCATTCAGCAACAGTAGTCATGGTGATTTACAATGTCAGCAATGCTTCATACGATACAAAGCAATGTGCAATGACTAAGATTACTCTCTACTGGTGTCTCAGAAAGTAATATCTACTAGCATAACCCAAATCCAACCCTGTAATGCAATGATCAAAAGAAACTGTACCTGGAACTCTCCAGTAGTCCACTATTTTCGTAAAAACCAGTGCAAAAAGTCTCTCCAGTTTCTCAAGGGTACTCCCACATCAATTTGAGAAAGCAAATTGAGAAAGTAATCTCATTGTCGAACTTCAAGGAACATGATTTCATACAAGTATGGCAGAGAGTTTTGTGTCCATTCTGTGGAGGGTGTGATTTGTTTAAAGGCATCTGATCATAGAAAATGTAAGTAACTGTGAATTAGTTTCATGTGCTCAACAAATGATTTTGCTGTAATGAATGTGATTGACAGTGAGTGGTAGACTGAAAAAATTTAATAAAATAGATTACAAAGGCACCACTTGCAGTTAACAGTCTTCGTAACAATACCCTGGAGGTATCAAGGTACCAGATATTGTGAGAGCAAAATGGTGTATTTGTAAGTGCATGCTCAAGGTTAACTCTTGCATACAGGAAATGATATCTCACAAAGAACTAAGCCTATCCTTTCCTGCATGGCTAAAGCAATACAGGTCAAACCTGAAGATAATCCTAGTACAGAATAAAAGCAATTGGGTGCCAGTGGGGAAAGTTATACATCCAAGTTCTGTATGAACGCACATTTCTGCCACAAGATCCACTGGATCCATAGATATAGTGAAGACTGGAAATTAGGCCAGTGTAAACAAAATCTAGGACTATAAGTCTGTAGAAAATTCATTTGAGTCTACAGATTGTATTCCTGACAATAAGGGAGTTGGCTAAAGAAGACTACATGCATCTCTGCAGAGTCCAATTATTCCAGTCTTACAACCAATCTTGGCTAAAAATAATTCCTATGTAATAGAATTGACTCAAGAGATCCGGAAAGACTGGTTCATAGTAACCCATAGACAGGTTTCTCTTGCAGTTAAGGCACACAGCCTCCAGTGAAATCAAGTGGTACAAGGCCCCCTAGTGCAGTCAGTGGTATAGTCCCCTCTGGTGCAGTCAGCAGTGCTAGGCCCCTAGTGCAGTCAGTGGTACAAAACCCTGTACACAGTCAGCAGTACAGGGTCCCTGATGCAGCCAGTGGTACAAATTCCCTTACAGTCAGTGGTACAGGGCCCTTTACACAAGGAGTGGTACAAATCGCATACACTAAGTTACAGACAGTGGTACAGGGCCCCTAACACAAGCAGTGGTACAAATCGGCTTACAGTCAGTGGTACAAGGCCCCTAACACAAGCAGTGATACAAATCGCCTTACAGTCAGTGGTACAAGGCCCCTAACACACGCAGTGATACCAATCGCCTTACAGTCAGTGGTACAAGGCCCCTAACACACGCAGTGATACCAATCACCTTACAGTCAGTGGTACAAGGCCCCTAACACACGCAGTGATACCAATCGCCTTACAGTCAGTGGTACAAGGCCCCTAACACACGCAGTGATACCAATCGCCTTACAGTCAGTGGTACAGGGCCCAGAGTCTAGTCATGGGTACAGAGAAACCCTCCCTACGTCTGATGCGGTCAGTGATACAGCGATCCTGATTACAATCAAAGGTCCACAGTAGTCAGTATACGTTGTGCGAAGACCAGATGAACGAGTTGCAATAATGCTAATTGTCCTTTCATGTCTGCAAACAAGCTACAGTTCCGGAGGTCACAATGACCTTGATGTCAGATCTGGGAGTATTGCAATCAATTCTGACAAGGTCATCAGGACAAGCAAGGGACAGACTGGCAGCACTATGACCCTAGATCAGAAACAGAACCTATCAGTGACCCAAAAGATTAGGTGTCACATCTATCGTAATCCCTTTCTTCTATAAAAGTAGCAATTTTGCAAATTAGACACGAAAAAATATTTGTTACATTGGGGCAAGTGTGCACATTCATTTCAGAATGTACATGCATAACATTCTGTTATGAAATATTTCAAATTTTTCAATCAATCAAAAAGGCCAATTTGGTCATATTGGTTTTCTGATCAATTCTGAAAGGTGTAGATAATCTACGCTTACATATTTGCTAATGTTTACAAGTAAAAGATTAGAACCACGAAGTCAGATGAGCCTGCAGAACTAAGCAGCCGGCCACAAAGCTTTGACATTAGTGCAGCTTCACTCTATCTTTAAATAGAACACAGCAGTCAACCATTCCATTATTCCAAGATGGCCGACAGTGTCTGCTGCTGCTGCCGGCCTAGCCCAGGCTTGATTGCTCTCACAGATTTCTACTTCTTGCTGTTCTGTCCCTCAAATCAATAGCAGGGAGAATCAATGGACGATGCTATCATTAACACACTGCGATTAAGATGGGGATGAGGAGAACTCAAGTTGGGCTCAGAGAGTACCAGCTGGCCACTTGGCAGACAGGATATATATATATACAGGCACAGGCAGTCATGGGCACTGTGTTTAAATACTGCATAATGCAACACTAGAACTGATAATTACCTACTCTATACCCTAGGGAACATAAACCTGCCCCAAATGTCTCACACTATGCTGATGAACACAAAGAGAACACTTTACAGAAACAACAAACTGCCTTACAGTGAACAGAGGTGTTACTTGGCAAAATAGGGATCAACTTCATTCCAAATCATACAAGTAATGGTAAACTTCAGTTATTTCTCATGAATGACCATTTTCTTTATCACAACAAACAAAACTTGGGTAGTGCTAAGGACTTCGTTCAGCATCGTACACACAGGGATACAGACCATCCACAACTCATTCTTCGCAAAATATTTAGATATTGGAACAAAACATGATGGCATTCTTGATTATCACTAATCTTGGATGAAGAGACCGGTGACCATGTCACCCACTGCATGCTGGATAAAGGTTTACCGTTTCAGTTTTTTAGCTCCCACAATTTTCAACACATGACATATGGTCGTAAGAAAGGCTTTTGATTTCCTGTTAAAAGGAAACACGTTCTCAGTGTTGTGGGATTGACAAAATATAGTAGCCGATTAAGCAAAAATCCACCAAGCCAGAATCATGAGGCCAGTAAAACAGATTTCTATTATGTGAGCTTTTTTCATGAAAGATCTTACTTAGATCTTGCTAAATTGATATTTGCTTGGTGTATTGATAAAAGAGGCACAGACATGAAGACAGTGTATGCTGGTGAAGTAAACCATACACAGTGCATGTCAGTGAAAGACAGTGCATCCTGGTGAAAACGACAGTGTATCCTGGTGAAAACGTGCACACTGGGGAAGTAGATCTGTATCCATGTGAAGACAGTGCACTCTGGTGAAGTAGACATTCCATCCTGATGAAATAGTACACACTGGTGAAGTAGACACAGCACAATGATGAACAGATACTGCATTCTGGTGAAATAGACAGTGCACACTGGTAAAGAAAACACTGCACCCTGGTGAAGTAGACAATGTGCAAAGTGCAATGTGGTGAAGTAGACAATGAATGCATCCTGGTGAAGAAGAAACAGTTTATGGGTGAAGTGGGCAGTGCAGACTGGTGAAGATTCAATTTGTTATATGGACAATAGATACTGTTATGGCATTTGATGGACAGTGCCCTCGTGTGGGGTGTATTGTGGATGGCTACTTGAGCACTAGGCAGGGACACAGCTGTTTCCACCCTCGGTTGTGTGAGGCTGAATCATAGAACAGGCTTGAAGGACACTGTCAGTTAAACACTGCACTGTAAGAAATATTTCCCTAACAGTAACAAGGAATTTCAGCTATTTAAGCCACTACTCAATCAATCACAAGCTGCAAGGCTAGCAGTCTTGTCAGCGTTGATCCAGTCTAGTGTGTTGAGGGGAGCAACGACAAAGCTTGTCCTGCAAGTCCCAGTCAGTGAACATCTCCTACCCTAAGTGACAGGATCAGGTTACACATTCTTCACCAGGTAGGGGCTCCCTCCCCACACTCTTGGGCCAGATACAGCACTACCTGACAGCACACTGCCACCCTGGAGTACCAATGGGTATTGCATCATTCACAACCTGCAGTGGACGCAACCTTCCACATTGCACTTTACTGAACCTTCCACCTACAGTGGACGAACTTTCCTGCTACGGTTGATTGTACCTTCAACCTGCAGCAGACTGAACCTTCCACCTGCAGGGGATGGAACTTTCCACCTGCAGCAGACTGAACCTACCACCTGCAGTTGACTTGTCCTGCAAGTCCCAGTCAGTGAACATCTATCTATCTCCTACCTTGAAGTGACAGGATCAGGTTACACATTCTTCACCAGGTAGGGGCTCAATCCCTCCATACACTCTTGGGCCAGATACAGCACTACCTGACAGCACACTGCTGCACTGGAGTACCAATGTGTATTGCATCATTCACGACCTGCAGAAGACTGAACCTTCCACCTGCAGTTGAGTGAACCTTCCACATATGATAGATTGAACCTTCCACCTACCTACAGTGGATGGACTGCAAGTTGACTAAACCTTCCACCTGCAGTGGACTGATTTCTTCAACCTCTGTCTATGGAGGACATTTTGTTAGTGGTGAGGGAGCTCAATTCCACTACAGCTGCCATCAATACAATCCTGTCACCTTGCTAAATGCAATAACTTTATCTAGAGGAGGACTATAAGTATAACTCCAGATCTCTATGCAGAGTGATCCCACTGGCTTCCTCCCACCCTTTCTGCATGGTCTCCACTTCAATACCGGCCACTTTCTTTCCGAACCTTTGATCTCCCCATCATTGTGACCCCCATCAAATCACCAATCCTCTATGCCCATTATGCAATGAACTCATTCCCTACAGCAATGACATTCAGTCTTGTAAACAGTAACATTTCTGTTTACTATGATTTAGTCTATTGTACAAATAATACTATTATTTATAACTTTGCACAATTTGTAAAACTTGCATTTCTTATAAAAGAAACGCAATCCCTTATTCTTCATATCATTCTCTCTCCTCTCCCTCTCTCCTCCCACACACACTCACATCAAATGTCTATAGATGTGTACATGGGCCTATGACTTTATACTGGAACAAACAATTGAATTAAATATCATGGCTCCCTTCTCTGCATGTGTCATGACACCCCACCCCCCCAGATGTCTGCTGGTAGTTGGCTTTCCAGAACCCAAGCAGCGGTTGGCTCCCCATCCCATTAGTGTATTTGCTTCCCATCTCAATAGTGTGGCTGTTTCCCCATCTCAAAAGTGCATTTACTTCCCATCTCAATAGAGTGGCTCCCCATTCCATGATTATGGTTCCTGAAGAGGCTCCTTATCCCCGTCATGCAGTTTGCTCCCCATCCTAATCATGTGGTTGACTTCCCGTCCAAATAGTACACTGGCTCCCCATCCCAACAGTGTGGCTGCCCTATCTCAATAGAGAGGCTCCCCACTCCAAGATTATGGCTGCCAAAATGACACCCCATCCCAATCCTAATAGAGTAGTTGCCTCCCCATCACAACAGCAGTTAACTCCCCATCCAAACAGTGCCAGCTCCACATCAAAATGTAGTCGATCATGCAGCAAGCTCCCCATCCTAATAGTGCATTTGCTCCCCATCTCAATAGACTCCCCATCTCAATAGTGGCCCATCATTCCATGATTATGGCTGTCAAAGTAGCTCCCCTTCCCAAAAGAATGGCTTCCCATCGCTAAACAGCCACTGCCCATCCCATTGTTGTGGCTCCCTACCTCATCACCAGATTGCCTGTACCTGATCCTGCCATGCTCCTGCAGTGGCCTCTGCTTCAGCTGCCAGACGGCCCAGACAGGAATGCTGCAGTAAAGGCAGCTCCCTGCTTCCCTGCCTGCTGCCATCCCCAAGCTTTCATTGTTACTGATACAGTGTGAGCACTGCAAGGGTAGGCTCGCCAGTAATGAGCACTGGGTCAATGTATCACACCTTCACCTCTGGTATTTCGACTTAGGTCCTGGCTATGTACACTTGAGTTAAACACATGCTAAAAATGTCTTACAAACGTAAACTTAAGGGAAAGCTCATCATGAAAATGAGCAGTTTAGAAACAATAACCAAGATTATTTTGTTCTGTTGTTATGCAACCTGGGAACAGTGAAAAATGACTTGCTATGTAGTATGTCAGTGTTCCATGGTTAGAGACATCACAGAGACGCCGTGTTCCCACCAAAATGGCAAATTATCGACACACTATAGTCCTTCCTTTCTGAAATGAAAACAATTGTTTTATGTATCAAAGGTCGTAAGTGAGGAAGTTTAGTTCTAAGTCTGTGAGAACCCCCCTCTTGATTCACCTTAGCGTTAGGCTACCCCATCGCCTGTCAGTTGCATAAAGCATTTCATCATGAAAACAATGAACACAATTATTTCATGTCAGTTTGCTTACACAGACTCAAAATTAAGAGGTCTAGAGATCATAGGGGCTTGTCTGTCACATCTAACATTAGCTTTATGACAAGGGATGTGACTTTCATGCCCTTGTATAATTGTGACGTCTTGTAGACTTTTAAACTTTTTTAGGGTGTCTTCTGTGTTTGCCCTAAGCATATACATTTATGAGTCATGAGGACTCCCTGGTGTCATTAGAAGGAAATGTTTTGGGGAGTCAACTTCAGTTTGGAACTTTCATCAAGACATTAACTGCGATTCTTTAAAAATGACAAAAAAAAAAAAAAAAAGGCAGAAGAGGTATTTAATCAGCACTGAGCAGTTAACTGGAAAACATTAAACTCCGTAGTTTTAAACCACAGCTAAATAATGGCGGATTAAAAAAGTAATAGCAAAGAAACCAAAGTTTAGATTATCTGAAAAGCAGAAGTAGCAAAGCATCAACAATGTCATAAGCTTCTAGATACACTGCTTATTTGAGACAATTTGTGTGTCAAAATACGACGGTTTTGTGTAGCATGGCAAACACTGTTATATGTCATCACTATTCAGGCTGTGACAACAGTTTCTACAAAATACCACAACTAGTGAATGAGCAAGGCCTAATATAATCACTTTAATCAAGTCAAGACAGCTAAATGAGAGAGGAAAGCTTGAAGTGATGAAAGGTGTTAGGTAAAAACAATCAGCATTGTGAAGATGAACAAAGATTCTAAGTCATGGCTTGTGGCCAGCTCAGATGTCTGGACCAAGGACTCAAGCGTGAAGTTACAGATATACCAGATATGTTAGAATTAAATACTATACTCATTTATCCTTAACATAAATTTACATAAAGAAACGCCACTGAGACACACAATTAAATGGGCGTACAAATGCATAAATCACTCATTGACATGGTTATAATGAAACCTCATCATTAAAACTGCTCATTTCGATCTTTAATTACCTTAAATCAACCTTCTTGACAACAGTGCATAATTCTCAGCCGCAAACGAAATTTCAACCAATCAGAGCAGCGTGTCTCCGTGACCTAATAGTAGGTTTAGACATGAGGGTCTATGAAGAATTCATCTACATTTTAGGGGGTAAACTTTTTCATTTACAGGTTTGTACAAACCTGATATTGCGAGAGCTGTTGTGAAAAATGAAAGCTACATGTTCTCACAATCTACTATCATTTAGTTTTGCCTCCTGCTTTGCCTAGTTTCCGAGTTACAACCCTTGTTTTCACGTGCGATTCTGTCAAAATCACCTAAATGTCATTTGTCACCATTCACTTGATGCTCAGTTAATGAATTCATAACAGGTATAATCAGTGGTAATGCCACTTATACTACCCGGCAAAGGTCCCCATTTGGCATTTCTTGTGTCTGGATCGATCAAAGGATTAACTGTTAACACGCTGACTGATTAATTACTTTTATGCAGATTTAAATGGGGATTTGTCAAAAGGTAGTGTTTATGTATGTACATTTACTAATCTATGCTGAATACACTCTGCCATGACTGTGTCTATGAAAAAACAACACCCTTCTTTCAAATTATTAACCATCAATACATTGATTGATTGCTCATTACTGGCTGACTAAATTACTTTTTTTAAAAGAATGACACACATTATGCAATTAGTTGCCAGGTGTGCTATCTGCCAGGTGTGACCAATGATACTATACAGCAATGTGAAAAACCTGACACGATATATCACGTTTTCTGAAATTAGACTGTTAAAAGACACATCACTTGGGAAATCTGCAGATGAATTATATATCACTCGTTTTTGTGGATATTCATGGATACAATCCTCAAACATGGTAAAATAGCCTGGCATTGCTTCAACAACTTCAATTTGTTTTAATTTTAATATTTGCATTTTGGTTTTACTAAGTTGTCGTACCTTTCAACAGAATCATTGTTTTTGTCATGAAGTGTAATGATACAGACGACATACACTAGGGCGTGCGTGCGAATTATGATTCATATAGGCAAACTATGAAATGTCTAGATATTACATTCCTGTTATACATTCGCAGATTGCTTCTTTTTATTAAGTTTCAAAATGCATACGAGTATGATAATAAAGTAATAAGGATTATGAGACCAAATATAAAGTTGTATATTGACAAGTGTCTACATACTGGTGAGTGAATGTTTACAAACCAAGTAAATTTAGTAAGAGAAGTTTATTGTGACCTCTCTTACGTTATGTTACAGGTAGGGTCATGCAAACTCCTTTTGGTCATGATTCAAGTACATACTTAACTACTACTAGAAAGTAGTTTTGATTTTCTAACAAAACAAACCATTGTCTCTTTAATTCAAATGGACTTTAGTCCGTGACTTCACAATTGTCAAAAATGGTGGCGCCCTGTCTGAGGATGAATGCTATTTAAGTTTGTTATCACCAACTTACAAAATCAAAATTACTTTCTACAGGTAGTAAACTATGTATTTTATTGATGGACAATAGGATTTTGCATGACATTGCTTATAACATAACAATTTCACTCTTGGAAGTGAGGTGGAGGTCAATATAATATTACTTGCAATATTAATGTCACTTCAACGCCTACCTCTACCCGAAGAAGTCGTTAAGTTACAAGTTGTGTCATGCTAAATCCTTTTGGCCATGATTCAAATACATATTTAACTACTAGGAAAAAGTTGTTTTGATTTTCTAACTTGATGAAATGATGAGTTGTGACCATACGCCCATGCCACGATACGATACATATCACGACACTGGTAGTCCAATACATACGATACGTATCACGATATTTTGTCCTTGTATACAGAAAAAGTAAAAGTACTGGAAATAATGTGTTCTTATGTTATCATTTCAGGGAAGGTATTCTTCTCCCAAGAAAAATAAAAAGCGTTATATTGAAAGACATTTTATTAAAAATGTTTAGCATGTGTCACTAAAGTAGTGTTTTCCCCCAAAATGGAACAGCATGGATCAACATTGGAACAACCGGCCTTTTTGCACAGATAACAAAATAAATTTGTGAAAATTATCTCAGTTGGAGCATGTCCATGGCAATATTTTCCACGAATATCTAAATAGAAGGGGGCCCATTGTTTTCGAAGACTGCTAAGTATGTAAGTATCGTGTTGAATCGGTACACGACAATCGTATCAATGTATCGTATCGTGCAGTTCTTGAATTGCAATAACTTGCGTATCGATTAATCGTCACAACTCTAATGAAAACAAACAATAATCTCAATAATTCTTACAGACTTTAGCCTGTGACTTCACGATTTTCAAAAATGGCGGTGCCCTGTCAGGATACACGCTAAGTTTGTTTTCACCGACTTACAAAATCAAAATAACTTTTCACTGGTAGTAAAATATGTATTTTATTGATGGACAATAGGATTTTGCATGACATTGCTTATAACATAACAATTTCACTCTTGGAAGTGAGGTGGAGGTCAATATAATATTACTTGCAATATTAATGTCACTTTAACGCCTACCTCTACCCGAAGAAGTCGTTAAGTTACAAGTTGTGTCATGCTAAATCCTTTTGGCCATGATTCAAATACATATTTAACTACTAGGAAAAAGTTGTTTTGATTTTCTAACTTGATGAAATGATGAGTTGTGACCATACGCCCATGCCACGATACGATACGTATCACGACACTGGTAGTCCAATACATACGATACGTATCACGATATTTTGTCCTTGTATACAGAAAAAGTAAAAGTACTGGAAATAATGTGTTCTTATGTTATCATTTCAGGGAAGGTATTCTTCTCCCAAGAAAAATAAAAAGCGTTATATTGAAAGACATTTTATTAAAAATGTTTAGCATGTGTCACTAAAGTAGTGTTTTCCCCCAAAATGGAACAGCATGGATCAACATTGGAACAACCGGCCTTTTTGCACAGATAACAAAATAAATTTGTGAAAATTATCTCAGTCGGAGCATGTCCATGGCAATATTTTCCACGAATATCTAAATAGAAGGGGGCCCATTGTTTTCGAAGACTGCTAAGTATGTAAGTATCGTGTTGAATCGGTACACGACAATCGTATCAATGTATCGTATCGTGCAGTTCTTGAATTGCAATAACTTGCGTATCGATTAATCGTCACAACTCTAATGAAAACAAACAATAATCTCAATAATTCTTACAGACTTTAGCCTGTGACTTCACGATTTTCAAAAATGGCGGTGCCCTGTCAGGATAAACGCTAAGTTTGTTTTCACCGACTTACAAAATCTAAATAACTTTTCACTGGTAGTAAAATATGTATTTTATTGATGGACATTAGGATTTTACATGACACTGCCTGGGAATGAGGCAGTTGTTATTCCCCATTTATAAAATAAATGAAAAGTCAAAAGAATTATTTCTGAACATTTAATACACCCAAACTGAAACAGAACAGTAAAACCAATGAACAATCCCTACACAGTGCACATTCACCGATAATGGGAATGCTAAGACTTCTGTATAAATGTCTTCCCAATAATGGAAGCTATTTCTTAATACTAACTTATCTGTAACCCCCAGGCTGGTACTCTATACGGACGTCTTTGTCCCACAACAGTCATCTAACCAACTGCCAGCCTTTAACTCATTAAAGCTATCGCCAGCAATAGCCACGAAATGCACGGGTTATTTCAAATCATGTGCATGTACGCATAGCGACGGGTACATTCAGGCGTGCTGACCCACGCTACAAACAAAAGCATCAGTTTCCTTCTGTTCATTGCTTATAACATAACAATTTCACTCTTGGAAGCGGGGCGGGGGTCGACATAATATTACTTACAAAAATATTGTCACTTCGACGGCAACCTCCCTTCCGAGGAAGAAAGCATTATATTCATGCAAAATCCTTCTGGTCAGCAATGTGTAGTAAGCAGTCTTGAGTTTATAAACTTGATGAAACTTGAACTCCACTTTCTATCCTGGAAGCTTGGTAGGGGGCGAACCATCCGATTTAGTATGTACCACAGGCTTCCACAACGCTCGCTTCGCACACACAAACAAATAATTTAAGCACAAATTTCGGAGGAAATCTGTGCATAGTTACACCATCATCCGACCCCAAGGAGCAATTGACAGCAACACAACAATTCGGCATGTCTTTGGTGACGTCGAGAAATCTGTCTGTGGTTTCATTTGCGTGTGAGAGACAACTTTTAAGCGCTTGGTATTAATTAACTACAAGTTTGGGGGTTTTTTTTAAAAGAATGGTGTTCCATTTATGACTAACCAGAAGTCTTTCATATGCAGTGGTAAAAAGAGTACCACAAAAATTGAGTTTATTCGTTCTTTAACAGATGTTTTTTTATTTGTTCTAATTCAGAAGACCAAACGCTCTTGTTGGTTACAAATTGAATAAACATAACATAGTCTCATTTATTTAGTCTCACATCTTCATTAATGGAGGATGTTGGATTGAAGCAACTGTGCTGTATCTGTTATGAAATCTGTTACTTGCAATTAATGCTTGGGTCAATTATTTACAATAGACCATCCTCGACAGCATCTTCTACTACAAAACTCAGACACTTCTAGTTGCCCAAAGTACTGACTGCAGACAATTCATTAAGGCTTCAACATCAGTAACTGTCATGAACTAATCATACCCAACAGATTTGCTTCCCAAAATCTCACCAGGAAACTTTAATGTACAAATACATTGTAAAGTTTTCCCCAAATACGTTCAGTTAAACCTCATCTAACTCAACCAAAGTTCCATCTGAGCTCAGCAAACAGAAAGCACAAGCACCTCTACTTTCACATAAACATAATTTTAGGAGCAATCATCATGTCTGTCTTTTCAGACATTTGAATTTTATTCAAATATACTAATTCCACCTTGTGCCTAACCAGAAACCAAACCTTCAGCTCAAACTGTACCACACAGAAACCATAATTTAAAAAAAAGTTAAAGGAACATTCATCATTTTTCTGTCTCTTCATCTATTTCAAATTTAATCAAAAATACAAATTCCACCCTGTGCCAAGTTTGACTTATCTGGGTAAAGTCAATTCATCAATAACTCCTAGGCTATGAAACAGGTAGACACAACCAGGAATCTGACACATAGTAAACAGTAAGTTTCCTCAAACCTGGTTAAGTCTGACTTCACAGTTCAGTACTGAAGACAAACAAGTTCAACTGAATGTACATATTTAATCGAACTGACCTCACAAAATTTGGATGACCCATAATAGCTACTGTCCTCTGGTTGGATCTGTCATGTTCTCAGTCAAACGTGTACGTGTGAGACATATACATTAACATATACATAGTTGCACCAGCTTGAGTAAATGTGTATGAAAAGCCTCAAATTGTCCCATTTCCTATCAAAACTGAAACCTATCAACCAATAATATTTATGAGCACATTCTTGCTGCATTGTTTATGCTTCGACATAAATACTTTCGATCCATGAGTATACTAGGGACCACTCTATAGTGGTTAAGATCACTGAATTTATATGGGCAATGAATTGTGTTAAACAACACTTTGAGCTGTATTCCAGTGATATCACGGTATGGCAACGTAATGTTGAAGAAAATCCTGAAATTCAGATTTCAGACATTTATTATTTTGGTGAAACCACACGCACAGACATGGTGATGACACACCTAGGAACATAATCAGGGCCAACTCTGATATCTGTAACACTGGAACATATACCAGACCAAGTAGCATCAATTCCCTACACCTAATCCAATATCCTAGCACAGGGGACTGCCACTTCACCAATTACAGGATCAATACAGGGGAAAGGGCTTTCATACACAGCACACTACAAATACAATATCAGAAGATTCAGATAAAAAAATCAGTTTTCCCTGATCTGCCTTTGTTCAGAATTCTACATCAATGCTTGTCTGACCCTAGGTGAGTTAAGGATGCAATGCTCACTGTAAGTATTGGGTTATACAAGGCTACCTAAAACACTGCTGTCATTGATGCCATCAAGTGTTGCTGCAATATGAGCCGTATTCATGTGTGAATATGATGTGAACAAACTTGTAAAACCATACACAGATGACAAAGGCCAGTTCCCCAGCTCAAAGCAACACAATCCCACTGTTACAGAAGTGAAAGTTGAGTGCTGTAATCAGATGGGATTTCCCATATATCACAGCATATTGTGGGTGGACAGACCAAGGTAAAGCAGCAGCAGGTTGTACAAGATGCAGACGGCGACCATGAGACTCATGGACTAAACATTTTACTGTGGTCAATTAAATTAGCTAGTCTGTGTCTAGCTGCATACAGGAAGGATCTGAGACATTTCCTTGAGGTCATCCATGTTAAAATGCAACTCAGAAGCAGTAGGTTTGGGGGGATTGAGGGTGAGTTTGTGCAAGAGGGAATGAGGTGTCTAGTGTTCCAGTAGGTAAGGCGGCAATCATGGAAATCTCGACATCTGACAATTTGGTGATCCTGAATGGACAAACCAAGTAACATAATAGTCTTGGACAAGATTCACGTTTTGAGGGTTCTGAAGTCTGCATTGTGCCCAAAATGATTAGACCCTCCACAGGGTTCTGGATAAGTGAAATCCAACCATATTTCTAACCATGTCAAAAGAAGGTAGTTCAGGGATTATTCCACTACCACATTTTAGTAATGACTTTTTGTGTAAACCTGCCATTGCTAGGACACACAGACCCAGGGAATTATTCCACCAGAAGATCTCGTACACTGCTTGACAATACTACTGACAAGGACACAGACCCATGGAATTAAGCCACTTCCAAAAGATCCTGTACAGTGCCTGACATCACTAGGACACACAAACCCATGGAATTATGCCACTTCCAAAAGATCCTGTACAGTGCCTGACATCACTAAGACACACAGACCCATGAATTCACTCCACTACCAGAAGATCCTCAACACTGCCTGACATCACTAGGACATGTAATTGAGAATCAATGTCAGAAATGGTTCAACATTTAGAATAACCAACTTATATCAAACATCATTTCCCCCAGGCATCTTATCTGCTTGTTCACTGGAACAGGACAGCAGAACTAATCAATCTTTGTGTGTAGCCAATCCCATAAACTTGGGTGAAAATCATGTTCAACTATTCAGGGGGCCAAAGGATATCAGCAAACAAAATCATCACAGCAGTCTGCAAACAATACCAGCAGAAAATATAACATTTCAGGGTCTGTTTATGAAAACTCACTTTTCAAGATGGTGGAAGTTCTGTTTTCTTTTCCATTTAACTACATAGCATTAGAACTATGCTCAAGGACATAATGTTCACAAGAAATACATCACATATGGCAACCTACATATGGCAACCTTGTCTTCTGTCTGTGACTGTGTGTGTGCATGTGCATGTGTCAGTTGTGTGAAATATTTCCAAATAGCCGATCTGGCTAGCTACAGTCCCTGGCTACAAGTATTTGTGATTTTGGTTATGGCCATGTCACTCACATAATTTACGCGTTTTTCGGATCACGCTGTACCAAAGCCACGTGTGTCAACTATTGAATATTGGGTATTTATAGAAAGCTCATCACGTGGCCATCACGAGACACGTGTTTAGGCTGTCCTCTGCTACACTGTTTCCGGGTTTGTTGGTACTGGGCAAAATGGGTCGAAAATCTAAGAAATTGAGTACTGAGACAAAAAACATCATCATAAAATTACTAAATGAAGATTTGAGATTATCCAAAATTTCAGATATATTGAATCTATCATGGTCTACAGTGAAAAGTGTTTATGAAAAATATGAAGCAGGGACAAAACTTTCAGTAAACGGACAATTAGAAGAAAATTAACAGTTGAAGGTTACAGACGACAAGTTGCGAAGAAACAAGTCGCAATTCGGCAGGTCAACTTGAAAAAGAGGTGATCGTGGTGTCGCGAAAGGAGGTTATGGGCTGTTAATCAAAACTGGAAAAACTTTGTATTTTCTGACGAAAGGCAGGCTGTAATTGGAGCTGACAAACGTGTATACGTTTGGAGAAAAGGAGATGAAGTCAATAAGCCCTAGTGTGTGCCGCCCCTCACAGCGTAAGGTTAGTTTGATCTGGGGTTGTATTATCTATTATGGTGTGGGAACGATTACCCCTGTAGAAGGTAATATAAATGCTGCCAAATACATAGACATATTAGAAAACAGTCTTTGGCCAGTTGTTGTGCGACATTTCCCAAATGAAGATTATGTAGTCATGGATGACAATGCACCCGTGCATCGGACCCGTGTAGTGGAAAATTATCAACAAGAAAATCATATAAATTGTACCACATGGCCCCCACAGTCTGCAGATTTAAATGTTATCGAAAATATTTGGCTTCGCCTCAAAAGACATCTACAAAACGTTGCCGCAACCATCACCAGCAAAGAACAGCTCATGACAGAAATTCGTCATATCTGGTGTAACCTATCAGTTGACTACAGGCATTCGTTGTATGACAGCATCCCACTACAAATACGTGAAGTATTGAAAATGATGGGTCAGCTCACCAAATATTAAGGTAAGACTTTATGTATTTAGCGAGATACAGCATTTTCTGTAACGACCATGCACAGTAACTGTGACGTCGTCATAACCAAAATCACAAATACTTATGGCCTGTGACTGTATGCCTAAAAGTTACCAACCCACAAAATAATTCACTAGCCAAAAATTTGAATGCTGACAAGGATTTTATCACTAAACTACTATTATGATGAACCATTTTATCAGGCCATAATAGTAGATGACTTATATGTGATACAAAACCTAGCAAGTCAGAGAGAGTGGCATATATACAAAATGACCCAAGAAAATTCACTTGCCAATGTGAGCAGTGACTGAAAATTTACTGGCCCGGTTGAAGTTTTACTAGCCACGAGCCAGGAGCCCAATGGCTATTTCACAAACTGGAGTGTGTGCTGGTGAGTCACAATGGTGGAGCCTGCCAGACACTTGTCAAATCACGCAATACAATCAAAAGGCAGCAACTGGCAGACCTGTCAGGACCTGTTAACATTTACAGTTTTTGAAAGGAACATTATAACTCTTTATTAAATAGCTCTTCACAACAATGGAAATACTCTGCAATTTCAGGCATGCTGTCATTTACAAACTGAAACAAATTTACTGCTAGTTCCTTGGGGAAACATTTAAATGACATGCACTGTAAATGGAATGAGGTAATGCTTTCCAAAGTGGAAACTATGTTCCTGTTTGAAACAATATATCAAACTGACATCTCCTCAAACTGTTCAAACCAAGACATAACCTCCAACCCTTGCTTTCTATTAAGTTGTATCAGTCAATACATAAATAATTCAAAATATTAATTTGTTGTGAAATACTGTCCTCTAAATTGAGCCAGCCTTGTGATGGCTGCCTGTAAGTTTGGCCCAGACAAACCGATGATTGATATCAGTACTAGTGGCAATGACCTTACTGACATAGAATAATTGCAATAACCAGAAATCTGGTTATTTCCACCAAACCCAAACAATCTCGAACATAATTTCAAGAAACGACCCCCAAATAATCCTGTTCAAAAGTAATAACAATGCATGTCTTTGACAGATTCATGTATGGTATTGTAGTTCAGATGTCCAGTACTTGGATGGAAACTGTACATGTGGCTAAGATAATAATCAATATCAGCTATCGTTAACAGCATCTGACATCAACATTTCTGCATATGATGACACTGACTGACGTGTTGATAATTAGATCCTCAACACTCAATGATAATAAAGATAGTCTTCATGAGTAAGTTACATCTGATCAGTTTTCCCAATTAAAACATATATTGCAAACGAATTTAAGGTCCTCTTCATGCTCATGCCTTGACTGATGAACCCCATTTGTGTGAAAGAAATGAGTAATCCTTATCATGTTTTGATTGTTTTTTATGAGAAGATATCCATAGTGATGTAAAATCAAGCTTTGCGAAACTTAATGGGAAGCTTTGTTCCATTATTATGTATAGTGGCTAAGGATCACAATCCCAGCAACTACAGTATAGTATGAGCACGATTCCCCTTTGTCAAATTATTATTACACAAGATGAACTGACAGCATGGATAAGTATTCATTTTTGGTGACTTGTAGTGAAACAATTACTTGAAGAAGAGTTTACTGGGCAGAAACCAATTCTACCTTTGCTCCCATCTTAGGTGTCCATGGTGTACAAGTTTTTGGATACCTTAATCTTCGTTAACAACATGGTTGAAATACGACACACTGGATTTGTTTCTACCAAACCTTTTTCAACTTCTATTGCTGTTTGTAAGGCCACATCTTCCCTGGACTCAAAGGCCACTGTATACATATATACGTACTAATAATGGCTGCACTAATGGGACAAAATATATTTCCACTCAGGCCACTGTATTTATATGGACTAATATTGGCTGAGCTGAGGGGACAAAACTAAACTTTGGTTTCAGATTAGTGGCCAGGTCCAATGTGGTTCCTTCTGTGTTTCTTTCACTGTGTCTGTAGCAAGTTTTTCCAATAGTTCTGCTATCCCTATCACCAATATCACATTAAATCACAGACATGTGACATACAGCGGCTGGAGCTGGACAACTATACAATGAGTAAATGGACACATACAGTATTTGTGTACGCCAATTAGTCAGCATTCCATAATGAGAATGTCCCACTGTACCTTGTCACTGCTAACAGTACCTAACACTACAGGTTCTGGGAATACCTAGATTCAAGGACATCCTCCTATCCTTGAGGATTGAGCTGAAAGTATTGGATGTTGGTGACCCAATGCAATTAAAACATTTTGGGACAGACTAATTTAAGTGCAGCGAAATATGTTTCAGGATACTAAGCGCTGCTCACATTTCAAATACGTTATTATTAACACAACACTCTTGCTACTCAAGAGAAAACTTCTGCAAGTAGTTCCTATCTTGATCATCCCTCCATATCTTATCCAACTGTACATCTACAGTTGGTATCATTCACATTGTCTGTACACAGTGTACAGCCTCTTTAATCAAAGTAGACTTTCCATTCCAGAATCTCATTAATCATGATACAGTATGCAGGTGAAGGTAGCTTCTTGTCCTAAAAGATTTTGTGCAAGCTCTTGGAGGTGAAAGTAACAAGATGCTTCCAGTCAAGTCTGGAAAGGATAACAGTTTTGTCTCTTTCTTCATGTCATGTCACTTTGGCTCTTTTGAAGTTGGAATGACAAATGAAATAATTTCATGGGCCCTATCTGACCCTCACATTAAGATACTGCATGAACAATATGGTGCATGTGTCATTCACTGTGTATGCTCTTAAGCATTTATCCATTTCCTACTTAAAGCTTTGACAGTTCTAACAATATATCTACACAGCATGATAATCAGATCAGCACAGATGAGTGGACAGTGCATAATTCAAAAGGTCAATGATAAATATAGGTAACTGACGATAGTTTAGCTTACCCAGCAGTGCAGCAAATATGCAGAATCGGTTTGGGTTGAGGTTGAGACACTTTGCTATCTCATCCATGATGTATTCTTTGGTCTCCAGGGAGCCCTTGTACGTGAGCTTGAGGTTGTTTGAAGAAAAGTAGCGTGGTGGGTCGAAGATGGTGTACACTGACTCCTGAGCAACGATGCCCTGAAGATTGTGTTCTCTGCAGAAGCCTATGACCTCTTGGTGATGATCGTCCATGGAACACGCGACAGCGACTCCTAGATGGCGAAGGGCCATCTTCAAAGCACCCCTGAGGAAGACGGGCTGCGACCACCATACTTTCGGAGGGGGCGTGCCTTTGTTGTTAATGTGCCGCAAGACCAGACGAACCTTCTCCTTTTGTGCAAGCTGTTGTGTCAACCATTCAGGCAGTTTCTGACTTTCAAGACAACCATCGAAGAAGACGACTAACTCCATGTTGGCGTTGTGACATGCTTGAATCAAGCTCGTGAGAAATGCTGTCATCCGGTTCCATTGACCACCACATACCCAATCTGAGAAGAAGCCACCGTATAATCTGTCCAAACAACTTTCTGCGTCCACGACTAAACAAAATCGTCCTGAGCCGCCATAACGGGGACCACGCCTTTTCGGAACGAACCCTCTCGATATCTTTAGTAAGTCGACCGAGACACAGGCACTGGAACACTCTGATTCTAAAAATTCCTGGAAATCCTTAATGCCCATTTTGTATTGCAGTGTGTGAAAAGGGGATTACATAATAAGATGGCAGTAGAGGAAAGTGGACAGTCCACAAGGATTCCGATTATAAAGAAGCTAAAATAGACAAATTCTACCTACAATCCGCCATGTGCTCAGCCTGTCGATCGCAGCCAAGATACTTGGCAGGTCACGTGACGGTGCCCGGATTGCATCCCACAGTTCAGCTAACTAATGTGCTACAGTTTTCCATACGACAACTTGCAAACAAGAAATGCAAATAGTCGTCTGTTGCTCGGGAAATATGCATAACGGTTCCTTTCAGAAATAACTGTTGGAGGAGGGGGCTGACGGACCACCATATACATGTAGTTGCTGGAATAGTGTTCAAAGCGATTTGAAGCTGAACCCACACAGCTTTTCACCGCACTCGCCCTTGTGAGTTGTTCCAAAGAGCCACCAGGATTACACCTTTATTTGGACACGAAGTAGTATTCTAACACACTGCTTTGTGCAATGTTCCAACAAACGCATGGCGGCGGTTACATTGGAGAACCAACAAACGCATGGTGGCTTTTATATTGCGGAACCAACAAACGCATTGCGGCGGTTACACTGGGGAACCAACAAACGCATGGCGGCGGTTACATTGGGGAACCAACAAACGCATGGTGGCCGTTATATTGCGGAACCAACAAACGCATGGTGGCTTTTATATTGGGGAACCAACAAACGCATGGCGGCGGTTACACTGGGGAACCAACAAACGCATGGTGGCGGTTATATTGGGGAACCAACAAACGCATGGCGGCTTTTATATTGCGGAACCAACAAACGCATGGTGGCTTTTATATTGGGGAACCAACAAACGCATGGCGGCGGTTACATTGGGGAACCATCAAACTCATGGTGGCTTTTATATTGGGGAACCAACAAACGCATGGCGGCGGTTACATTGGGGAACCAACAAACGCATGGTGGCTTTTATATTGGGGAACCAACAAACGCATGGCGGCGGTTACATTGGGGAACCAACAAACTCATGGTGGCTTTTATATTGGGGAACCAACAAACGCATGGCGGCGGTTACATTGGGGAACCAACAAACGCATGGCGGCTTTTATATTGGGGAACCAACAAACGCATGGCGGCGGTTACATTGGGGAACCAACAAACGCATGGGGGGGTGGGGGGCGGCGGTTACATTGGGGAAGCAACAAACGCATGGCGGCGCTTATCAGAAATGGGATTCATATATAGTGGGGAATCGAACTCGGGTCTTCAGCGTGACGAGCGAACGCTAACCGTTGAAGGTACCTCATCGCCTTTTTGCATTTTGAACATTTCTTCCTAATAGAATCTTTCTTAATGTGATTACACGATGCCATTTAGAAAGTGGTCAAATGCAACATATATCATATTTGGGATTTCTTAATGTGACTTTACCCCTACACACGTGTGTTCTGTAATCCACACTCACTCTATGAGACCACCCGAATCTGTCGTCCAGAAACCAGTGGTTGCATTAAGTAATTTAGGGGTAAGGTGAATGACCTTGACCAGAGAAGTCAGTACGTTGTAAGAAACAAAGGAATTTAAGTCTTTGCGCAAATTCTAACCCTTAATCACTGTAGGCTTTTGGGTTATTCGACCTCATGGAATGATCACGTGAGCCGTTGACACGACTGGTTTTGGTACACTTACACTTAACGTTGTTTGTTTGTTGTTTAACACCACTTTCAATAATATTTTGCTGCACACTGCAATAGTAATTATTTATACATTAAACGCCAATTTATCCCACGTTTCATTATGTGGTGTTGTATTTGTGTTTCGCCCTTTCCGTAACACCGTTGCGGAACCCTTATTTTTAACACCTTAACTTACAAATATATACGAAACCAACTTGTGGACTATGTCTATACTCGTCATCTTGCATGCAATTAACACTCATGCAGTGGGTTAATGAAGATCCGGGTTAGATTTGATCTTCTGCAATCCATACTTGTCGTAAGAAGCGAATAAAGGGATCAGGTGGTCAGGATCGCTTGCTTGGTTGACAGGTCATCGTAACCCAGTTGGGTAGAACGATAGTCTTGCTGTTGATCACTGGATTGTCTGGTCCTGACTCGACTATTAATATACCGCCGCCATATAGCTGGAATACTGCTTAGTAGGTCGTAAAACTCACTCACTCGTGCACTGTATTCAGTGACTGAATGAGTGATAATACAGTTATAGCACGGGGACACCAGACAGTGCCTACTGAATACATGTCATGCTCTCTTTAAGTTCAGACCGATATGAGAGTAGACTGGCACCTGTAGTCGCAGGTTTTCATCTGCGAAACAAAATCAAATGGAATCAAGAACAGTCCTTAATTTCTGGGAGTTGAGGCAATCTAGATTTTACAAACACATTCCAAGCTTGAGTAGAACTGTATTCGATCTGGAAGAAAGACGGATATAAGTTACATACTGGCGCCATCTTCATTATCTACTGGATCTTGTTACTAAGTTGATGATTGTGCATCTCAAAATGATTCCACATAACAGGGATAATCTACAACATATATATAGTCTCCCTGCATATAGTAATCCTAAGTAATTTTCATGTATGCTTAATGCTCACATCACATTGTTATTTTCAACGTACTTACGCACCTTTACATTGTCTGTCTTCGACAAAAAACTGTTTTGAAATAACCCCGTTGCACTGTTCCTTTGGCATTATGACATTACCACGCGCTGATAAATGGGATCTTAAGTAACAAGATGACACTAAGGCATCCTGCTGGTTCTTATTTTAGTTGCAGAAATTAAACTAATTTAGCATTCGATGGCTCTCGGTGTTATATGAGGTGGGCTATATAACTATATATATGTTGTAGATAATCCATGGTTATAGGTACTCTTGATTCGAAATGGCAGAAGGATTATATTCATATAGAAGCATTGCTTTACATTCATTGTTTATCAGGAGGAGAGTCACTTTGCTTTCAACTATCATGATTTGTGGATAGTTGTGTCGAGATTAGTCTCAACAAATGTCCGGGTCCGAAAAATGCTGCTTGATCACGTGACGCAGCGCTATTACAGCAATCCCGTCAGACAACGTGAAACATGGCGGACGCGGCAACATTTCAACCTGGTAGTGGTGCTGCACCAGCTACCCTAGTGGAATTATCAGTGTCATGTCGGTAAGTGTGTTCTGTTTCACATCCAATCTATAAAACCGAGATACTAATGCAAGACATTCACCTGCTCTTCACATGTGGCAGGCAAGTTTGAAAATTCGTCTGCTTGAGAACTTGTTTACAAAATTTTCGACACGGGACTTTGAAGGTTGATATCTTGTTTAATATCCAGATATGAGCCTTTGAAATCTCAGGATTTGTCAGCTACATCTAGTTTTAATTATTTTTCTTTGAACTCGTAGTTTCAGACGTTTCAGTCTTCGCTGTTGATGTCAGACATCCAAGAATATTTCCATTTGACATTTCCATTGAGCACGTCACCTAATTTCGCAATGCACTTCCGTGTTATTGTTTCGAAACACACTTGAAGCTGATTTTTTCGTCGTTGAGATGCAAAAGCTGATAGTGTATACCAACGAGTAACTATTACCAACCACAGAAATGAACCAACAACTATAAACTACACACAAAAAGGAACGACAATGCACCTGTTTCACTTTATTTTAGTCCAGCATATAACTAGACGACTTCGCACTATACCAAGGTGTGCTCGATGTCTAGCCGGCGAGTGAATTTTCTTTGACGCACAGTGCGCTGTACAGATATGTACAGCGGTTTAAGGCAAAAATCCAGCCTATCGACTAGAACAGGTGCACGGATTGCTAAAACAAACACTCATTTTCAAAACGGCATACTTACATCCACTAACATCCATTCACTTTATTTTATATAAGCCCTGATACAGAACCACCCCCCGTTTTTCACCACTTGACGGACATTTTGATTGGTTAAGCAAAAAGTGGAATCGCACTAAAACGGTTAGCGATAAATTGACTGTGGTTGCGGGGAAACGAACTTAAGGCAAATCCCAAATATGACATATGTTGAACTTAAGGCATTTCTTCATCGTTTGTAGACATTTCAGGATCCCACATATCATCGCACCATTCACTGAACTCTTAAAATTACATTGATTACTCTAAAACGAAATGAATCACTGTAAGTAATTATAATTCTACACCATTATCATAATGGCAGTGTGCGTGTAGTATACATAGTGGGTCTTACGAGATGACAGTTTTCACTTTCATGCACTTTGTAAAGTTGACATATTTCCAAATTAGGATTTATTCACTGATTCATTCAAATGTTTCATTTCCTCTACGTTCTACATGTCTACACCATACAATATCCTATCCTTCAGTAATAGAGTGGCGCCATTACGCAAGTTACATGACGCCGAAAGAAGACATATTCAACAAATCGGTGCATGTATTTCCAAGATAAGAAAAACTGTATGACACACGCTCTTGGGATTGTATTTCATCAAGAATAATTTGATAGTGTTTCATATGCGGGCACATTCACTTCAAATCCCTCTCCCAGAAGGTTAACAGGGGAGGCCCAACAATTGACTTAACAAAACTAACACAACGAAAAACGTTTTTAATTACGCTTCAGTAAATACAAGTCGGAGGTGGTTAAGCGGGGACATGGTACATGCAAGATGTCTCCTAAATACCACAGCTACAGTTTCACGAAACGACGTAAACATCATACGTTCACTTCCACACATATATAGCTCTATAAAACATAACATCAAGTACCGAGAATTATTTGAGCACTAATTACGCATAACATTCTTAGATTCATATCCATACATACAATTATATAAACATAATAACTAACTATACGCATCACTGTTTAATGGAGGAAGGGTCGTATATTTACACTTAACTTGGGGCTAGGTTATCGCTAGAGGGGAGGGACATTATAGACGATAGGGCAGGACGTCCACCAAATATTTAATAAAGTCAACTGAAATAATACGGCTCTTCCCCATACAGAAGTCTTCCTAAAATGTCGCATATTAGAAAGCTTGGCAGATGGTGAATAACTCTCCGAAAATATGTGTCAAACATGTGTAAATGGCACATATTCTAATACGTTACCAATAACACGCGTGTGTACCTTACGTATTCGAAGTGAGTGAGTGATGGAGGTCCGTTTCACTCCCCGGTGTTCAGCGATATTCCAGGACTATCTAGACGGCCGACACCAGAAATGGACTTCACAAATTGGAATTTGAACCCTGATTTTCACCACTGACTTATTCCCTAGGCTTCCAACGTTATAGGAACTTCAGTCTTAATCCAAGTAGTAGCATGAGACATGTGACACCATGGTAATGTCATGTCTGAAAAAAAAAACCTTTCCCATTTGGATAATAAGAACACTATGCACACCTATCCAACACAAAAACATCTAGAAATGACATTGTAGGTCTCAAGACATCTCGGAACCTGAAATGTACCATCCACAAAATGATATAAACCACTAACGGTTCGTTTCCCCTCCCGCCTACTGCAGAGCGTCATGGTCCGTTTTCATGGATTCCGTTTTTTATGCAACCTCTCATTTACATATCCACAATGGCCGGCAGTCAAGGGGGGTATATATGTTTCAAGACTTGTCAGAAATAAAATGAGTGTGTTTTGTTGGAGGCAAGTGTCCCGCTTTTACGATGAATGTTTGTTTTAACAAAACCTGCAAAAATATCAGTCGATAGGTTGGGTTTTCAGTCTTGATTTTGCCTTAAACCGTTCCGCTCAAATTTCTTGCGGAAAGGTGCGTCAAAGAAAATGCACTCGCCGTATAAACTCGATGTAGGCCTTGGCTGGAATACGAGTTTATTCATATGAACTAACTTTATTTATAATTTCAGAATTCGAGGTCAGCGTGTGGTTATATCAGACTTCAACATGTTCGTTTCTGTTGGGGAGCTAAAATCAATAGTTTTGTTTGAAGTCTGTGTATGTACTGTCCTGTACCCATCCCTAAATGGATCAGTTGTTACTTTACTTTATACAAATGTGCTTGTTTTTGGACTTCAACGGGTTTTGTGTTCAGCATTTGTGTTCAAACTGTTTTTTATAGAGGATATTATATTCGTTCCCATGTTATGCTGTGTTTACGACATGAGTGCCTAAACGTTGGTATTTCCAGAACAAGAGTGAGGGAGATACCAGTATTTAGGCACGAGTGTTGTAAACATAGTATGTCATGGACACAAATTTAATATTCTGTTTATTACCTGTCCTTAAATTCAGGAAAATAACCCCAATCTACTTTCAAACATGAGCTGGCTACCCACCTTCACTGCATGTAGAACGCAGTTTCACAGAAGAACTGTGTCATCATGGCATTGTTCATGACATCACGTCACCATGACAAAGTGACATTTTTCTAAAAAATATGAGCCCGGATATGTTCGCCCTCGTAGGTACTAAAAATAGAAATCCATCAATAGCATGCAGTTATTCCAAAGTATACGCATATATTCCTTATCATCTCTCTGTGTATAAGACTATGCCTACCATAACTGCAAAAACACATGCATTTTATTGACCTAGGAAGTTTATTACTTGTTCATTTTCCTGAAATCTCTGAAGGGATACTGTGCAGTTTATTTCTGTGCTTAATATTGAGGTTCACTGATATCTTCATGCTATAAGTCTTCTATTCATTTATCCAAAACAAAAACATTTGACAGTTTGGCTCTACCTCCTTATTGTAATCTTTTGTTTGAGACAGATCCTCATTCTTTTATCTTCTGATTGTTGTCACTTTGCAAGCAATACGAGAATAGCCCTGAACACAAAGCTCCAGATAACAGCTATGTCAGTGTATATATGACTAGGAAATATGCATGATGTGGTAGGAAATATTAGGAAGCGTTGCAGATAAGCACCACAGCAATGGTGATTTTATGGATGAATTAAACAAAATGCAGATTCATTTGAATTGATAAAATGTAATGAACAACATTATTTAGGAAATATGAGTTTGGGACATGAGAATGATAGAGGTGAGGTCTTTTTTAAATCCTCTGAAATGGTAATCTCTGAAACAACAGCCTAAAAGTTAATACTGAAATAACCTTATCATGTTTCCACTAAATAGCGTTTTTTTCACTTGCAGCTAATACTGTAGTATTGAAATCTACATACACAGAAGTATTTATCATTGGAGGTGTGTGTGTGTGTGTGCATGTGAAGAAGATTTCTTCAAACAATATTTTATCAGGAAAATCTATACCTGTGAAGGTGCAGGGTAGAGTGGGTCTATAGCAACGAAATGGTTTCCATGAAAGGCTTGTCGTAAGAGGCCACTAATGGATCAGATGGTCAGGTTCACTGACATGGTTGATACATGTCATTGGTACCCAGTTGCACAGATCGATGTTCATGCTGTTGATCACTGGATTGTCTTATCCAGACTCATTTACTTACAAACCGCCAACATATAACTGGAATACTGCTGAGTGCAGCGTAAAACCAAATTTACTCGCTCAAGAAAATCTAACTGATCTGATTGGGATCAAGCAATTAAATCTACTTTGTGATAATGGTGTTGTAAGGTCAACAACATTGCCATCCTGTCCCAAAAACTAACAGGTTTTTTCCCAGTGACCCTCAAAAGTTTTCCTGTTATACCATATTACTTCGAATGATAAGTCACAAACTGCTTGTGCTGTGTAGTGACTGTGAGCACTGAATACTGTGCACACACTGAGGTGTTCCCTAGTTGGCCAGACTGAGTGACATTGTACCATCATTGTGTACAAAAGTACAGTTTAGTTGTCTTCAAGTTCAGTGAGTGTACTGTCAACACTTTCCTTACTGAAATCAAACACTCTCATTTCACTCATTGTCTGTTTTCATTCATTCTTAAAAACAAGGTCAAGTACCCAAAAATGCAGTTAAAAAGAAGAAATATCGTCACCCATCTATTTCATAAACAGGTGATAAAACATTAGAGTATGAGAAATGTTTGGAAGAGATACATATGCAAAGAAAATAAAGGTGGTGTGAAAAGAATGAAGAAGAGGAAAAGAAGATTTATGGAAAGAAGATGTATAACAGATGAAGCCATAACAAGAAATGAAGGGAGAAATAGAGAGATTGTAAATGAATGACAGTGATACATTGATACTGATGAAAGGGTCGTGTGTTCTGTGGACAGCAATTCAGTACGGTCTATAGTAATGACCCTATGAAAGAGCATCAGATTAGTATCCCTTTGAGTTTCACAAAACTTGTATTCATGAAACTTAGGATGATCTGTTGATGCCAGGACCATTTTCTTGACAACGACATTAGTATCTATGTCGAAATGTTGCACTCACTGAATAAAAGAAGTTGTATATCCATAAATCATAGTCCACATTCAACATTTAGAACTTAAGAAATGATGATGATGATGATGATGATGATGATGATGATGGTGATGCACAATTTTCAGATGTGTCTATCAAACTGTTCCAGCTAGCTACAAGTCCCTTACCACAAACAATTCCCTGATATTCCTTCTGTTTACTCACAGCCTTTTTACTTGTTATGACATCAAACTAGACATGATCAACTTTATTATCATGAACGTGAATCTGTGAAGTTGTTACTAACACAATATAAATGACAGGGAAAATTTTTATGAGCTACAGAGCCTCATGGCTCTTTTTGCATGTCTGTGGACAATTTGAGAATGTGTATCGTGCTTATTTGAATCCATTTTTTTTCTGAACAAATATCTAATCATGCCTCATTTTCTTTTCAGGAAACTCATAGATGCTGATGTATTTTCAAAGTCAGATCCAAGTAAGTTCAACAGATAACTGACATAATTAAATTTGTAATTTTGAGTTCAGATGGAATTATTATGTCTTATACCTATTCCCTACTGTGTGACCATCTCCTTCAAATCATGTGATTGTTTGTCATTATTATTCAGAGGCAATTTGGTAGCCATTGTCAACACTCACAATTTACCCCCTTTCTGAGTTACAAGGAGATTAAGGAAGTTTGGGGGTTAGTACTGTAATCACAAATAAGCAGAACAGTGAACAGTAGGGCTGTAGGAATTGGTGAATTGAACCATATTTGTTTATGAGTTCATTTTGTGATACATAACATGAACTTGTTTATAAATTATACAGGAGGTTTTTTAACTTGATTTGGAGTGTTACTTATCAAAATGAAGTATTTAAAATGGAATATCTGCAGGCCAGGAAGGAATATACCAACACTTCTATATATAAGTTGTTTCAAAGGTATTTAGAAGTTGGTGGAATCAAACTAAATACACTTTATGGTTCAACTTCTTTATTATACAAGGTCACAACGTTTCGAGACAGTTCCTAATCTCTTCTTCAGGTGAAGTTGTTGTTGTCTTCAGGTGAAGAAGAGACTAGGAACTGTCTTGAAACTGTCTCGAACAGTGACCTTGTATAATAAAGAAGTTGAACCAATAAAGCATATTTAGTTTGACTTCTATATATAATTTGACAGTAATGTTGTCAGTGGACATCATCATGATAAATTAATGTTGTGAACATGGACAAAACATGTCAAATACATTTTCTGTAAGTATTTCAGTGAATATGATGAATAATACGTTAACTGCTGGCTTGTTAATATTTCTGTTTCTGAATATACATGCTTTTTAACAAATATTTGTGCTTTGTATCATGTCTTCCTCATATATAGTGAGACCCGTGAAGGTCCGGGTTAGAATAGGCCTTCAACAACCCATGCTTGCCACAAAAGGCGACTATGCTTGTCGTAAGAGGCGACTAACGAGATCGGGTGGTCAGGCTCGCTGACTTGGTTGACATGTCATCGGTTCCCAATTGTGCAGATCGATGCTCATGTTGTTGATCACTGGATTGTCTGGTCTAGACTCGATTATTTACAGACTGCCGCCATGTAGCTGGAATATTGCTGAGTGTAGCGTAAAACTAAACTCACTCACTCACTCATATATAGTGAATTTGTCGCAGCTGTAGTAAATCATTGCATTTGGCTACTCAATAACCAAACAGTACAGTGATCTATAACAAATAAATCACCCTTCTTGTTTTTGTGTCATCTAAAACTGACATTAACTGTCAACCCCGACCAGAACTGTTGATACACATTATGGAGATGTTGGTAGAAAAGTGTGTATTTTGTTTTGTTTGAAAAATGTCATGTCTGAACTTTGTGGCAACAACAGAAAATTACAGTGAGTAATCTACAGTCAGTAGTGTGGTTATACAGAATTATTTTCATCTAAACCATGTGGAGTTTTAGACTGTATAGTAATAATTACATTTTCTTCCTTCAAATGAAAACAACCTTGCATGATCTTGTTTGATGACCAGTGACAGCCAGGGTGTATGCAAAAAGCCAAGGCACCAGTTGATATTAGTGCTTTTATGTTGTGAGTTAGTAGTTCATTTGTAAGTGATCATGCCCCATGCTCATAGAAAAGTGCTCATGCCCTCAACCACTGATTTGCACATAGTCAGACAGAAGTATTCCAGCCATACCATGCCTGCAGACACCAGGCTTCACGTCACACACTATGACTCAAAAGCATTGAAGTCATATCATGCCTGCAGACACATTGGACCCTTGTACAAAATCGAAATACGGCTGTCACCATTAGTCTGATGGATAAAGCGTCTGTTTGAAGAAAGAATGGTGCAATGCCAAAGCACATCATACTTGAGGGTGTTAAAACATGTTGTTACCCTGCCTGGTTCTTGGAGTAAAACCTTGTTGACTGAGGATCCCAGTACTTAGTCTGGGTTGTGTATGCAAGTTGTGCTTTGTCATTGTATATCAGCAGCCAAGCACTACTAACTGACTCATACACATGCAGCAACAATTCACCCAGACCTTGATTCGATTCAGTTTTTGATATTGGACCCTCAATTTGATCATATTTGATTCAATTGTTCAAAAACTTTTCAAAGATATGACTAGGAAATCAGGAATGTAAATGATGTAACTGTGATTTTAAACACAGAAAAACACTCATTTATCAAAAGAAATAGTGATAATGGTTAGCGTAATTGAAACTTAGGTGTCAGATTTGATTTTCAATGAATCGAACTGAATTGTTACAGCCCTTGCATGCATGCACATGTTAACATGCACAGATGATTTCACATGCACGCACAGTCAGGTGCAACAATCTTGAACATGACATCAAACGCTGTCTCCTTTCAGCTCACCATGAGTGTGACAAGCAAAAGCAGGACTACTAAGATGCTCACCCACACCACTAAAATGTTTTGTTATTTGAGTCCTTGTGCCGGGTCACTATGACCCAACTCCTGTCATCTCGGCTGCAGTGCCTGTAGACTGTGTCCTTCACTTGGCAAGCCAGCCTGTATTGCTCATGTTAAATGTTCTGACCTGTTTGTGGATTATAGAGCATGTAATGACTACATTCTGTTTATCAGTAAGCTTATGCAACTGCTTTTGTGTTTGGTGGAAGGAACATTGACACATTTTGGGCCATTCTGTCTGTGACAGGAAATGAATTACTTGAATGGAGAAATGTTAACTGATCCTGTCCATTTTGAGATGGCCACACTGAAAGTCATGAGAGCATATGTTGTGACACCGAGTCCATCAGTTCATGTATTTGTTCATCTGTGGTTGATCATTGCATTTTCACATCTCTGTACATCTGTGACTGTAGCAGCCATATTGAAAATATCATTTCTGACTATGAGTCTGACTCAGCCATGATTATCATTAGAGTGTGACATACAGATTTTTAAAGTTTTTATGGCATATTGTGATATTTATACGGTTGTACTCTAACTTTGCATGACAAAGTGACCCGTGAAGGTCCGGGTTAGAATAGGCCTTCAGCAACCCATGCTTGCCATAAAAGGCGACTATGTTTGTCGTAAGAGGCGACTAATGAGATTGGGTGGTCAGGCTTGCTGACTTGGTTGACACATGTCATCGGTTCCCAATTGCACAGGTCAATGCTCATGTTGTTGATCAGTAGATTGTCTGGTCCAGACTTGATTATTCACAGACCGCCGCCATATAGTTGGAACATTGCTGAGTGCGGCGTAAAACTAAACTCACTCTCTCACGCACTATAAAGTACTCTTGAGTGTGACAGTTACACTCTTGGCAGATACAGTGGTTCAAGGCATTGTGAGTCTTCACACACTGCTGTCAACTCCACTGACAAGAGCTGTAGCCACATCAAAAACATACATAGTTTCACGTAGGGCTGCAATGATTCGCCCAGACCTCAATTCGATTTTTCAATTTTAAACCTTGATTTGGTCATTTTTGAGTTGATTCTTCATGCAAGTAAAAACATCACATTTCTTTTAATTCTCAGAGTTTAGTAAATAATACTTTTTTCAAGATTTGACTAGGAAATCAGGAATGCAAATGATGGAATCTTTTTCAAGCCAATAAAAATATGATGTTTAAACACAGAACAACACTCAAATGTTGAATCGAAATGGAAATAAAAGTCATTGAAAGTCAAAACTTAGGTGTCAGATGAATTGAACCGAAGCACTGTAGCCATAGTTCCAATAACTGTAAAATCTTTCATTGTCTGAAAATGTGTATTTCAATCCAGCACATTTTACTGATTTGAAATTATTAACTTTTCAACATACATTTTCAAATATCATTTATATCAAACTTGTCAAAAAGCAATATTATGATGTTTAAAGCAAATAAAATAAATGTTTGTGTCTAAAAATTGTCAAACTGCCTTCTATAAGAATGTTAAGGGTAAGATTTCCATCTTTTCTTGAAATGCTCTTCAGTATTTGCCACATCAGTTTTAGGCTTGGACACAATATTTAATGCTATTGTCATGGCTTGTAACTTCAGAATTACAATATGATGTTAATGAACAATGTTATGTTTTTTCAAGCAAATTAAAAAAATGTACGTTTCTAGATGAACATAGTGAAACAAATCATACCCAGAGGACAGTGTCTTTTGCTGTAATTTGATTCGCTGCCTCATATCACATGGTTGACAGAATTACTGCATTAGATTACAGTAAAAATAACTCTTAGGAGTGACACACATCACTCAAAGATGATGAGTATTAGGTTCTTTATTTATAAAACACATCTTTTTAGAGCTATTCTTACTCATTCTTCAGGTG
This sequence comes from Haliotis asinina, assembly GCF_037392515.1. Classification (NCBI taxonomy): domain Eukaryota; kingdom Metazoa; phylum Mollusca; class Gastropoda; order Lepetellida; family Haliotidae; genus Haliotis; species Haliotis asinina. The sequence continues at coordinate 61,964,700 of NC_090288.1, forward strand.
AATGATACATTGTGGATTTGAGCATACACTCTTTAGGCAATATTCATCACAACTTAACAGTGGATAATGACTTAAAGGCCACATGCTATGTTAAACACAACTGTGCAGATACTAATACCTTTTGGTATGCACTTACCAAAACAAATCATCAAAAATGCCAATTCAACCTGTAAAGTTGAAAAAAAAAAACATGATGAAAAAAAGCCTATGAACAAATTCACTATTCACAATTCACTATTTTTCCCCCAAGCGCTGGGGGAAAAAACTGGTTTCATGCCCATAACGCATGCACAGTGAATGAGTTCGAGCTTTAAACAGTATGCCAGACCTGAGTATGAGGTCATGAGCTGTAGTATAAACCTGGTTGTGTACACAAATAAGTAAATAATCTACGTGCTACATAAAAAACCCATGTTGATTGTGATAAGCAGACTCTGTCACGGAGAAAACTCACTGTCTGGTTTATTGACACTTATATGTCAGCCAGTCTGTCTGCTGAGGACAATATGCAATGCACAACTTCAGTCATTGACCACATGCAATTAACACCTATCGGGCTTATAAGCCATAAACAAAGAGCCGGCTAAGCGTATGGGCAATGAATGAGTAGCCAATGAAAAAGCTTTATTACAGCTTCATTAGCTGGCGTTGATGATAATGATAGGGGACAATCAAGGGATGTGAGACGACATAAGAAAATAAAAACCAGTGAGTCCAAAGCATTTAACAAATGGGTCATGGTTCTTGGCTGGCTCATGTTCCTTATTTCTGTGGGTTCTTGGTGCTAGTTATAGTTGCAGGTTAGGATTATTGAGGAATCCTACATTTGTATTTGTATATATACTGCATTGTGTATATATACATGATACTGTTCTTCCTACCCATGAAGATATGGGATAGACTGGTCTACAACAACCCATGCATTTCATAAGAGGCATGTAACTGTATCAGATGGTCAGACGTGGTAGCCACATGTCATCGGATCCCAATTGTGTAGATTAATGCTCCTGATGTTGATCACTGGATTGTCTGGTCCATACTCAATTATTTGCAGACTGCTGCCATATAACTGGATTAATGCTGAGTGCAGTGCTAAGCAAGCAAGCAACCAAACAACCAAGCTACCATGAATCTACATTCTGTACATTTCACCCATTTCACATTTATCAATATGCGAAGAATAAATTTGGTAGTTCATGTTTACCTCAATATCAGCAACTAGCATTGTAGCAATAGAAGGTGGGGCAACAAATATCCCTCCTTTGCTGATGAATTATGTTGATGTGACACAAGACATTGATATGGGTAGCTTATCCGTTGACCATAAAGGCAAAGACATGCCATTGATCTGCCTGTCATTACATGACTGAGTTCTGTGTAGAAGAAACCTTTGCTCATCGTGCAAGAGGTTCTAGTTTTCACGAAGTATGTGGGTATTTACTGAGGGTTTGCGAATGATCACTTTTTAAACATTGCTGTTTGCACAGCTAAATCTGTTTGCAGCCAGTAACGAATCCTGCACACTTGCACCATGAAAGGGCTGTATTAGAACACAGTTTATGTTGGAAGATGTGACTTAAGTAACTAGGGAAGGGAATGCATTTTTCCATGAAACCTAAATTGAAATGAAAGGACACACCAACCATCTCAACACAGAAGTTGCTACAAGTGCCTGGTAACAGTCTGTATCATTGTGTTTCAGTGTGTGTATTGTTCGTGCAGGATGCAAGGAAGGCCTGGAAAGAGGTGAGTGTAATCCTTCTCCCACCTTGTCTTTGTACAGCTGCATATCTGTTTGTGGGCCAGCTGCTTAATCGTAGAGTTTCCCAGTCATACACTATGTATGCCATTACAGGATGCTATGACTGCTGTTTTTGGATGCTGTGAATGATTGCCATTTTGTATGTTTGGCAATCGTTCTCAGTGTTTTTGTTTCCATTTCAAATGATAAGGTTTCCATTACAGAGCATTTGTTTGGGTTTTAGAGGAAATTATTGCAGGTCTGGAAGTTTATTTTCCTATGTTGGTGATTTTTGCTCTGTTTTAGTGTAAATGTGAAGTTGCACATATCTCTATGTTGTGGTGTTTACAACATCTCTCTCACACTAACAGCTGATCATTAGCAAACATCACAATTGAGTCACTTCCGGGTCCATATGGAATGAACTGATACACTCCATCAATGCGTGAATTACAACTTTAGAATAACTGAGTAAGAGTGTAGTGTTAGATACTACATAATAACCAGGTGAGCTTAATACAATAAATAAATAAGTTATTATTTTGTTTATGCATAAAAAGAGCTATATTCAAAGGAACACAAGTAGTGATGAGGTCACAACACAAAATGACGCAAACGAGTAACACAGGCAATGGAGACAACAGAATGAAATGCTGATGATATAAGGTAATTGAGGGTAATGTAACTACAGTGAACACAATGCAGGAATTGAAATTATTAATGCCATTTGACCGATGACACAGCTAAACCTGAAATGGCACGGTTATGGTTATATTCTTACCAGCATGCCCTCCTGGCACACATGACTTGTTTGCCAAAGTGCATTATAGTATGTTTTCACCATTATTATCTTTCATGACTCCAAGTGGCGTTATGAACAATGACTAATGATAAAGTGTACAGGTCAGACAGCCAGCTAGTCATCAATGTCTTTTCAAAGTTTGAGGACAGTAAATAAAAAAAATATATGCCTAACATTGTTTTATTACTCATGATCTAATTTTAAATGTTACAGCATCATATCCGCTTATCATTAATAGTCGTGTAATGTTTTGAAGTTTAGGTTAGCAGACCATGAATTTATGGCACACCTGAAATTGAAATGGCACACTTGAATTATCATGACAGTGCCCATGAGGCACACTTGAAAAAATATTAACTTCAATCCCTGCAATGAAACAACTCATTCATGGTAGTCCTCTGACTCCGAAACAAAATGGTGCAATCTACCAAGAAAGAAGAGTGACTATAAACTGAATGATAGAGATTGATTGAAAATAGGACAAGAGTGTAGATGTTGGCCATAACAGTCATCAGTGTTCAGTTCTAGGGAATTGAGAATTCAGCAAAGGAAAAGTTATAGTTTGGTTCAGCGAATATGCAAGTGAATTTTAACATCCCGAATGTAAAGTGATATCAGTGGTATTGTCAGTCAATACACAATATGGTGTACATTGTATCACTCAGCTCTCTGATTCAGAGGGACAAACTAACATTAAGCCAGCGTCTGGAGTAATGCTGCTTAGGGTATTAAATGGCAAACATGTATGAAGTCTTATTTGTCATTTTAGATCTGACCAGTAAGCTCTGTGAAGGTACACTTCTTCACATGATGTGGTTAGAAGATTGGCTTAACGCTCTTGGTTAATGATTACAGAACTCACAAAGCAGGTCCATTACGAATATGCCAATAGTGTATCATCATCATCTGTTTGTCATAAGCATGATTATGTTTCAGTTTGGACGAACAGAAATTGTTTGGAATAACCTGAACCCAGACTTCGTCCACAAGTTTGTTATGCAGTATTACTTTGAGCAGGCCCAAAAACTCAAGTTTGAAATGTGAGTACCGTAACCTCTTGAAAATTTGTGTCTACCTGAGACAGGTTTACCAATGGGAAAGATGTTGTTTTTCTTACACAAAATCCATACTTAATGAAGATTTGTATTTTGAATTTTGTAAATTGAATAATGAAACAGAGAAATCAAATGTGAACCATGTAATAATAAGACTTGAAAAAATATCGCAGCAAGTTTTTCTTTAAGATGAATGGCATCTTGTCAGACTTTTTGGATGTTCACCACATTTGAACATGTTATCTATATTTATTGAAAAAAATGCTTTTCTATCTTACTAATTTTTTTGTCATGTCATTGAAATCTCATTTAACACACTGGAGCTCTAATGGTGATTAGTTACAGTGAGTGAGTGAGTTGGGTTTTGCACCGCTTTAAGCAGTATTCCAGACAACCGGAAAGGGCTTCACACAATATGCCCTTGTGGGGAATCAAACCCAGGTCTTCAACATATCGAGCAAATGCCTTAACCACTAAGCCATACCACTGCCCCATAAAGTTACTGGTCGGTTATATCATGTTTATGTTTTCTTCAGATATGATGTGGACTCCGCCAGTGCAGACCTCAAGAAGCATGTATGTAGACCTTCTATTCCTATCACAGTGTAAATTTCTTGGTTATCATATTCTCCACATCACATGTTTGATGAAGGGTGGCAGGCTCAGTCACTGGTATGCCATGCCAGGATCTGCTGTTTGGTTCTTCAGTACGCTGCCAATAAGTTGTAACAGCAGGCGGCATACAGTTTTGAGGCTTGTGTTTAACTTAATGAGAGGAAATTAAATCATTTGGCTCACTAGGTTCAGTTTAATCCATTGTTTTTGACAGGACTTTCTGGGCAGATTTGAGTGTAGTCTTGGGGAGATTGTTTCTGCAAACCGTCTGGTGAAGAATCTAATGTAAGTATCCAGAAATGACAGAAACTGATATTTGACTGGGCACAGTGTCACAAACCAAAAGTAGACCTTGTGGATAATCAGCTCATATTGACACAAATGAAAACCAAACCTTTTAGGCTACATACATTTATTATCATACAGCCTCCTTTTGGATTGTTTTTAAAGGGGAGGAACTCTTCACAAGAGAATGATAACAATCAATGTAACAATAACTAGGCAAAAGTTTCCACATAGCAAGGCTAACAATTATAATGAGTCCACACAAAGTTCCATAACCACAGGAAAAGTGTTCACAAAGTCACTGGGTTTCCATAAGCACAAGGACAGAAACTGGTCCATAAACACAGAAACAGTTCACAGGCGTGTAGATGCACAAATGACAAGTCTTGTCACCTTCCAGAATCACGGAAGCTACTACTTGAGTTATAAAATCAGATGTAGGAGCAATTCCCCTTAAGCCTGAAATAAATAACAAAATACCTACTTGCTAGTCATGTGATAACCCAACAATATGCCATATCAATACATCTAAGATAATAAACGTCTGAAAATAATGTCCATGACGCAACTCAAAACTTGTACAAGATAAAACATTACAACAAAACAGTTATTCTTATACCTTCACCATCAATTGACAAATTACTCATTTAACTTCCTTTAAAGAAACAAAAGCATACTCACAAAAAGGCCTTCTCCTAAGGATTCCCCTTGACAGTGAAATTCAACTGTGATTAACTTAAACTATTCTGACCTTAAATAGCAGTTGGAAAGCTAAATGCATGCTTTCCACAGGGATGAAAAGATGTGTTTGGGAGATATGTTCCCACCTTAAGGATGATAACTGCCCCTACCAAAATACATCCCAAATAACTTTTGTAAAAGGGCATGAAATGTGACATTAGGCCCTCAATAGAAAACATAGTATGCTGAAGTATACTATTTTACACATCTTGCTCTTTTATAGAAAGTTATGTCCGTAGATCATATGACTATGCAATCATGCAACTCTGCTTAGAAAATCTGCCCCATGGTTCTCACTTCCCTTTATACATGTGACGGTAAATCTGTATGGTTGTAAGCTCAAAGCCCACCTCATGACTCTTGCATTCTGCAACTTCACCTTTGACAAGAAAGCTAGTGGCTGATGATCCGTTTCAACAACGAATGATTGACCAAATAGGTATGTCCCAAATTTCTTAACTGACCAGACAAGAGCCAAACATTCCCGTTCTATGACCGCATAATTCCTCTCTCGCAGCACAACTTCCTACTGGCATACGCAACCGGAAACAATTGTTCTCCATGTTTCTGAAGTAGAATAGAACCAATTCCAACATCTGAAGCATCAATTCGCAGGAAAAATGTCTTTGTAAAGTCTGGTAGTTTCAGAATAGGATCAGTGGAGAGCTTGCTCTTTAACGTATCAAATGCATTCTGTTGTGCTGCTTCCCATCGCAGATGATTAGAACTACTTTTCTTAGTGAGGTCTGTCAAAGGTACAGCAACTGCAGCAAAATCAGGGATGAACTTGCGGTAGTAACTTGCTAAACCAATGAAGGAACGAAGTTCCTTCTTTGTTCTTGGTTCCGGTGCTTCTCTAATTTTCTGGATTTTTGCAGGAACAGGCTTCAGAGAACCATTTCCAATGACATGTCCAAGAAATTCTAATTCCCCAAGTCCTACCTGACATTTTGTAGGTCTAAGTGTTAGCTTGGCATCTCATACACTAGTGAGTACCTGTCGGAGGACTTTCAAGTGTTCCTCCCAGGTTTCCGTGTAGATCAAAATATCGTCTATCAAATTTACCAAGCTAGGTATTTCTGCTAACAGTATTCTCATCATTCTGGTAAATGTTGCTGCAGCATTCACCATACCGAACGGCATAACTCTGAACTGATAGTGTCCTTCAGTGGTTACAAAAGCTGTTTTCTCACATGCTTCTTCCTCCAGGGGTATCTGCCAATACCCTTTGGCTAAGTCCAGCTTACTGAAATATTTTCCAGTACTCAATCTCGTAAACAGCTCTTCAGGAATAGGTTGAGGTTCCGCATCAAAGACTGTAATGGCATTCAATTTACGGAAGTCAATACAAAATCTAAGTGAGCCATCGGATTTACGCACCAGGACAACTGGAGAAGCATAAGGAGATGTAGAAGGTTCTATAACCCCAAGCTTGATCATCTTCTGTATCTCCAAATCAATATGTTCTTTGCTAACATGAGGCACTGGATATGGTTTTGACCGCACTGGAGCATCAGAGGTAAGCTTGACTTGATGGTATACCAAGTCGGTCCTTCCTGGTATATCCGTTAAGGTTGACTGAAATTCCTCTAACAAGTCTTGTAGATCCTTCTTCTGCTCATCATTTAGCAGAGGGCCTATTTGAACGTCAGTATATTTCTCAGAACTTTGTGATGTAGGTAGTTCTAAAGTGGTGATTTCATGATCTTCATCTTCCATCTCCACCACAGCAGTGGCAACATGTTCAAGTGTTGGCATTCTAGTAATGTTATTCACATTGTCATCCAGTGCATCTGTGCATGCTGTACCCTCATTCCCCTCCACACGTTTCACATATCTTTTGAGCAAATTGGCATGAAGAATTCTTTCCTTATCTTCCATCTGTACCTGATAGTCTGCTTGACCACGAACAGCAGAGACCTTGTAGGGACCCTTCCACTGAAGCAACAGTTTATTGTGATCTGTAGGTAAGAGAACTAATACCTCATCTCCAACAGTGAATCGCCTGTCCTTTGACCGAGCATCATAGTACTTTTTGTATTTCTTTGCCGCCTTTCCTAAAGCAGCCTTGGCTAACTTACAGGTGTCCTCTAGCCTCTCTCTCAATTCCACCACATATTGATAAGTACTCTTGACATCTGGTTCAGTCTTCTCATTTGTCCAGAGTTCATAGAGAATACTCATTGGGCCACGCACCGTCCTGCCATAAAGAAGCTGAAAAGGAGAAAATCCTGTGCTCTCTTGTGGAACCTCTCTATATGCAAATAATAGTGCTGGAATATAACGATCCCAATCTTTTGGTTTTTCTGCACACATCCTTCTTAGCATAGCCTTCAATGTGCCATTGAACCTCTCCACAGCCCCATTGCACATAGGATGGTAGGGCGTTGTTGTGCTCTGTTTGATTGACAATAGCCTGCTTGCTTCTTTCATGATGTTAGAAGTGAACTGACTTCCCATGTCTGATAGCACCTCTAATGGAACTCCTACCCTCGTAAAGATTTCTAGCATGGCTTCAGCAACACGTTCAGTCTCAATACTAGGTAATGGGACAGCTTCAGGGTATCTGGTGGCAAAATCTATCATGGTAAGTATGTACCTATTGCCTTTGTTAGTTACTGGCGAGATGGGACCTACTATGTCTACAGCTACTCTTCGAAACGGTGTCTCAATCAGTGGCATAACTCCAAGTGGAACTTTTGAAATTCTACCTTTTTGAATTGTTCTTTGACATACATCACAAGAGGCTACATATCGTTGCACATCTCCCTGCATCCCTGGCCAAAAGAACTTAGAGCGAATTCGATCCAGGCTTTTCTTCACTCCTAAGTGACCAGATAGTGTTGAGTCATGTGCTAGCTTAAGCACCTTGTTTCTAAACAACTTTGGAACAACTAACTGTGTAAACAAATGACCTTTCTCCACTTTAGGTGAACTAAACTGTCTATACAAGAGCTGAGCTCGTTGCACAAATTCAATCTTGCTCCCACTACGGTCAGTGTAACAGCCTTGACCACATTTCTTCCTGATATATGACAGAGATGAGTCTAGGTTTTGTTGCTCCGCAATGGTTCCTGGAGTAATGTCATCAAGATCTAAGTCAGCAATTTTCAATGGTGAAATAGGTTTCTCTTTCTTAGTCTTTTGACCTCTTGTTTCCACTGCTGCTAGCTGTATGGAACTTTTATGTCCCGGCAAATTCCATGATTCATTTGGATCATTTGGCTGTCGTACTCCTGGAATGTTACCCAAGACTAAATCATATAGAGGACTGTCCATAACCAAGGCTTCAATTGAACCCACGTAATATGGTGTGTCTACATTTATCCTTGCAGTTGGGACTTCTCGAACTGTACCATCTAACATAATGCACTTCCTTCTGATCTGTCTAAATGATGATGGGTTGACAACAGATTTCCTTACAACTGCAGTACTGCAACCAGTATCTCTTAACACTGATACAATACAATCTTCAACTAAGCCAGTCTTAACTGGCATGTTTCCAGCTATACAGACTGAACTCACAACTGGTAGGCTATTCATCTTAGCCTCCTTCCCCTCTGCAACTGTATTCACCTTTTCTGCAGGTGGCAGATCCTTTCCTTGGATCACCTCACATTCAGATGCAACTTCATGACCTGACCTACATCTTGTCCGCATATCCATACAGGACCCAACTGAACTTGATTCAGTTACTTCCTTGATTGCTCCCAATTTCTGATTCCCTACGAAGGTTTCCTTTTTATACTGTTTTCTTACAGGACAATCACGAAATAAGTGATTAGGTTTACCACATAAGTAGCAGCTACGCCTGACAGATGCCCCTGAATGCACATTTGAACTTGAATCCTTCTGAACACCTCTACCATTATAGGTTCTATCTCTAGACTCACTGGATCCGAGACCTCCATGTGCTTCTGCATACTGATCAGCCACATTAGCCATTTCCACTGAATTCTTTAATTTCCTCTCTTTTAGGAAAACTGACAGTGGTCTACTACATGTCATAAGGAACTGTTCTCTCAACAACAAGTCGCATAGGCCATCATATGTTTTGACAGTATCACTTAATTCAACCCACCTACTCAAGTAGTTCCGTAACCTGGCTATAAACTGTATACATGATTCATCAGCTTCAATCTTTGCATTTCTAAACTTCATTCTAAAACCTTCATCATTTAGACGAAATCTTCTCAGAAGAGCTTGCTTTAAGGACTGATAATCATTTGCTGCATCAAAATCCAATCTGGAATACACTTCTAAAGCTTTTCCTGTCAACAAAGCACTAAGGATATTGGCCCACTCTTCCTCCAACCACTGATTACAGGTGGCATATCTCTCAAATCTATTCAAATAGGAGTCCATATTATCCCTTCTCTCATCAAATGGAGTTAATTTTGGTTTAGATTTATTTTCTACTGGTAATGGAATATGATCAGGCCTGCCTTGACTTATATCCAACTCTTTCATTTCTTTCTCATGAGCCCTACTCATAGCTCTCTCGTCTCGCTGTAACTTCTCCCTTTCGAGTAGCAATTGCTCTTTTTCTAATTGCAAGACTAATTCACGCTCATGCTCATGCTGGATCCTCTCTTTCCCAGCTGTTATAACCTGACGTTCCTTCTCCACAAAGGCAGACAAATCCTCCCCTGTAAAACCCATCTTTTCCCCCATTTTGACAAGTGTTTCCAAGTCTTTTGTTGACATGTCTATTGCTAAGTCGATTTTATTTTCAAATGCAACAATATGGCTGAAACTATTCCTCCTTTGGAATTTTGGTTTATGGTATTATTTAAGATGATAAAATCATCATCTCCCAGACGAGCCCCCAAATGTCACAAACCAAAAGTAGACCTTGTGGATAATCAGCTCATATTGACACAAATGAAAACCAAACCTTTTAGGCTACATACATTTATTATCATACAGCCTCCTTTTGGATTGTTTTTAAAGGGGAGGAACTCTTCACAAGAGAATGATAACAATCAATGTAACAATAACTAGGCAAAAGTTTCCACATAGCAAGGCTAACAATTATAATGAGTCCACACAAAGTTCCATAACCACAGGAAAAGTGTTCACAAAGTCACTGGGTTTCCATAAGCACAAGGACAGAAACTGGTCCATAAACACAGAAACAGTTCACAGGCGTGTAGATGCACAAATGACAAGTCTTGTCACCTTCCAGAATCACGGAAGCTACTACTTGAGTTATAAAATCAGATGTAGGAGCAATTCCCCTTAAGCCTGAAATAAATAACAAAATACCTACTTGCTAGTCATGTGATAACCCAACAATATGCCATATCAATACATCTAAGATAATAAACGTCTGAAAATAATGTCCATGACGCAACTCAAAACTTGTACAAGATAAAACATTACAACAAAACAGTTATTCTTATACCTTCACCATCAATTGACAAATTACTCATTTAACTTCCTTTAAAGAAACAAAAGCATACTCACAAAAAGGCCTTCTCCTAAGGATTCCCCTTGACAGTGAAATTCAACTGTGATTAACTTAAACTATTCTGACCTTAAATAGCAGTTGGAAAGCTAAATGCATGCTTTCCACAGGGATGAAAAGATGTGTTTGGGAGATATGTTCCCACCTTAAGGATGATAACTGCCCCTACCAAAATACATCCCAAATAACTTTTGTAAAAGGGCATGAAATGTGACATTAGGCCCTCAATAGAAAACATAGTATGCTGAAGTATACTATTTTACACATCTTGCTCTTTTATAGAAAGTTATGTCCGTAGATCATATGACTATGCAATCATGCAACTCTGCTTAGAAAATCTGCCCCATGGTTCTCACTTCCCTTTATACATGTGACGGTAAATCTGTATGGTTGTAAGCTCAAAGCCCACCTCATGACTCTTGCATTCTGCAACTTCACCTTTGACAAGAAAGCTAGTGGCTGATGATCCGTTTCAACAACGAATGATTGACCAAATAGGTATGTCCCAAATTTCTTAACTGACCAGACAAGAGCCAAACATTCCCGTTCTATGACCGCATAATTCCTCTCTCGCAGCACAACTTCCTACTGGCATACGCAACCGGAAACAATTGTTCTCCATGTTTCTGAAGTAGAATAGAACCAATTCCAACATCTGAAGCATCAATTCGCAGGAAAAATGTCTTTGTAAAGTCTGGTAGTTTCAGAATAGGATCAGTGGAGAGCTTGCTCTTTAACGTATCAAATGCATTCTGTTGTGCTGCTTCCCATCGCAGATGATTAGAACTACTTTTCTTAGTGAGGTCTGTCAAAGGTACAGCAACTGCAGCAAAATCAGGGATGAACTTGCGGTAGTAACTTGCTAAACCAATGAAGGAACGAAGTTCCTTCTTTGTTCTTGGTTCCGGTGCTTCTCTAATTTTCTGGATTTTTGCAGGAACAGGCTTCAGAGAACCATTTCCAATGACATGTCCAAGAAATTCTAATTCCCCAAGTCCTACCTGACATTTTGTAGGTCTAAGTGTTAGCTTGGCATCTCATACACTAGTGAGTACCTGTCGGAGGACTTTCAAGTGTTCCTCCCAGGTTTCCGTGTAGATCAAAATATCGTCTATCAAATTTACCAAGCTAGGTATTTCTGCTAACAGTATTCTCATCATTCTGGTAAATGTTGCTGCAGCATTCACCATACCGAACGGCATAACTCTGAACTGATAGTGTCCTTCAGTGGTTACAAAAGCTGTTTTCTCACATGCTTCTTCCTCCAGGGGTATCTGCCAATACCCTTTGGCTAAGTCCAGCTTACTGAAATATTTTCCAGTACTCAATCTCGTAAACAGCTCTTCAGGAATAGGTTGAGGTTCCGCATCAAAGACTGTAATGGCATTCAATTTACGGAAGTCAATACAAAATCTAAGTGAGCCATCGGATTTACGCACCAGGACAACTGGAGAAGCATAAGGAGATGTAGAAGGTTCTATAACCCCAAGCTTGATCATCTTCTGTATCTCCAAATCAATATGTTCTTTGCTAACATGAGGCACTGGATATGGTTTTGACCGCACTGGAGCATCAGAGGTAAGCTTGACTTGATGGTATACCAAGTCGGTCCTTCCTGGTATATCCGTTAAGGTTGACTGAAATTCCTCTAACAAGTCTTGTAGATCCTTCTTCTGCTCATCATTTAGCAGAGGGCCTATTTGAACGTCAGTATATTTCTCAGAACTTTGTGATGTAGGTAGTTCTAAAGTGGTGATTTCATGATCTTCATCTTCCATCTCCACCACAGCAGTGGCAACATGTTCAAGTGTTGGCATTCTAGTAATGTTATTCACATTGTCATCCAGTGCATCTGTGCATGCTGTACCCTCATTCCCCTCCACACGTTTCACATATCTTTTGAGCAAATTGGCATGAAGAATTCTTTCCTTATCTTCCATCTGTACCTGATAGTCTGCTTGACCACGAACAGCAGAGACCTTGTAGGGACCCTTCCACTGAAGCAACAGTTTATTGTGATCTGTAGGTAAGAGAACTAATACCTCATCTCCAACAGTGAATCGCCTGTCCTTTGACCGAGCATCATAGTACTTTTTGTATTTCTTTGCCGCCTTTCCTAAAGCAGCCTTGGCTAACTTACAGGTGTCCTCTAGCCTCTCTCTCAATTCCACCACATATTGATAAGTACTCTTGACATCTGGTTCAGTCTTCTCATTTGTCCAGAGTTCATAGAGAATACTCATTGGGCCACGCACCGTCCTGCCATAAAGAAGCTGAAAAGGAGAAAATCCTGTGCTCTCTTGTGGAACCTCTCTATATGCAAATAATAGTGCTGGAATATAACGATCCCAATCTTTTGGTTTTTCTGCACACATCCTTCTTAGCATAGCCTTCAATGTGCCATTGAACCTCTCCACAGCCCCATTGCACATAGGATGGTAGGGCGTTGTTGTGCTCTGTTTGATTGACAATAGCCTGCTTGCTTCTTTCATGATGTTAGAAGTGAACTGACTTCCCATGTCTGATAGCACCTCTAATGGAACTCCTACCCTCGTAAAGATTTCTAGCATGGCTTCAGCAACACGTTCAGTCTCAATACTAGGTAATGGGACAGCTTCAGGGTATCTGGTGGCAAAATCTATCATGGTAAGTATGTACCTATTGCCTTTGTTAGTTACTGGCGAGATGGGACCTACTATGTCTACAGCTACTCTTCGAAACGGTGTCTCAATCAGTGGCATAACTCCAAGTGGAACTTTTGAAATTCTACCTTTTTGAATTGTTCTTTGACATACATCACAAGAGGCTACATATCGTTGCACATCTCCCTGCATCCCTGGCCAAAAGAACTTAGAGCGAATTCGATCCAGGCTTTTCTTCACTCCTAAGTGACCAGATAGTGTTGAGTCATGTGCTAGCTTAAGCACCTTGTTTCTAAACAACTTTGGAACAACTAACTGTGTAAACAAATGACCTTTCTCCACTTTAGGTGAACTAAACTGTCTATACAAGAGCTGAGCTCGTTGCACAAATTCAATCTTGCTCCCACTACGGTCAGTGTAACAGCCTTGACCACATTTCTTCCTGATATATGACAGAGATGAGTCTAGGTTTTGTTGCTCCGCAATGGTTCCTGGAGTAATGTCATCAAGATCTAAGTCAGCAATTTTCAATGGTGAAATAGGTTTCTCTTTCTTAGTCTTTTGACCTCTTGTTTCCACTGCTGCTAGCTGTATGGAACTTTTATGTCCCGGCAAATTCCATGATTCATTTGGATCATTTGGCTGTCGTACTCCTGGAATGTTACCCAAGACTAAATCATATAGAGGACTGTCCATAACCAAGGCTTCAATTGAACCCACGTAATATGGTGTGTCTACATTTATCCTTGCAGTTGGGACTTCTCGAACTGTACCATCTAACATAATGCACTTCCTTCTGATCTGTCTAAATGATGATGGGTTGACAACAGATTTCCTTACAACTGCAGTACTGCAACCAGTATCTCTTAACACTGATACAATACAATCTTCAACTAAGCCAGTCTTAACTGGCATGTTTCCAGCTATACAGACTGAACTCACAACTGGTAGGCTATTCATCTTAGCCTCCTTCCCCTCTGCAACTGTATTCACCTTTTCTGCAGGTGGCAGATCCTTTCCTTGGATCACCTCACATTCAGATGCAACTTCATGACCTGACCTACATCTTGTCCGCATATCCATACAGGACCCAACTGAACTTGATTCAGTTACTTCCTTGATTGCTCCCAATTTCTGATTCCCTACGAAGGTTTCCTTTTTATACTGTTTTCTTACAGGACAATCACGAAATAAGTGATTAGGTTTACCACATAAGTAGCAGCTACGCCTGACAGATGCCCCTGAATGCACATTTGAACTTGAATCCTTCTGAACACCTCTACCATTATAGGTTCTATCTCTAGACTCACTGGATCCGAGACCTCCATGTGCTTCTGCATACTGATCAGCCACATTAGCCATTTCCACTGAATTCTTTAATTTCCTCTCTTTTAGGAAAACTGACAGTGGTCTACTACATGTCATAAGGAACTGTTCTCTCAACAACAAGTCGCATAGGCCATCATATGTTTTGACAGTATCACTTAATTCAACCCACCTACTCAAGTAGTTCCGTAACCTGGCTATAAACTGTATACATGATTCATCAGCTTCAATCTTTGCATTTCTAAACTTCATTCTAAAACCTTCATCATTTAGACGAAATCTTCTCAGAAGAGCTTGCTTTAAGGACTGATAATCATTTGCTGCATCAAAATCCAATCTGGAATACACTTCTAAAGCTTTTCCTGTCAACAAAGCACTAAGGATATTGGCCCACTCTTCCTCCAACCACTGATTACAGGTGGCATATCTCTCAAATCTATTCAAATAGGAGTCCATATTATCCCTTCTCTCATCAAATGGAGTTAATTTTGGTTTAGATTTATTTTCTACTGGTAATGGAATATGATCAGGCCTGCCTTGACTTATATCCAACTCTTTCATTTCTTTCTCATGAGCCCTACTCATAGCTCTCTCGTCTCGCTGTAACTTCTCCCTTTCGAGTAGCAATTGCTCTTTTTCTAATTGCAAGACTAATTCACGCTCATGCTCATGCTGGATCCTCTCTTTCCCAGCTGTTATAACCTGACGTTCCTTCTCCACAAAGGCAGACAAATCCTCCCCTGTAAAACCCATCTTTTCCCCCATTTTGACAAGTGTTTCCAAGTCTTTTGTTGACATGTCTATTGCTAAGTCGATTTTATTTTCAAATGCAACAATATGGCTGAAACTATTCCTCCTTTGGAATTTTGGTTTATGGTATTATTTAAGATGATAAAATCATCATCTCCCAGACGAGCCCCCAAATGTCACAAACCAAAAGTAGACCTTGTGGATAATCAGCTCATATTGACACAAATGAAAACCAAACCTTTTAGGCTACATACATTTATTATCATACAGCCTCCTTTTGGATTGTTTTTAAAGGGGAGGAACTCTTCACAAGAGAATGATAACAATCAATGTAACAATAACTAGGCAAAAGTTTCCACATAGCAAGGCTAACAATTATAATGAGTCCACACAAAGTTCCATAACCACAGGAAAAGTGTTCACAAAGTCACTGGGTTTCCATAAGCACAAGGACAGAAACTGGTCCATAAACACAGAAACAGTTCACAGGCGTGTAGATGCACAAATGACAAGTCTTGTCACCTTCCAGAATCACGGAAGCTACTACTTGAGTTATAAAATCAGATGTAGGAGCAATTCCCCTTAAGCCTGAAATAAATAACAAAATACCTACTTGCTAGTCATGTGATAACCCAACAATATGCCATATCAATACATCTAAGATAATAAACGTCTGAAAATAATGTCCATGACGCAACTCAAAACTTGTACAAGATAAAACATTACAACAAAACAGTTATTCTTATACCTTCACCATCAATTGACAAATTACTCATTTAACTTCCTTTAAAGAAACAAAAGCATACTCACAAAAAGGCCTTCTCCTAAGGATTCCCCTTGACAGTGAAATTCAACTGTGATTAACTTAAACTATTCTGACCTTAAATAGCAGTTGGAAAGCTAAATGCATGCTTTCCACAGGGATGAAAAGATGTGTTTGGGAGATATGTTCCCACCTTAAGGATGATAACTGCCCCTACCAAAATACATCCCAAATAACTTTTGTAAAAGGGCATGAAATGTGACACACAGGAACAAACATCACTTCTACAAGTCCAAGAAATATGATACTACCTTGTCTTATTCCACATTACGCATAACACAGTGGTCAGCCATTAGCTCCAAACACTAGTTTTGGTGAGGGATGGCTGTACTGCTTCATAAAGAGCTACCTGTCTGGTATGGTGAATGGAGAGTGTTCACAGAACAGAGGGACAGGGGGTTCATGGCTGGCTGCATCATAACAAAACATGTTTAAACATGGTACTGTTTGCCTGATGCTTGCATTGAAGAAGGTTGAATGAAGATGGACTTCTTGGGGTCATTTTTCTGTGTCTGGGTGAAGTGTCAGTAACTGCATCATGGTGTCTCAGTCAGCCAGCACAATAAGAGTGGGTTAAGGTCTGAGTGGTAGGAGCAGCCACACACACATGTATGTGCATGCCATTATGTGAGTGTGATAATTTACTAAACATTGAACATTGTGTCATCTCATCTCAGTAAAGATCTAGTAATATGTCAGTAGTTCTATCAAAAATAGCAATATGTCAAGTGTGTACCAATACAGAGTCTATAATGAACCGTAGTAAATTTACATTTCACCACAAAAGTAGGCCATATTTATATCATTTCCTAGTAAGAGCAGGAACAATGACTCCCTCAAATTTTTGTTAGATTCATTCACAATTGCTAAAACTAACATTTTAGGTTCCAACCTTTCTTAATACATTGCTAACTCCAGCTGAATATATTGCAGTATCATTACTGCTTACTGCTGGCACTAATCTTGCTTCATTGATTCACCTGTCACAGCCTGTAGATGTCTACATGTTCTGCCTGGTAACAAGTGGGACTGTCACTAGTGTCTTTGACTGGCATTCTGGAAGTTGAGTAGATGAAGAATAAGGGCAGTGTTTATTGATTTACAACTTCTTTATTCTGTACAGGAAACGTTTCGACATACATTCTAATGTTCTTGTCCTCTTGTCTTAAAACTACATAAGAATCTATGTAGAAACGTCACCAGTGCCTAATATAGATTTCGTGTATGTATAGCATTGTCCTCATTCTTCTTCATCTCAGTAAAGTATCATGACCAGATTTCTCGATCCTATAATAATTCATTTCTGAAATGTGAACTAAAGATTACTTTTTTGCATTTGTACTTTATAGAGCCCCCCATGCAGAAGGGTGAGTGTGCTTGTCCACCTAGCATAATGTCTTACTTTACAGAGTGGTACATGGAATAGTTAATGGATGATCTCTGCTTGGGCCTTCACCACTTTGTAACTTAGATTGACAAATCTCATGTTAAAGTCATTTTAAGATACAATAGTTTAGATATGCTAATGGTTTGTTTGTTGTTTAAAACAGACATGCTAATGCTGTACTTGTTTTTTTGTCCTCCATGTACACATGAATATTTGCCTGGTCTAGGTAATCAGAATTTTGTGTTAAAACTATATTAGTTTGATCCCGAGACACTAATGGACAGAATCTGCATTTGATACCTACAGTCGTACCATTTCTTCTCTTGTTTTTTTACCTATTAGTGTGGATATAGGATATATACTGCCTCTTGTCATTCTTGGCAGTCCTGGTTGTTGATTTCTGAGCACTGTGGGGTGTGTGTTGGAGGGAAGGTGGATGTGGAGTTGGGGGAGGGGGGTTTGTGTGGCTAGGGAATAAATAAATCTACAGTTACAATTGCCCTTATCCTTACCAGAAATAATGCTAAATAATGCTGAATGCTCAATGAGGTCTTGTTTACGTATTCTCTTGTCAATTCTTGTCTCAATTTCACATTGAGGTAGTTCCACCCCAGTCCTTTGTTTTGATGATTGTCATATACCTTTCAGATTTTGCATTCCAAGAATTAATTAGTGAATCATTATAGGATCATTGTCCATTTGACTGTACAATTTCTTTTGAAAGAAATGTAACAGTAGCTCCATTGAGGGAAGTTCTTTCTCAAATTTAAGGAGTCGTATGTGTGCCATATCAGGAAACTTTTTACCATGCTGTTTTCAATACAGTATAAATCAAGGAATATTTATCCCTTCTCTCACTCCCTCACTCACCCACCCAGCTGTTATAACACTGCACACACTATCATTTTGTGTGAACACTAACGCAGCAATGATAATGTGCAGTATAACTTCTTAATCATGTGTTGACAGCAACTACTCTAGAAAGCATCACTAGCTACAGGAATATCAGCTGACTTGATCAAGATGTTGTTGACATTCATTCATCAACTACATTGAACAAATGTCAAATAAATTCGAATAGTACTTCTTTATTAAATGTAATCTCCAAAGAAAGGGTTTTTTGTCATTAATGTTGTTGATATGTGACATTTACTAATTCTTATTCCTGTGTGGTTATATATTGATGTATATTTGTTTTATTGACTACTATTGACTGAGGTAACACCCAAAATGAATGTTTGAATTTTGCACAGGCACAAGGCTAATGAAGTGCATTTAGCGCATGAAAAACCCAATGTAGCTTCAAAACCCCACCCCCAAACGCCTTCTTACCTTCCCTTTTCCCCCTCCTCCTCCCCCAATACATTCTCTATGTCGTTATGTCCAGTATTGGGCATTAAGAAAATATTGTATTTCATATTATGCTGCTACCAGCTGTGTAGTATTTGAACTGAGCAATATTTGGTTGCCAGGCTATTGCTATCGCATGTGTTCCTTTTGGCCCAACGGCTAGTGTTCACACCAGTGTCATGTTTCCATTTTGCCCCTATCATTCACAACAGTGTAGATTTTCCATTGTGACACTATCATTCACAATGGTGTCATGTTTCCATTGTGCCCCTATCATTCACAACACTGTAGACTTTCCATTGTGCCACTGTCATTCACAACACTGTAGACTTTCCATTGTGCCACTGTCATTCACAACAGTGTAGACGTTTCATTGTGCCACTATCATTCACAACACTGTAGACTTTCCATTGTGCCACTGTCATTCACAACAGTGTAGACGTTTCATTGTGTCACTATCATTCACAACACTGTAGACTTTCCATTGTGTCACTATCATTCACAACAGTGTAGACTTTCCATTGTGACACTATCATTCACAACACTGTAGACGTTCCATTGTGCCACTGTCATTCACAACAGTGTAGACTTTCCATTGTGACACTATCATTCACAATGGTGTCATGTTTCCATTGTGCCCCTATCATTCACAACAGTGTAGACTTTCCATTGTGCCACTGTCATTCACAACACTGTAGACTTTCCATTGTGCCACTGTCATTCACAACAGTGTAGACGTTTCATTGTGCCACTATCATTCACAACACTGTAGACTTTCCATTGTGCCACTGTCATTCACAACAGTGTAGACGTTTCATTGTGTCACTATCATTCACAACACTGTAGACTTTCCATTGTGCCACTGTCATTCACAACAGTGTAGACGTTTCATTGTGCCACTATCATTCACAACAGTGTAGACTTTACATTGTGCCACTGTCATTCACAACAGTGTAGACGTTTCATTGTGTCACTATCATTCACAACACTGTAGACTTTCCATTGTGTCACTATCATTCACAACACTGTAGACTTTTCATTGTGCCACTGTCATTCACAACACTGTAGACTTTCCATTGTGCCCTTATCATTCACAACAGTGTAGACTTTCCATTTTGCCCCTATCGTTCACTACAGTGTAGACGTTTCATTGTGTCACTATCATTTACAACACTGTAGACTTTCCATTGTGTCCCTATCATTCACAACACTGTAGACTTTCCATTGTGCCACTGTCATTCACAACACTGTAGACTTTCCATTGTGCCACTATCATTCACAACAGTGTAGACGTTTCATTGTGTCATTATCATTCACAACAGTGTAGACTTTCCATTGTGCCACTATCATTCACAACACTGTAGACTTTCCATTGTGCCCCTATCATTCACAACAGTGTAGACGTTCCATTGTGCCACTGTCATTCACAACAGTGTAGACGTTTCATTGTGTCACTATCATTCACAATACTGTAGACTTTACATTGTGCCCCTATCATTCACAACAGTGTAGACGTTTCATTGTGTCACTATCATTCACAACACTGTAGACTTTCCATTGTGTCACTATCATTCACAACACTGTAGACTTTCCATTGTGACACTGTCATCCACAACAGTGTCATCTTTTCATTGTAAACCAAAAGTCTCTTTGTTCTGTAATCTGATTGGTTGAAAAATATGATCAAATGGTATTAGATTCCCGGAAACTGCAAGACTATTCACTGCGTATTGACCTCGCAAACAATTGTTTTGTTCAGTTATCAACAGTGGTGACGTCATTCAAATCATATTGTGACGTAATGTCAGAATGACGTCACAAATGAGCAACTCCAGACGCTACCATGGGAACCAGCTGAAACGGACAGCTAATCACACTTCACTGCTGTACCCGTACTCGATGTAAACGAGTGCAGACAGTAAAACCCTTTACTTTACTTTTGTGTTTACAGTGTCGATAAACATCATCTGTTGGCCAATTTCCGGGTGTTATTGAGTATTTGAAGCACGGGAATGTTTCATTTGAAACCTCCGGCTCCAAATGCATTCCTGTGCTTCAAATACTCAATAACACCCGGAAATTGGCCAACAGATGATGTTTATCTCCTAATTGCTTTCCATTGTGCCCCTGTCATTCACAACACTGTAGACTTTACATTGTGCCATTATCCTTCACAACAAAGTAGACTTTCCATTGTGCTACTATCACTCACATCAGTGTAGACTTTTCATTGTGCCACTATCATTCACAACAGTGTAGACTTTCCATTGTGACACTATCATTCACAACATTGTAGACTTTCCATTGTGCTACTATCATTCACAACACTGTAGACTTTTCATTGTGCCCCTGTCATTCACAACACTGTAGACTTTCCATTGTGCCATTATCCTTCACAACAAAGTAGACTTTCCATTGTGCTGCTATCACTCACAACAGTGTAGACTTTTCATTGTGCCCCTATCATTCACAACAGTGTAGACTTTCCATTGTGCCACTATCATTCACAACAGTGTAGACTTTTCATTGTGCCACTATCATTCACAACAGTGTAGACGTTTCATTGTGTCACTATCATTCACAACAGTGTAGACGTTTCATTGTGTCACTATCATTCACAACAGTGTAGACTTTCCATTGTGCCACTGTCATTCACAACACTGTAGACTTTCCATTTTGCCCCTATCATTCACAACAGTGTAGACTTTCCATTGTGCCCCTATCATTCACAACAGTGTAGACGTTCCATTGTGCCCCTATCATTCACAACAGTGTAGACGTTCCATTGTGCCACTATCATTCACAACACTGTAGACTTTCCATTGTGCCACTGTCATTCACAACAGTGTAGACGTTTCATTGTGCCCCTATCATTCACAACACTGTAGACTTTTCATTGTGACACTATCATTCACAACAGTGTAGACGTTTCATTGTACCACTATCATTCACAACACTGTAGACTTTTCATTGTGCCCCTATCATTCACAACAGTGTAGACGTTTCATTGTGTCACTATCATTCACAACACTGTAGACTTTCCATTGTGACACTATCATTCACAACAGTGTAGACGTTTCATTGTGCCCCTATCATTCACAACAGTGTAGACGTTTCATTGTGCCACTATCATTCACAACACTGTAGACTTTTCATTGTGCCCCTGTCATTCACAACACTGTAGACTTTTCATTGTGCCACTGTCATTCACAACACTGTAGACGTTTCATTGTGCCACTATCATTCACAACAGTGTAGACTTTTCATTGTGCCCCTATCATTCACAACACTGTAGACTTTTCATTGTGCCACTATCATTCACAACACTGTAGACGTTTCATTGTGCCACTATCATTCACAACAGTGTAGACGTTTCATTGTGCCACTATCATTCACAACACTGTAGACTTTTCATTGTGCCCCTATCATTCACAACAGTGTAGACTTTCCATTGTGTCACTGTCATTCACAACACTGTAGACTTTTCATTGTGCCACTGTCATTCACAACAGTGTAGACGTTTCATTGTGCCACTGTCATTCACAACAGTGTAGACGTTCCATTGTGCCACTGTCATTCACAACAGTGTAGACGTTTCATTGTGTCACTATCATTCACAACACTGTAGACTTTCCATTGTGTCACTATCATTCACAACAGTGTAGACTTTCCATTGTGACACTATCATTCACAACACTGTAGACGTTCCATTGTGCCACTGTCATTCACAACACTGTAGACTTTCCATTGTGTCACTATCATTCACAACAGTGTAGACTTTCCATTGTGACACTATCATTCACAACACTGTAGACGTTCCATTGTGCCACTGTCATTCACAACAGTGTAGACGTTTCATTGTGCCACTGTCATTCACAACAGTGTAGACGTTCCATTGTGCCACTGTCATTCACAACAGTGTAGACGATTCATTGTGTCACTATCATTCACAACAGTGTAGACTTTCCATTGTGTCACTATCATTCACAACAGTGTAGACTTTCCATTGTGTCACTATCATTCACAACAGTGTAGACGTTTCATTGTGCCACTGTCATTCACAACAGTGTAGACGTTCCATTGTGCCACTGTCATTCACAACAGTGTAGACGATTCATTGTGTCACTATCATTCACAACACTGTAGACTTTCCATTGTGTCACTATCATTCACAACAGTGTAGACTTTCCATTGTGACACTATCATTCACAACACTGTAGACGTTCCATTGTGCCACTGTCATTCACAACAGTATATAACAAAAGATACATTAAACAAATAGAAAAATTCAAAGACTTAGAGCTGTTGATTCTTTTCCGCCTCCAGCATTAACAGTATTTAAGTTCTTGTTGGTTTGATTGGGTAATGGTAGATTGTCACAGCATGCTGCTACTGAGTACAGTATCTAACCATTTACTACATGTGTAGCTATATTAGCAATTTAGACTCTCTGATATGGTCTGTTTTATGGGAAAGTTCAATAATATTAGAAAGTGACAACTTGAACTTGAATAGCGATGACCAGACATAAACTACATTCACACTTTCATACATAATATCATTTTCATCTCTGTCATTAAAATTTCATATATTTTTTTAATTGCATCAAGGGAACCTTGTAACTACGCCAACATATCTGGAGCTTCGAGTGTCCTTTGATTGATGCATATCAGAATCGAATCTAAACTAAACCTACAAAGGCCATTATTTGCCTGCACTGTTTTCATGCTCTTATTCTTTCCACAGTGGACCTAAGAAGAAGAGTGGCTCAATTGCTAGTGAGTACTTTAGTAATAATTGAATGGAAGAAAAGAATACATTTACTTCTGTTAGCCTAATCACACAGTGATCTGTGGCCCAACTGTGAATGTGCTGTTTGGAGTTACCTCTCCTCATAGTGTAAGGATCCTATCATAAAACAGAGCTTGATTTAGTACTTTGTTACTTGAACAGTAATTAAGGTTAAAAATTGCAACCGAGTTGTTTTGTGTAACTTGCACTAGGTGCAAGTCAGTTTTTGAGTGGGTAAACCTTTGAATAAAACATCTAAATAATTCAAAAGCATGTTTCTTTCATTACACATGTGCAATATAACATGTGGATCTGGAATTTGTCTAGTGCAACTAGATTTTTATCTTAGACTGCTCCTGCTGCTGCAAGTAGGTTAGGATCTCTTAAATTGAACCCTATAAAATTATAGATTTACACTGATGTTACATAGTCTCCAGGATGTGATTTCAGCATGCAACACTGTGCAGAATGGATGCTGAAAGTACCGAAGGATACACAATACTGCAGATTGTAGCTCAGGTGCATCAAGAGCAGATGGGGGGCCTCTGCCCATTTCACCAGTAGTCATGACCATTGTCCATACATGTAGTCAGAGAGTGTTGTCAAGGTTGATTAGACTTACAAAAATAGTACTAAGATACGTGAGGTTTGATACAACTAATGTTAAGAATAAGAAATGCTTATGTAGGCACCAAACCTTTACTTTGAGACAACCTAAATTTAGATGCTTGTGATTATGACTCAGTGGTTTTTCATTATATATTATCTCTTTTATTCCATTTGTAAGCCTGACAAGAACCTTGATGACTTATTGGGACGATGGGGGTAGCTGAGTGGTCAAGGCTTTCGCTCGTCATGCCTAACATCGTGTGAAGCCCATGTCTGGTGTCACCCCTTTGTGATATTGCTGGAGTATTGCTAAGAAGCGTCGTAAAACCATAGTCACTCACTCATAGTCACTCACCTTTCACCATATCAAGGTGCTGTGAATTAGCTGAAAAATTGTAAGCTGTGCAACACAACATTATGTCATATTCCCATATTCAATGTCACTATGCTTAAAAATGATATACTTGATTGTAGTTACTGCTGAGGAGCTAAGCAGCTGTAAGGTAGGTTTGAGACAGTTTCTTGTCTTCTAATGTCTTTGCTACAAAAGTGATCAGTTCTTGCATTCCATCATCAATCTGGTTGATTGTCTGTGGTAGAACCAGTGTAATGGTGACCTGGTGAACTTGGTTGCTGTTGTCCACTTTACATCGATGATTAACATATACTGGTCATTTCTAAATGTTAATGAGTGGTTCCATTTTAAACTTATGAATCCCTTTAAAAGAGAAGACAATACTTTCCCCAAAGTGGGGTCATCTTCCTTTTGTCGGGTGCCATGGTCACGAAATCAGACAGCCCTGCTGGATGATGTAAAGCAAGCCATACAAATATATAGTGTAGGTGTCAGATAATGTTTGAGAATGTTGACTTAAAAGGCTTGGACTGTAAACTCTGAACTCGATCTGAACTGTATGTTAACGAAGAACAGAAATTTTGTGATACAATGCTAAACATTGTATCTTGTGCACTGTACATGATGTTAGTTGGTTGACGTTAGAAGTCATTAATTGGTAGATCCCGTACACTTTGATAAGAGGTCACCTGGTAATTATGTACTGAAACATACTAGCTGTTTTTAACCAAGGGGAGGCAACTCTACTTTGGATTACACATGCCCCTCTCTCTCTTTCCAGGAGCAAGCAACCCTGCAGTTCTGTGCTCACAAACTTGACAAGAAAGACTTCTTTGGCAAATCCGATCCATTCCTGACACTAAGCAGATGCAACGAGGATGGCAGGTAAGAATGGCCAGAACCTTTAAAGTGGATAAGTCGTTGGTTGGTTTGTTGTGTAACACCACACTCATCAATATTCCAGCTGTATGGCAGTGGTCTCTAAAAAATTTAGTCTGGACTAGACAATTAAGTGGTCAACAGCATAATCATTGGTCTATGCAATTGGGATATGATATTTGTCAACTAAGTCTGCAAGCCCAACCACCCTGTCCTTTTAGTTGCCTCTTATTACTGTTACTGAGAACAGATTGTGGATCATGGAAGAGAAAAAGATTGGGTAGTCAAAATTTTGGGAAGTGAGAGGTCATAATACACTCCATGACTCATTTAGCCACTTGCTTGATTTATATGTAGGTTGATTTATTTGTCGTTACCTGTGTTGTAGTTTCACCATCGTACACCGAACAGAAGTGATCAAGAAGACACTGAACCCCACATGGAAGCCATTTGTTATCCCTGTTCGGTCTTTATGTAATGGGGACCATGACAGGTACGTTTCTCAAAGACCATCATAGAAACACCTGGTAGGTCATTGCAATAACCTCACACAGCACCCTACAGGCAGGCTCCTCAAACTCATGCATAGAAAACACTTGACAGGTAAGCTCCTCAAGGACAATCATAGAGACACCTGACATGTAGGTTCCTCAAAGACATCACAGATATACCTGGTAGGTCATCTCGGTGACCCCAGACAGCACCTGACAGGTAGGTCCTCAAAGACCATCACAGAAACACCTGGTAGGTCATCTCATTGACACGTCACCATGAAAGCTTCTATGTGATCTCTCACACAAGTTTGCCAGTGTTGTAGACCTTCGTTTCATTACCCTAGCCCCCATCAATATCAGGTTCTTTGGTGGGTTGCATCCATTCATCCGTATCTCTTTTGACTGAGAAAACTGTTAGGTTGGCCCAAACTACCAGTTCTACTGTAAAGTATACTTTAGGGTAATAAGTGATGTTACATTTATCAGGGCATGTGCAAGAAACATTGTCCCAACATAACAAATAGTGACTATCATTTATTGACTATAGTTACCTGTGTCTGTCCCCAGGTCCATCAAAATCGAGTGCTATGACTGGGATGCAGATGGAGGGTAAGTGTTGCTGGTCCAGTAATAATTATCATCAGGAGTTCCTTTCACAAAGCAACCTTTACTAAGGTTAACTTTAACTCCCATTCTTTAACATTGCTCGAAGGTTACCTTAGTGACTTTTATTTACCTTGGTGCTTTGGGAAAGGATGTTCAGGCCACTAAAACTGTACTGATCTCCATGCCACACAGGCATGCTTTAACATACAGCATTAATAAAGATTATTACACAAGGAATTGTGTCATATGACTTACATGAAACAAGTGTGAAATTAACTTAATATTGCACACGGTTCATATAAGTTTCGTATGACACGCACGCTTTGGTTATTATCCCTTTTGTTAATGTACATTTGTGCAGCAACGTGTGGTAAGCAAGTGTGACAGCCATGTTCATTGATGTCACATTCCATTGTTTAATGGCATCATAAATGATGAAATACAGGCAATGGTTACTAGTCAAAAGTGATATGTCCACATGTGCACATATGATATATATGACGCTGGTTATGTTTCACCATAATACCGTTTAACAAAAATGGTATTTCACGGAAACGAGTTTAGTATTCTGATTATTACTTGCCAACATAAATTGACAGAAGCTGCAGCGAAAGCTGAGGACTCTCAACTTTCCGTGAGTCAAGCAAGGTTCTAGTAAAATTGCCACAGCGACATTAACATTGTGACGTCACAACTTTGAACCATTTTTACGTCATATGCAAGCGGTATTACACTAGTGTAATACTGCCGTAAAAATATTACACTGCAGCATCTTGAACGGTCGAGTAATAATGGGCGTTATTACCCTGGATGACCCAATGTGTGTGGTGCTTGTTATCCCATGGGTAACCTCATGCAAGTGAATATCAGTGGCTACGATTATTGACGAGATGACATAAACATAAGCTTTATTGACAGTGGTGTCCTCACTTGTTCTTCTGTGTTGGCAGACATGATTTTATTGGGGAATTCACCACCTCACTGCGGGAGCTGTCTAGGGGCAGAATAGAACAAAATAAATATGAGGTGAGTAGAAGTTGGGTGTTTACATTACATTCTTATACCCTGTTCTGTTGGCTCATTTATCAAGTATTTTATGCTTGGGTATTTCATTCTGAACAATGCCAGTTACTAAGCGTAATGTTTTTATCATCCCGTGCCGCGCATTTAGAGTGAAGCAGGGGGTATCATATTAGACTCTCTCTGTCGTCGGTACATTTGCCCATTATAAGTTGTTCACATGGGTTGAGGTACCCTCAGTATTTGTTTATGTTCCTGAAGGACGAGGGGAACGTACTCAAATGACAAGGGTACCTCGACCCATGGTCCCTGAGGGACCAGTGAACAGCATTTTTATCTTACTGAACACCTCAGTCTTAATTATCCCCCTTTGCACATTTAGCACAAAGCGGGGGATAAAATATTAGACTCCATCCGTATATGTAAGAAATGGAATAAGGAAAGAATGGTAACCTACAATCTTCTCTTATTTGGTACCTAGGTTCATCACAGTATGAAAAAGGTGCTGGTCAGGTTTAGTGACCTTGACCTTCATTTCAAGGTCACAAGGTGAAGTTTATACCTTTGATGTTTCTCATATTTGACACCAAGCTTTATTCAGGGATGGCATAGGGTCCAGTTGATTTTGGCGACCTTTACATCATTTTCAAGGTCACAACAACACTTTGAAGGTTTCAGCATGTTGACGTACATGTTTAGCTTGTCAGCGAGATATCTCAAGAACCGGTAACTGAATTTTCTCTATATTTGACACCAAGCTTTATCCAGGGGTTCAAAAATATTAAAATAATTTGAAAAGCCACTTGCCACAGGACAAGTGACTTCAAGAAAGTAACTTGTCCTGACTAATTTTCCACTTGCCCTGATTTTATGACACAATGAGTGATGTTAATAGTTACTCGACTATTTATCGGAGAGTGATAATTTCACTCTACTAGCTCTACTTTATTACTATTGCGAACTTTAATAGCTTCATTGTGAGCAAATATGAAATGAAATCTAAGATTATTTGTTATTTGAAACCTTAAGTGGAAATTATCAAGTAGCCCACAGACAAGTAAGATACCATTATTTGATTGCCTGAAATGAAAACAGACTTGTCCCAGGCATCTGGCGATGGGACTATTAAACCCCTTTTCATGTACAGGTGGTGTGGGGTCCAATCGAATTTGGTGACCTTCTCATCATGTTCAAGTTCACTACGACAGTCTGAAGGTTTCAGCACAAAGTTTGATTTGATAATTTGAGGTGGGGGATTATGTTACCTTAGTGACAATGCTTGTTTTGAACTGTTTGAAGCATGGGTATCAGATCATACACTTCAGCCAACCTGTGTGAATCAAACGATGCGAATCTTGTATCTTGCTGTTCTTTCCCCATTGGTGCGATGTAATTCCCCTTCTTAATATTGACAGTGACTAAATTTGAATGTTCTGTCAATATTTATTTATTGGAAAGAGATTCAAATGTTTTCATAGCCATTGCTAGATTTTGCGGACAGCACAAGAAAAACAGATTTAGAGTTATCTCCCTTCCATCAATTTCCATTCGCAAGAAACATTGGTAGTTTCAGTGCATCATGTGTCATTTAATGTTACTCGAGATTAAAAAGTAACCACCATGAAGTACCGAATGAGTTGCAATTGGCAGCAGGGTATATTGCAGTGTATCACGCTTGTAAGTAGGGTATGTTGAAAATAACAGAAAATGACATTTATGAGTGAGGTAAGATATATGTCCATATGTACAAATTGAAATACCTTAAGAACTATTGACCAGGTTCTCTCCTTATTTGTTACTGCTAGACACATTTTAGATGATCCTGCGCACTAAACGCATTTGTGACAAGAGAGGCGGTACAACGAATTGGGCGAGTACACTTGGCGGCTACAGGTAGCTTGACGATTATGCATGTGCAATACATGCTAACCGTGACATGAAATCAACACCGCTAACCCTGACGAAAATCAGCCCGTACAGAGAAATAGGAACAAAATTATGGGATAAAAATATTTCCCCTTTGCTACTCTGATTTA
This sequence comes from Haliotis asinina, assembly GCF_037392515.1. Classification (NCBI taxonomy): domain Eukaryota; kingdom Metazoa; phylum Mollusca; class Gastropoda; order Lepetellida; family Haliotidae; genus Haliotis; species Haliotis asinina. Next base: position 61,994,477 of record NC_090288.1, read on the forward strand.
GCAACCATCATTCAGTAACAGGTAACTTTGAACATATTAAATAGTTAAATGAAACACAATTAGCTATATGTAGTTATTATCTATTTAATATTTAGCAGACGAAAAGTCAACTTTACCCTTTAAAACAACACCGCATATTCCTTCGAATGATAAGACTGAAATTTCAGGCATAAGATACTGATATTCCATGCTAACCTTTAGTTAAGACGAAGACAAATAGATGATTGGGGCATTGACAAGCATTTTAGATATTCAACAATTTTGTTAAAAAAAACCCAGGAAAATGTCATTTGCTTCGTGAAATGAATCAGTGGTCCTAAACATATTTGCTCAATATATTGTGTTGATTCAATTCGTTGGGATTGTACCTGTTCCCAAATCAAGTGTGCTATAACAATTCATGCGTCAAACACACGGGGAAAATGAACTTCTCGATATTTATCAGACAAACTGTCTCCCTCTTGTTTCAACTCGATCGTTCTGTGGGGCGTTCCCAAGTATGCAAATTGGGGTCATTTGTCAGGTCGTGGATCATCTTATATGTGTTTACCAGTCGATGGTTTCATTAGAGGATGAGGAAGGTCAAAGTCATTTCAAGGTCACAAGGGGACTTAATCTATTTTTTAACATTGTACCCTTAATCTCAAGAATATTTCCCTGGATTTTCTGCATAGCTGACACCAAGCTTTATTTATGTAAGGCACAAGGTCCAGTTGATTTTGATGACCTTCACTTGGTTTTCAAGGGCACAGTGACCTTTTAAAGATTTCTGCATGTTAAGCTTGTCAGCAAGATACCTCAAGAACCATTTACTTGATTTTGTTCATATGCGACATCAAGCTGCACATAGGGAAGGCACAGGGTCCAGTTTGTTTCGGTGACCTTCATGTATTCTTCAAGGTCACAATGACATCAAATGTTTCAGTTTAACCTTCATGTTGACTGGAGGGTGACTAATCATGCTTTTGTAGACATTTAACTTCCTCTTAAACTACAACCTTCATTTTTATTACTTTTAAAGTTGGATTTGATAATTAGCAGCGGGGAATTATGTCACCTTAGTGACAAAGCTTGTTAACATTATGAAAGAGGAGTTTCACAATATTTCACTCTTTGATTGTAATTAATTCAGTTTTCGTGTGTCATACCTCTTTCCTTGAATGTGTCATGACTGGCATTAGCCTCTAAAGTGATAAAGTTTCTACAGTCTTCAGTTTTGGTGCACAATGCATGACAGAAAGCGTGTCACACCCAACAGTGCATGAATGACGTGTGCTCCACTATACAATACATGGTGTTGAAGTCTGCAGTGTAGGAGTTGCATTGTTCCAGTGTACTAAACATTATGACATTGTCTTTCAGTGTATTAATCCAAAGAAGAAGGCCAAGAAAGGGAACAAATATACGAACTCGGGTGTGGTAAGTGTGGTGTCATACAGACACACTATGTCATTCTTACTGTTGTGGAGGGGCTTGGGTGAGGACACTAAGATCCCCAATACCCAGTGTTAAGAAGACAGACTACATTAAAGAGTAGCAAGGTGCATGACTGTCAGAGAAACCACGTATACCCCACTTACTCTATTTCCAATTTCCACATTGTACGGAAGATGAACAGTGGTTGTTGGTGTGGCTTATGTATGGGACATACCATTTTGTTACTGATTTTTAAGGGTCAGTTTAGGATCTCAACTTATCTGCAGTAATATGCAGTAATTATTTACCAGGTCAAGGATCAGATTCTACCTGTCAGAGAATGTAACAGTATGAGAGATATGATTGGTGTCTTGGCAGTAAGAAAGCTTTGTAGAACATGTTTGAGATTTGGTAGGAGTTGCAGTGTAACATTGCTAGGACCACATTCACCCTCTGCCAATATTTCTTGCTGTTTTCAGTTCTACCTCATTGACAAGACTGATCTGAAACATTTGTCAGTGTGTATGTATACTGTCTGAGATAGAAGACCTTTAATTATGAAACCGTTATATGCTGTTGGCTTGGTTTATAAAATAGTTCGTCTTCTGCAGGTTGAGCTGATGTCCTGTCAGATAGCAAAGGTGTACACTTTCCTGGATTACATCAGGGGAGGGTAAGTTATCCCTTGACAACTACAGTGTGTAATGTCATCCTGTCATGATGGGGTTTGCTCATGTCATCATGTCTACAGCCCATCTCTGGTGTCTCCAGTCGTGATATTGCTGGACTGTTGCTATAAGTGGTGTGAAACTGAACTCAGTCAGTCACTCACTCATGTCATCAACCACTGGTTTACTAGAGGTAACAGCAGGGATGTGATCAGGTATGTACCTGAACTTCGTAAGATCTGGTTAACTGTTGTCTCATGTCATGTTGTCAGAGAAATAGTTGGGAGTGCTTCCAGAGTCAGTTATAATGTCATGTTTGACAAGGTGACCAGCAGACTTGTTTGGGTGATTACTAAATGGCAACTGGTCTGTTAGCTAGCTTCCTGAATGAGTACTGATTGAGTGTTCTGTATTTATTAAAACATTTCAGGACTCGACTTCACTGCACATTTGCTGTTGATTTTACTGCCTCTAATGGTGACCCAAAAACCCCTACCTCTCTGCACTACATGAACCCCTACAGACCTAACCCATACGCCACTGCTGTCCGTGCTGTCGGAGATATCATCCAGGATTACGATACGTGAGTGTTGCTGTGTGAACAGTGTTTTACAGAGTTATCTCCTCTGTCTTCCAGTTCCAGTAGTGTGTGGCTCTAGCAACTGTTATGTTTTTCCAAGTGACTGGTGCTTCACTTTTTCATATATTAAGGGTTCACATTTTAGCAAGAGAGAAATGCTGTTAAACATCCATTCCCTGAGAGGAGGTACCCAGCTTAGAATTGGTGTTAAGTAACCCAAGCTTGCATGCTAAGAGGCAACTGAAGTGATAAGGTGACTTGGTAATGTGTGACATTGGTAAATTGGTAAATTGACACTCATGATGTTAATCACTAAATTGTCTGACTCAGCCTGAATTATTTACAGGCTATCACATAACTGGAATATTGCTCAGGCTGGTGTAAAACAACAAGCAGTGTTAGGAATTCTTCAGTAGTATGTTGGTACTCTGAATTTCGACTCCTGAAGAGTCATGTTCAGACATTTAAATAGAAATAGCTATTGCCAGTAATGAGCATCCAGAAGGAACAGAACAAACTCAAGGAAGATTATTCATAGTCCTAGAAACAAATTAACTTGAAAGTATGGTTATATTGTTAATAGTCACTATAATCAGACCAGGATTATGTTCATGTGATGCTTCCTTCTTCAGTGACAAACTGTTTCCGGCTCTTGGATTCGGCGCCCGACTACCTCCTGATGGTATTGTGTCTCATGAGTTTGCATTGGTAAGTACCAGGAATTTGTTAGTCCTTGATGTTTTGAGATGTGGCTGAATGGGTAAAACTACACACAATGAAAAATCGTATGGCTAAAGCATTTCAAACCTTGATTGGCTCAAGCAAGCCTACCTATGTTAATGCTTAATAATTCTATGGATTCTGCTGCTCCTATTGCTGCTGCTTTCTGGAAACATTTGACTGATTTTCAGCGGGGATCATGATATGAAATGGCCATGGATTCAGTGATGTTAGTGAAGGGCTGTGATTGTTTTAATGTCAGGACTTGTGTCCTTCATGCTCATCTTACATCTTACATATATCTCTAGGGTTTAGTCGACAGAAATGTCCGTACTCTATGATGTGTACCTGTATGTTTCAGAATGGTAACCCCAACAACCCATATTGCCATGGCGTGCAGGGCGTGCTGGATGCATACCACAAGACTCTACACTCTGTCCAATTGTACGGACCCACAAACTTTGCTCCAGTTGTCAACCATGTGGCAAGGTAATCTCGTCTCCTGTAGCTTTATGTGACCACTGTGTCACTGTATGTAGTTTCAAGTTATCTGCATCATGATTTCATAAACTGTCACAAAATAAGGATAGGTCTTTTATTGATACATCATGGTATATCAAAGTAGTCATCAGTTGTTCAAGTCAGTGGGTCAGTTACATTGTTGCAGATGCCTTGATCGAGTTTGCTTTCCTTTCAGCTTTGCACAAACTTCACAACATGGGGCGGACTACTTCATCCTTCTCATCATAACTGATGGAATCATCACCGACATGCCCCAGACCACCGAGGCCATCGTTAAGGTGAGTAGTGTGAGAATCATCACAGATATGCCACAGACCACCGAGGCCATCCTTAAGGTGAGTAGTGTGTGAATCATCACCAACATGCCCCAGACAGACAAGGCCATCGTTAATGTAGCGAGTAGCGTGTGATTCATCACCAACATGCCCCAGACCACTGATACCATCATTAAGGTGAGTAGTGTGGGAATAACCACTGACATGCCCCAGACCACCAAGGCCATCGTTAATGTACTGATTAGTGTCAAAATCATCACCTTCAACTCCAGGCCCAAGTGTCCCATTCTTCTTATATTGCCTGAATGACTCATACAAACTCTTAGTACTGTCCCTTTAACATACCATGTGCTCTAGAATCATTTTCATATGCTGAGCCCGTTTTCTCTGATATTTGGATCAGGACAAAGTTGCTCATTATTCCATAACTAACAACATTTGATCACACCTCGATTGTTTAAACTGTACTTATTCCAAGATGGTGTTTTTCCAGGCTGCCAGTTTACCGATGTCAATCATCATCATTGGTGTGGGGGATGCAGACTTTGATGGTAAAGTAACATCTATCAGTAACTGTCTCAACCATGTGATTTTATAGAGGCATTTTATGGGGCATCAGAACTTGACATTTCCAGATGAAACTCCATTTTAAATGTTTTTTGGTAGTGTTCAGATGATAACTTTAGATACATCATCTTCAAAGTATGAGCAAATGAGATACACAATTATACCAGATGTTAATACCGATGAAATAACCTTGAGGATTATTTTCTGTCATATGATTGGATGGAAATTAGGGTGAAGGTCACACTGTGTAAAATGTGTAAGATACACAATCTCTAAGGCTTCTGTGATCGTCGTATAATATTGAGACCATGAACTGCCAAATTATGTAACATGAATCAATCTTTCAAGAATTATAAGTAAATTTCCATACCACAGCATCATATTTTCGTAATTTGTCATATGCGTACATTTGGTTAACAGTTCTCTAGATGATATATACTTACATTTTACTTATAGCCATGGAGGTGCTTGATGGTGATGATGTACGGCTGTCATCACGTGGACGGTATGCTGAGAGAGACATAGTACAGGTAAATGGTACAGATTTGGGGCAAGCAGAATAAATTCTGCTATCATCTTTTCCTATGTCCCTTTCAGTAATGCAATATAAAAATGAGAATGAATGGGGTTTTTTTTAAGTTAAAATATCTCAATTTCCTTTTGTTTCTTTGTATTTGTTTCAGTTTGTCCCACTGCGAGACTTCCTTGGTCGTAATGGTGAGGATCCACAGTCTGTCCAGGCAAGACTGGCTAAGGAAGTGTTGGAGGAGATACCTGACCAGTTCCTGTCATACATGCAGCGCCACAACGTTAAGCCCAAGCCCCCTCTGGAGAGACGCTTGACCATCACCTCTGTAAGCTCTCTACCTGTCTCCCAGCAGTGAGACAGACTCCCAGACAGAAGTTGGAGACCTGACGAATGTGAATTGGCACACAAGGCTGGTTAGAGCCCCTTTCTCTTGAAAACTGCTCTTATAGCACAGGATTTATATATTTGGGGAGCCTGTAAAACCAGATTCTAGCAGTCTCTTGCAGTTATAGAATGCCTGTGTAGAGTGTGCAAAGTGACTTAGCAGTTTAAGAGTTGTGTCATTCTTAGTTTTTATGGGCTCCTTCAGCAAGAAGTTTTGTTACAGGGTACAGTGGTCTTGTAGCAGGTGGAAGTGTGCTTGTTTACTGGTGTAGTGCAATATATCGGTATTCCCCCCAGTAGTTGCTTGGAATCACTGACTGAGACAGACTGAACTATGCAGATACCATTTTCTTGTGTATCACTGGAGGAAAGGAACAGTCAAAATGGACAAATGCAACTAAGCATTTACTTTTTGAAAGGTGTATCCATTTCTTCCACTATAGCAGAGATCTAGGATAAAATCATTGACTGAAATGACAGGATTGACAGGTAATTAGAAAGTAGAATTTCAACATATTTTATACTTTCAGTGATGACCCTGGTATAGTTGTGAGCACTGTTTTCATGCAAGTAGAATTGCTGGATAAGGCAATCAGAAGCACATGTAGGACCAGCTGTACTTACTGTATTGGCAGAAAATTAGAAGCTGAAACTCCTGAGTCACTGATGCTAAATGTTATCCTATCCAAGATGCCGCTACCATATATATACTGTACTGGTATCAGTTATCACTTTGCCATCAAGAAGCTGCCTTCATGACATAAACTCTGATATCTCTGACACAGTATATGCCCAGCTCACATACTTAGGGCAGGAATTTAGGTAGATCAGTATGTTCAAATATCTATCAGACTCGTCTTCCAGTAGGACTTTGAGAGCAATGTCAAAACTACTATTTTTTACATTGTACTCTGTAGTCTGTTCATGTTGCCATGGTTTTAGGAGGTGGGTTGGGGAGGTTAATGTGATCTCTTCAATAATGAGGAATTTGCCAGTAACCAATCGGAAACATCGATTTATAGGGCGGGCTAAAAAGATTGATAAGAGGAAATATTGCTGATAGGAAGAATTATTAATCATTGTCGGTATTAAATAATTGATAATATGTTGCATACACTATTGTGATGCTTCTGTTTATGGACTGCTGCTGAATGGGTTTTTTTTCTGATTTTTTTAGTAATCAATAATAAATATGTCACCACTCACCTGTGATTTCAGACTGTTTTGTCATGTAGTTGCCTCTGATATTTATTGGTAACTGATAGATATTATCTATCTGTATTGATAGCAATCCAGATCAAGTAATCAGTTTACAAATATAATTCCACACTGCCAAGGATCTTAAACCATGTATATGTCCACTGGTTGAAACCAGTTGTTTCATATTTTGGTGAGTATGTGCTTGAGCATCCTTTGTGAGCATCATTTTAGGTTTGTTTCTGTCGCAAAAGAAGGATTAAGAGGACCATATTTTACATCAACCTTTAATATCTAAATAATTTTGTGAATTTGTATTTTTGGGACTGATGATTTTATATTTGTGAATGGACTGGAACTTGGTAAATGATTTCGAGATATTTTTTCAGACTAGCTGCAAAATGTGTTTTTGTTTCATAACAAACTATGTGTTAAAGTACATTTTGTTAGGAAACAATCCATCTAGCTACAGGGATGAGAATGGGTATGAGTAAAAAAGAGGAAAATGGGCTAGGCCTCTTTGAAGTCATATTAATTGAAACAATGTAACATATATCATAAACAACACCAGTGCCATCAAATACACGGAATTCCGCAGATTTGGGGAAAATTCTTATCCCTGCTTGTGGCAGACAATTTCTCTTATTTCCAACTGTCTGAAACATTTGTTTTTCAAGCATTCACATGGACGATTTTTTGTGTGAATGAACTCTGTCTTGACTTTTCCCTCAACACCATGTGAGATTGTCAGTCATATACTAAAATGCCAGTTTTGTATGTCATTTAGGATAGAGAAACCCCTTAATGTTAGTTCATCCCCACATTCATTATGTTACTCTGTCAATACGCTTCTGTGCAGCTGCTTTTGGAAGAGTGGAGTAGAATAAGCTTGAACATGTTGCATGTGTCACAACATACAAGTCACAGTCCAGGGCTGTTATGGTTATTTACAAGACTACATTGTCAGGGGTCACAGCAATGAATGCAATGTTGTGTTTCACGCTCAGTGCTGTCAACTTCTGTGATAACCTTGACCTTGTTGTCCCAAGTTCAAACGATGTGTTTTGTGCATCAATGTTTAATGTTGCAGCTAATTTTGTACACCACTGTGTTGGCCTTGACCTCATAGATAGCTTGACCCTGTTGAACTGGGTCAGGTCATAAAGGTTTTGTTAAGTATGCGTGTCACTGTAAATTGGAATCTATTTGAATGTTTTTTTAAATCTTTGCATCACTTTACTCATTTTTATGTACTTTTGATAACAGTATATTGGCAAAGATCTGCCTCTTTGAAAAATAAATGGTCATGTTTGCTGACCAGCCATTTACTGTACACTGATTCATATTCAGGTAATTTGTATTCATAGATAGAAAAATATATGTCTCTGTCATTCTGTTATCTAATATTCCAGAGATTTTACCCATGTATGAAATCTATTTTATATTTGACATTTTTAAGATGTGTTCATTTACATATGCACTGCACTTCTAGGCGCACTGTACAGTGAGACTTATAGGGTAAGGCTACTGGGTCAGACACAGGTTGTTAGTTGCAAGAGAGATTTTCTAGTGGCCAGTATTATTTCCAGGGGAAAACTGTTTAAACTTAGGGTGAAGGGAGGTGCTGTGTTGCCTCATCCCTTTCCATGGAGCTGTGGATTGAATCAGTGTATCAAAAAAGGTCCGTCCGACTACCTGAGATGGGCTAGATTTCTGGACAGTCTACATTTACAACTGGTCCGCCCGATGGTCTGGTAATATTTGTATGTGATATGTTCCATATATCTGAGTAATTTTACTGTGATTGTCAGGTCTGGTTAAATTCGATTTGGGCTGGTAACAATTTGAGTTTACCTGGCAGGGATATTAGCTTATTTCATACACTGATTGAATGTTCCAAAAACAGTATATGCAGCATCTATCACCATGTTAGTTTTAAGCTAGTAACCGTGCCATCCTGTGCTTCCTTCATGATACAAGTTGTACTGATCTCACCAGTCATGACATTACCTCAGTTGTCTTTGTTACGTCCAGAGTGAGAGGGGGTGAACCTGGATTTATTACTGATAAGTAATGTAGCTTGTCTTGGGTAGTATGACTTGATACAGCCCCCTGTCAGACCTGCATTATTTAATACTTATTAAGCATGGTGATTGCTTGGTCATAGTGAGAATCAGCTGATGAAGTTGGTCATGGGCTCAGTCCTCATGTTTTGTTAATATCTACAGACTGCTGCAATGCAGATGAAGTATTGTGCTGTGGTATTAATAAACGACCATCACTCACTCATCCCATTGTCAATGCTGGTGTTATTGTGATGGCTAGCTCTCACTGATATTACTGGTAATACATGTAATCCAGCTCTTGTTACCATGATGATACGCTGCAACTGGGTACAAAACAGACAGCCTTCACATCCTGTTCCTACAAAAAGTACAGAAAACATCAAACTCTGATTTAATGCTAATTATGAATTTGCTTCTTTTCTATTGTTGTGAAAACTGTACATGCCTTTTAATATGTTTTGGAACTTGTCTGTTTTTGTAGTAATTTTGTACCCTAGCGTATGTAGTTTGGCCATAAGAAGTACAGTTGTTTTCAAAGGTAACCATGGATCATTTGCAACCCCATTGCTGACAATTTTTCAAACTTGAGTTTTGTGTATGTCTCTTGTGATTGGTGACCCGAGGCAGCTAACGGGATCGGGTGGTCAGGCTCACTGACTTGGGTGACACATGGCATTGGTTCCCTATTGCGCAGATTGATGCTCATGCTGTTGATCACTGGATTATCTGGTCCATACTCAATTTTTTTACAGACCGCCGTCATATATATTGCTGGAATTGGAATATTGCCGATCGTAGAACTAAATTCACTCACTCACTCACCCACTCTTGTGATTGATTAATATTTCAAAATTGGTAAATGGCAAGTCTCTGTCTAAAAATGTTTTTTTTAAGGACCTTTGGTGTCAACCCTGGGTCTTACTGTGTGCTGTACCTGTTTACCTGCCCTTGTTTTTATCCAAGTGAAGTATATATTGTAGACAGCTTTGTTGTGTATCTTTATAAAAGATTTCATTCAGTGATGTAAGTCATATTAAAGGGCTATGGCTGTGCTGCTAACATGACAACTTACTCAACTTGACACCCTTTTGATCCACCGATGTAAGCCTCCTGATGTACGTTCTGTATGCAGTATCTATATATGTGGCATGTTAATGGCAGTGTTTCTGTACATCATTATGTGTATAATACAGAATATGCTGACTACCTATATCTGTAGTCACAGGATACATGAATAACTGTGAAATTGTTATGAGATCTTGTTACTCAACCGTGATATCTTGTGGTTTTGCATGATTGTTTTATGATTATTAAAGGTATGTTTTTCACAATAAACTGTTCCAACTTTACTTTAATGAATTTTTCTGTTGCCTTAGAACTAGACTCACTCACTCACCAATGTGTCTTCAGTGTAATAAGGGCCAATATCAATGTAGACCACAAATGTGGACCACTGTGATGAAACAGGCACAGAGCTAAAGTGGCACCAACTTGGACAGTCAAACACAGGATCTAAACCATCCATTTGGTTCTCGCAGGGATGAGGGAATTTCCAGGTATAGGTAGGAGGTCTGCACATTGGTAGCAGGATGAGTGTGACATGAATCAAGTCGGCAAGCAAGACCATGCAATTGTCGCCTCTTAGGATAGGCATGGATTCCTGGAGGCCATTTCCAAACAATGTATGTATAGGGTAATCAGCCTTACAAGGTAGTTATTTAAATAAACTTCAAGCTTTTAGCCAGAACAGGTATTGGAATAACTAGAGTAGTGAGAGTGAGTAAACTGCTTACAGCACAAGGGCATACTTAATTAAAACGTGTGTGTTGTGATGTATTAGGCATGATGGAAATTAGCAAAATAAGAACAAATTCTTTTTTTCAAAAGTTGTTAAAAAGCCTTCGTCACCAAAGACATGCCGAATTGTTGTGTTGCCGTCAATTGCTCCTTGGGGTCGGGTGATGGTGTCACTATGCACAGATTTCCACCGGACCCCGTAGTTGCTGTGTGCGAAGCGAGCGTTGTGGAAGCCTGTGGTATATACTAAATGGGATGGTTCGCCCCATACCACCCTTCCAGCATAGGAAATGGGGTTCATGTTTCATCGAGTTTATAAAATCAAGAGATCTTACCGCACATTGCTGACCAAAGCGGATTTTGCATGAATATAACGCTTTCTTCCTCGGAAGCGAGGTTGTGGTCGAAGTGACAATGTTATCGTAAGTAATATTATATTGACCTCCACCTCGCTTCCAAGAGTGAAATTGTTATGTTATAAGCAATGTCATGCAAATCCTATTGTCCATCAATTAAATACATAGTTTACTACCAGTAGAAAATAATTTTGATTTTGTAAGTAACTTAAATAACATTCATCCTCAGACAGGGCGTCGCCATTTTTAAAAATCGTGAAGTCACGTGAAGTCCATTTGAATTAATGAGATTATGGGCTTTTTTCATCAAGTTAGAAAATCAAAACTACTTTCTACTAGTTAAATATGTATTTGAATTATGACCAAAAGGAGTTTGCATGACACTACCTGTAACATAATATAAGCGAGGTCGGGGTTGAAGAAATACTGCGCGATAAATTTCTTCACTTGCTAAATTTACTTGGTTTGTAAAAGTTCACTCACCAGTATGTAGACACTCGTCAATATATACGTCTTTATACTTGGTCTCATAATCCCAATTACTTTATAACCATACTTGTATGCATTTTGAAACTTAATGAAAAGAAGCGATCTGGGAATGTATAACAGGAATGTAATATCTAGACATTTTATAGTTTGCTTATATGAATCATAATTCGCATGCACGCCCTAGTGTATGTCATCTGTATCATTACACTTCACGACAAAAACAATGATTCTGTTGAAAGGTACGAAATAATTAATAGTGTAAACGATAATTTCTAAAAACGATAAATATTCCTCTGACAGTCCTGCTTATCTGTACATGTCTCTTTGAAGGATAGAATTAGTGATGTATGTACATATATGGGCTTCTCATTCAGTACATCCTTGTACTCTCCCCGTGTATAGACTGGCTTCTTTAAAGGGTAGAATTACTATACACACATGGTTCAGGATTCAGTACATCCTTGTACTCTCCCCGTGTATAGACTGGCTTCTTAAAGGGTAGAATTACTATACATACATGGTTCAGGATTCAGTACACCCTTGTACTCTCCCCGTGTATAGACTGGCTTCTTAAAGGGTAGAATTACTATACACACATGGTTCAGGATTCAGTACATCCATGTACTCTCCCCGTGTATAGACTGGCTTCTTAAAGGGTAGAATTACTATACACACATGGTTCAGGATTCAGTACATCCTTGTATTGATGTACTATACATACATGCCCATACCCTCATGTACTATACATACATGGGCTTCGCATTCAGTACATCCTTGGAGCAAGCTAGCCGAGAGGTTAAAACATAACATGAACATATTATAAAAAACAACAACTTTATTGTGCAAACGTTGAGGCGTTTCATGCATAATGTGGTTTTCCAAATGTTTTCCGTGAAAATCTTCACCTCATTTCAAGTTGTCAAGGTCCAGATACAGACTGTTTAGCTGGCATCCATGGTGTAGCAACATTGGCCTTATTAGCAGAGTAATCCCAGACTTGCTGACTGTCACATCTTCAATAGGGAATGTTTGTTTCGGGCACAGAGTCTGTAAGCTTTCACCTTCGTACATTGCCGTGAACAGTCTGGTGGGTTTTGTGGGCAGCACATGTTGGCAGAACGGAGGTTGGTGTTCCAGACACTTGCTATTTCCCTGCATAACGTCTAGCTAAACATAAAGGGGATAGAACTAGTTGGTCCCATTATCATGACACCTCCATGGGCCCAATAGCTGGATTATCGTAATCTCTTCAGAACGATGTTATCGATTACGGATTAACATAGCCGAATGATTAAATGAACACATATTCAATGACTAAATCACTGATGGATCTGATTGGAATGACGTGTCCTCAACTCCCACTGTGGACACAAAATGTTTTCAAAAAGACCACGTGCTGGTATGTGATTATATATAAGTTTGTTGTTTCCGGCATAGTATATGCATGTTTTCATCGTTGTACGTTGTCCTGCCGTGACATTCTGGAGGGTTAGTAGGTAGAGCATAGACAGCGTTTAAACTTCCCTCCTGCCCGACAGTCCGGAACGGTCTGGTGGTTGTTTACCCCTAACAACTCTGGAGGATGTTATTGTTTTCAAGCTGAACTGCAGATGGTGACGCCCTTGTTCCTGGTGCTGAGAAAAATGACAAAGGCCATTCTGACCCAGGCTATGATTTTTCTCTGATCTTGACTCTCAGGCAAAAAGTGCAACAGATTTTAAGTTTCAAAACCATAATGTGTAGCTTGCCTTGACGTTACAATACTTGTATTAAGTATGCAGAAATCTGATTTCTTTGTTGTTTATTTTTGAAACCCGGACGGGCACGTTTGTGTTCTCACTGGTAATGATTTAAGTTACCAGTCCGGCTGTCTGGTTTAAAATTAAAGGAGTTTTAAAAACTGGCATAGATCTGGCATAGAGGGCGGCATCTCCATGGGGAAGAGAACTTAACTGGCTGCCTGGATCCTAATCGGATTAACATGATCCTTTCAGAATGACGTTGGCGAGTACAGACAAATGTAGCCCAAACATTAAACAACAAATATCATAACGCTAGTGTATATGTTTTGTTATCCGACAGCCCTGAACTTTACATCACTGCTTAAATGTTTTTCATAATTACTGTAAGCAATGGAAATTGACAGTAAATATTTTAAAAACAAAAGTTATTATTTTTGGAACTGTACCAGCCAAAAAGGTCAAACATTTTTTACACTAGATGACAAGCAGCTTGATATTGTGGATGACTATGTATACTTAGGTGTTAAATTCCATAGAAACGGCAAATTTAACTCTGCTGTTGAAACATTACTTGACCAAGCTTTAAAAGCAATGTTCGCTTTATCATCAAAGTCAAGAAATCTTCATTTACCCACAGATTGAATGTTTAGATGCTTCGGTAGCATTGCTTTACCGGTTATGTTGTACAGTTGTGAAGTATGGGGTTACACAAATGCCGATATTTTGGAAAATGTACATCGATTGTTTCTAAAAATTATCCTGAAACTACGGAGAAGCACCCCATGTTACATGCTCTATGGTGAAACAGGACGATTGCCTATTTCTGCATATATTAAAAAACCGCATGGTATCATATTGATTCAAAGTTGCCACAAACACAAATAAGTTGACAGCTATTATCTACGATATCATTATCTATACGTTTTCCCACGATATGTTTTTATCGCCATGGATTTTATTTATCAAATCTATTCTAGATTATTGTGGTTTGCCTTATGTGTGGTTTAATCCCTACAAGTTTGAACATCAATGGTTAACTTCCACAGTTTTCAAAAGATTGTCTGATCCGTTTATACAGAAATGGCAGGCTGACCGGTCAACTTCGCAGGAAGGTTACCTGTACTGTTGTATAAAACCCACGTTCGGTTTGGAGGAATACTTATTTCTTTCATCAAAATTGTCCCGCCCTCTTATTAATCTCCGTACATGTAATCATCATTTGCCTGTGGAAACTGGTAGATGGTCAAACATTCCTTTTGAAAACAGATTGTGTGAACTGTGTGATACGCCACACGTCCACGATGAATTTCATGACCCTTTCCAATACTAATATTTTAAGAAAGAAAGAGAGTTGTATATGCAACGTTTCTATTATGTTAATCCCAGCTTTCAGAAGCTTGAATTGCTACTTGGGCAACTGTCACACCGCCGCCTGTCATATATCCGCAAATTAGCCAAGTTTATAAAATGTCCCTGTGGTCTTTATAGCTTTCAGGAATAGTGTGTTAGATATATTATTTAAAGTGACTTCATGTTCCTTGGTTGTTACATAAGTTATATATGTTTAGGCTAATTGCCCAAGCAGCTGGGCTGTTATCAAGGGGTGGACACAACATTCTGCTTTTTCAATGCAACAGTCCTCGGCTGCTTGTTTGATTACAAGTACAGGTGTCTTCCATAGCATGTGCAGTCACGCTGCATACAACCCCGTACTACATTGACAAGACGGTAAACCTAGTTATAACCCTTCTCAGGAACGCTATAATCCCGAACTTCGTGTGGGTTTCTGAACATACCCCGTTGTCGCCCATATGGGTGACTGACCTGTCGATACTATGGAATTAATGTCACCCCAAAACACATTTGGCATGACACGCCCCGTGCAACAACTACGTTTAGTGATAAAATCACAAATTTCCCTTCGAAAAATATCACCGTTGTACTTTCCATACTGACAAATATGGAGGCGTTTCTTCTTTATCTTAGTCTTGCGTCATTATTTCAGCGTGGTGATTCATCGCGTGTTGCACAACTTCGCGGAAATAGGAAAACTATATCAGGTAACTTATCATGGCTGCGTTTCGACGACTTGCTTTTATCCGTGAACTGTTCCACCGCAACCAAAACGAAACCCTGCGTAAAACGATTCTCGATCATTGCTACGTGCAGTAACAGTAACAACTGAATTTGATGAGGATTTATTTAGACCTACTGGCACATTCGTTGTCGTTAGTAAATAGTTTGAATGTTGACATGTTAAATAGTACCAAACACTTACAGCGTTTTAACAGAATATCAGTTAACGTATAATCTCTGAAATGAACTCATTTACAACAAAAAAGCCTTAAATTACATTAATAAACTGTAATAAAAAGGGTGTCCTCAGAGACTTATTTTCAGAAAATAGGGACTGTGCTAATTTGCATGGGTTCCTACCGTACCCCTCTCTTTTTACGTATAATATGTCCACCTTCCCCGGCGTAATATTCCAATACTGACATACATTCATTGATTGTTTATTTACACCTGTTCATGTTTATCGAATGTATATTTAGTGTCAGGTATGCATGTCAGTTTGTAATTTTGACTGTTGATTGGGATGGGGGTATGGGCGGAACTCTCACCCCCAAAATACGTTGCTTCTGCTTCCTTCAGTTTGATCACCTTGAACATAGTTACCAAGAACCTTAACGTGTCTCGCCCGAACGCATAATGAGCTGTTGCCCCTCGATACCGTTCACGTGACTTAGTTCTGCTGAATAAGCAAAAGGATGCACTGTATATAAACTGAGCGATCCCCGTCGGTGTCACAGTCACTTTGAACCAGGAAGGCGCAGAAGCTCGGAGGTGACTCAATCCTTGCTGTTGGCGAGGTGGGACGCCATTAATGAGCTGATGTTGTCGTCGTGGGGAGGGTGACAGGGAGCCGCTTACTTCGAAGTATCAACATGGCTAACACAGCCTTAACCTAACATTATGGGCCCGGGGTGCGTTCGTGTGCCCCGGGCCCAGGGGCTGAACCAAGTTCCCACCGGCCGGAGGGCGGATCAGTAACCCTGCAACCAATGCAGACATATCAAGTGACTTCAGCTCGGTCCTTGGGGTGAGGTGCCCGATAAAGCGGCGTCGCAATCACACCACAGGGTGTGCTATGACCGTCGGGTACTGATCCCTGGGGACCCCCAGGGGGACAGAGCCTGTGGGTGTTGTCAGATGGTGTTGGCACCCCAGCGCTGTGTTCCTGGGGGACAGATTTCGACTTTGGGGCGTGATGATCCGACTGCCAAGCAGCATGTTGGGTAGTGACCGTGTCTGCCCCAACACGGAGGATAGTTGAGAAGGTATACTGACTGAACACAGGTTTAGCTTATAGTTGTGTAGAGATAACATTGTTGTTATTGCATGTAGGGTTGACCTATGTGTTTGTGTAGAATGAATGTCGACTGGAATCAGAGGCAGTGATAACATGTAGTATGTGCCCAGTAGTCTACAAGGCGTGAAGTACATGTATATTGTGTACCACACGGGTAGTATTTCAGCATAAAAAACAAAACTCTCTAATATGAGAGAGTTCGTCAGCCGTAAAAAAAGCTGCCAGTTATCACGTGGTTCAGTGTTATAGTGCCCGTTGGGAATTGGAAAATTGGGGGAAAAAAGGGGGGTGGGGAGCTTTTGGGTTATATTACAGCCCACATTGCCTAAGACGCCGAACATTGCCTGTGTTTACGTGTTGGGGGCCTGTTGAGAAATATTAAAGACCACATTGCCGAAGACGCCTGATGGCGAATATTACGGTCACAGGGCTTGCATGTGCGACCGGTTGGGAAATGATATAGTCCACTTGGGTGGTGTTAAGAGTTACGGTGGAATTCTTCTTTCTTCATTTGTTCAATGACGTTCCACTGAGCATCAATTTGACGAATCGTGGTATCACAAAACAACATTTGTTGATGATTTTTCAAAATATTTTCAAGAACACGTTTCCCACTCCACACAAGCACACACTCATTCACATCCCGAAGACGGATATAACATTTCACGACAATTGCTTTCTTGTTACATTACTGATTCGGGTTAAGTAACCTCGAGGTTTAACCAAAACCTCAAGGGTACCATGACTTTTAACCTTCGTTCGCCGAGTGTGAACAACGACTGTACACTTCTGCTGAGGCAATCCCAGCATCTCGCTTGGATTCAGTGCAACAATTAATATTTGTACAACGGCATAGATTCAAGGGAAGCAAATACTGTGGAAAAGGGGATTATGTGCACAAATTAAAAACAACAACAAACATACTAAAATCCCAAAGATACAAAATTAACCACAAGTTGAATTTACCGATTTCTGAAACTGAATAGCTGACTAATTTCACACAATGTTCTAAGTACAGACCATATGTCAGTGTGTCGTCTCTAAATTCCCAAAAGGGATAACAAAAGAGATGTTTTTTTTATTCATAAATAATAAAAATGAGTATCCCTATTATCCCTATACATAGATCACTGACAGAAAAGAAAAGAATAAGAAACACAACATTACACGCGATCGAATGACTGATGCGAAGAACCTCTTACAACACTGAAAATATTGTACTTTGCTGTTTGCAAACGAACGGGTCATCAAAAATTTCTACATTTATTCTCACGACTCAGCTGTTGATTTCGGAAACACACCGTGCATTAAGTAGAAACATCTAGCAATATATTACTGATATCTAAGACCTATTCATGTTCAGTCAGTCTGTGTAATCAGTCAATAACTGGAATCTTCAGTCATTACATGTATTTCCTCACTGGCACTTCACGAAATGACTGATTGCACAGATTGACTCAGTCTGTGTAACTTATATATAGTGCGTCTTTGGCTGATGTATCTGTTGTCTGTGGTAAAACGCCATAGAGTAGATTACGACACGTACATGGGCGATATTCCGCCACTAATTCGCTGGTCTCTGCTGGAATTCATTGACAACTGCGTGTAATACAACAGTAACGTCACACGCAGTTACATTTTGATCAGTGGGACGTTCTAAGAACATGTGTCACCACTCGTATTTGCCCGTAACTTGCAGCAAAGACGTATATTCACGAATATTCACGAACATACTTGCACATGCTTGCAAGAAAAGTATTAATTCGGTATGCTCCGATTTACTGCACGTTGCTTTGAGTTAACTCCCTTAGATACTCTTGCATATCGAGAAGAGAAGAAAATTCAAGTTTCCGTTTGTTAATGTTTTCGTAGACGCACATTTTTAAAGTTTTTGCAAAGCACATAACGATGCCTCTTGGAAACAGTTGGCTGTTTCCAAGTAAACCCAATTTTACTTGGAATATGTCCAGCAGATTTACAGTCGCGATGGTTGGAACTTTCAGCAAATTTTGGTTGGGTACGACTTTATCAAGTTTCGTTACTTGCTGCAAACACGTGTGGACTTTGAACCTCTTCTGCTTGTCAAGACAACTCGGCATTTCCAGCGCATTAAACCTGGGACCATATAATAGATACAGACTTTATATGGTCTCTGAGTAAACGTGGTCCTTCACCTGTGCTACTCAACAATACTGAAGTAAACACGGCAAACAAAATAATGTACTGGCGTTTCCTATTCTCGCGCTACTTACCGATATTGGCTGAAAACATAATAAAAACAGCTCTTATCGTATGAATGCTTCTTAATTCTAAATGAAGAGACTCATCCTCTAACATCTGCATCTATCAACCGCTTGATTCATCAGGTGTATTACCACTCTTGAGCTCAGTGAAAACACAAGGTTGTAAGCCACTGAGGCATCTCCTATTCTCATTGCACAACAAGGAAGGAACATTATGAAGTGTAAGGAAGACGAATCCAGTGGGAAAGGGCAGAAAAAAGTTATGATTCGTCCAAATTGGTGAAAACTCCCCTACATTCATTACATTACAAAATTTTGATCATTTGTAGACTTGGGTGACTCCCTACTTACCTGTCAGTGATGTAAATAACTGCTAAGTATCATTGGCGACCTAGGCAGAAAACATGTTTACCACGAGAATGGGAAACCTGTGACAATAGGAGACGGACCTGTACATACAGAAAAATAAATACAGAAAAAGACAAACTATTTACGTGATATTATCGAATTTGTTCATGACATATAGTAGTTCCATTCATTCTTGTATGTTGGCATGCTTTCGCACCAATTGCATAAATGTAAATTTATTGCCAAAAAAAGACATATTTCATCACTATCATTCATTTCACAGTGCAGTGAGGTTAATGGCCAACTAAGAGTTGGTTATTGGGACTAAGCTTCTTGACAAAGAGGTTTCTAATTAGACAGTTACATTTACTTGTTGTGTTTGTTCTTACTTTTTCTCATTGTGTTATTACAGAATGGTTAAATACACTCAAAGTGCACAACAAGGCACAACTTTATGATGCGATAGAGAAGCGTCCAAAGGACCAAGGCCTAGTCACAGTTACTAACCACCACAGCTGTCTGGATGACCCTATTCTTTGGGGTGAGTTTCACAATAGGCTCCACATACAGTTATCCTTTGCCAAAATGTGGGTGAGACACGAGTTATACATAACTCAGAATAATGGCCAAATCCAAATCATATTAGCCTTGTGCATACCGTAGCTGCAATTTCATGTATTGTGCCCAGTCAAATCTTTGTTGCAACAAAAATGGAGGTGAACCGACAAACTTTGTAAATGAAAACAGAAAACTTGGAACTTGTATCAGTAGACATTACCATTCAGTTGTAGTTCCAGTCATGCAAAGCATTGTCATTTTTGTGGAGTTAAAAACTAAAGCATGCAGTTTGTATTGTCAGTTGGAAATTGCAATTAGCTGTGTTTTGCAATCTACTATTGACTTTCTGCGGTACTTATACCTCTTTAATCCCAGAAGCCCAATATTGGCACTTAATTGTCAAAAATTGAGTCAATAACACAGGTCTTGAGGTCCATGGATGACAAAAAGGTAATTGGATTGTGATTGGTGAGAATAATGTGAAACTGATGCTATCATGGCGTGAATGAAAAGCAGACCCTCATGAATGTAGTTAGCAGAAGTTTTCCATTTCATTCACATTTTGGCAAGTTTTACTGCAAACAGTTTTTAATGGATGAAAATGGTAAATGGAACTGAATTTACTCAAGATTGCTGGGAAACTTTTTCATAAGGAAGTCACAAGTAAACTGGTGGTATCAAAAAGGATGTTATTGCAAAAGTTGACTGTATCATCTGTCCCACTGTGGATACTTTCACTGAGAGCAATGTGACCACTTATCATCCATATCACAGGTGTGCATTTAAGGTCCATTATTCTGTGTCCACTTAACACCTACTGCACCATGTCCAGTTAAGAACTATTCAACTGTATCCTCTGAACAAATATTCCACTGTGTCCGCTTAACAGCTACTCCACCATGTCCACTCCACAGCTATCCCACCATGTCCACTCCACAACCATCCCACCATGTCCACTTAACAGCTATTACACCACGCCCATTGAACAGCTATTCCACCATGTCCACTCCACAACCATCCCACCATGTCCACTTAACAGCTGTGACACCATGCCCATTGAACAGCTATTCCACCATGTCCACTCCACAACCATCCCACCATGTCCACTTAACAGCTGTTACACCATGCCCATTGAACAGCTATTCCACCATGTCCACTCCAGAACCATCCCACCATGTCCTCTTAACAACTATTCCACCGTATCCTCTGAACAGCTGTTACACCATGTCCACTTAACTATTCCACCGTGTCCACTTAACAACTCTTCCACTACGTTCACTTTTAGCATACCATCCCTATGATAAGCCATATTTTCCGTTTTAGGAATGCTGAAAATTCGGTATGTGATGTGCCAAAATTCATTGCGGTGGACATTAGCAGCAGAAGATGTGTGCTTCACAAAGTACTGGCATGCATTGTTCTTCAGTCTGGGAAAGACTGTGCCAGTAGTTAGGGGTGCTGGAGTGTATCAACGCAGTGTCGACTTCATGCTGGAAAAGTTGTGTCTTGGAGAGTGGGTGCACATGTTCCCTGAAGGTGGGTGACAGTCAGTCAGTGCCTTGTCTCAGGATGTAATGGATTGTTTATTCTATGTAGATCGATGTCATCCTCATCGTGTTCAAGGACACCATCTGTATACCTGTCATAAATTTAATGCCAGTTGGGGGTTTAAAGTGTATCCCCTGGACTAACGTTTAGTGTCTGAATATGTATATTTATAAAAGGAACAAAATAATTTGTGACAAGAAAGAAATATATTTGTTATCAGTGACCAGGAAATTTAATTTTAGGGGGAGCTCCAGTGAGATGAGGGATTCAGAATCCAAGGAAATCTACACTTGCTTTATTCAGTGCTTTACAGGGAGGGCAAGGCAGTTGGCAAAATAGTGTGGTTCAGGGACTGTGATGCAGACAGTGTATAGCCTGGTTCATATGCAAGTTAATTTGATCACTGGTTGTATGGTCAAGAATGGCTTGTCTGGCTCAGACTTGATCCACTGCCATTCTGTTTTGGATGAAGTGTAGCTGTTAGGCATTACACATTGCCTTTATCATTACTGGTGATATTGCCATGAAGGTGATGACACCATACAGAAGCTCTCCCAGTTAGATAGAACTGTTCAGCAGCTCACCACACTCCATTAATATGGTCAGTTTTAATCTAACTTAATCTAACAGTGTACACCTGTATGAATTGTTCCTGAGGTGGTTTATCATCGTCATAGAGCAGATGCATGTCTCCCAAGTCATACCTATAACAAGATATGTTATTGTATATTGTATTGATACAACTTTTAAATACTTGCCTGGACTTCATTCTTTTCTTTTCTTTCTTTCTTCTTCCAGTTTTGCATTGTTGACTGTAAAAGTAGTGAGTGAGTGAATTTTAGCACTCAGCAATATTACAGCTATATGGCAACAGTCTGTAAATAACCTAGTCTGGTCCAGACAATTAAGTGATCCACAGCGTGAGCTTCGATCTGCATAATTGGGATATGATGACTACCAAGTCAGTTAGCTGGACCACATGATCCTGTTAGTCTCCTCTTATAACAAGCTTAGGTTACTGAAGATCAGTTCAAATCTGGATTTTCACGAGTGACAGTAGAAGTACCATGAATGTTGGCATATGGCAGGTACTTGTCAGTCGTAACTTTTGTTTCAGCAGAGCAGAAACTACAGTTTTCATGATGCACTTTAGTTTTTACAAAAACTGAATGCAGAAATCAGTTTCTAGTACGGGTATGCTTATTAAGTTGTATTGTTTTATTTTTGACAGGTAAAGTTAATGAAACCCACCAACATATGAGACTGAAGTGGGGTGAGTATCTTTTTCCATGACTTGAGCAAAGTGTTACATTTGGCCAGCATAAGTATTTGCCATGAAATGAACCATGAACAGTACACTGGAGCATAAAACCAAATAGTGTTTGTTCAATATATTCTATGATCCTTTTACTGCTGTTCTACAAAATTCCTTCTTTTGAAACAATTTCTATATTTTGCTGCTGTTTTCTTCATGCAGTGTAAAATTGAACTCAAATACATGATCACCGGTATTAATACTGTAATATTCATTTATATCGTAATCATCATTTTATCCTGAACATGTTTTAATCTATGGAGGTATTTGTCAGTTAAGTTGTTCCATTGTTATCTGCATGAGGACATACATTGTTTCTAATGTTGTGAAAAATGTATTGAGAAAGTCATTGAATATAGAAATGTGATGATAAAATTGAATAGCTCCATGGTAAAGTGGGAGGACATCTTGCTATCTTGTCTTGTGAAGGAAGAGTATCCTTTAGGTGTATTAGGTCACTGTGCTGTGTCTGTTTAGGTGTTGGACGTCTCATCAGCGAGAGTAACATCACACCAATAGTCCTACCCATGTTCCATTTTGGTGAGTTGCCACTGGTACAATTGTGTTTTACTCATTGTCCCTGTCCCTGCTTGGGAAGAATAGGCCTCAGCACCCTATGCTTGTAAGAATGAGCATGAAGGATCAGCTGGTTGGTTCACTGAAATTAAGCATCCTTGTCATATTCATTTTTCATGAGCAGCATCTTCTCTCTTTAAGTAACACTTCCCAGAGTTAAATCATTTAGCATTGCTCCAAAGATGAACAGTGGTGATACTGCTGAAATATTGCTGACTACCCAGAAATAGCTGGAATATTAGTGTCTTCAGTAAAAACAATTTCGAGTCATTTCATCTCCTGTGGAGACAAATCTACAGTTCAGTGTGTTTTAGGTATGGATGATGTGCTGCCCAACAAGAAGCCTTATATCCCGCTCATCAAGAAGGTAAGCATATGCCTTTAAGGGGCCTTTAAGTGGTGGTCTAGGTTACTATCTTATTCCACACTAGGTCATTCTCCAGGGCAGACCAGGGATCATTTAATGCATGATGTTTGGTTTGAATCAGGCCTGCCCTTAACATCGGTTTATTTTTTGCCCATGGGCTCTAGCAAGCAGGGTAGTCACTTAACACTTTCCTCACACATAAAGCCGACATGCCATTACATGCAGTTCAAGGCCACATTCAGCCAACATGCATTTCAAGGTCACATTCAGCCGACATGCCACGATATGCTGTTCATGGCCACTTTCAGCTGGCATGCCATGACATGATTTTAAAGGCAAGATTCAGCCAACATGACGTTAAAGGTCACATTCAGCCGACATGCCATGTCATGCTGTTCAAGACTGCATTAAACCCATCTCACTTAATCACTTAATCTTTTGATGGTTTTTGTTTCCCACAGGTAACAGCAATGATGTGATGATATACCTAGTTAGATGTTACATGGCTCGAAAGAGATAATCTCGTGGACAAACATGCATATTGCATATTGGTCAAGGGAAGATAACTCCGTTCCTCTCGACTGACAGTTGACATCTATAAGGTAGTTGATTTTCACCGTTATTCAGGATCATTTTCAGTCACCAGACTTCTTGGATTTGCTTTTCAGAAAGTCACAGTTCTTATTGGTAAACCCATTGACTTTAAAGAAGAGTTAGACAGACTCCGTGAACTAAGAAAAACACCAGTAAGTATTGCTTTGAAGGTAAAGGTTGCCTTCAGTTTTTAATGTGAGTTTCCTTTATCTTCCATACCTTGTTTATGATCATGTCTAAACTTAGTCTTAAGATAGTGTGTAAGTTGGCATCAAATGCCAGGGAAGTTTCATCAGTAACTTTACGTGAGAGTTCTAATTACCTCAACATGGTAGTTGTTCAGTGGTGAAATTTACCATGGCAAGTGTGCGTTTGTTAGGACAGAAAACATTTGGCAGTTACTAATTGAGGAAAGAGAGAGGAAACACCAAAGTTTGCAATCCTTCCAGTGCCTCGGTTGTATCAAAGGTAGCTAACCTTGATGATCAGCTGGCCCAAGGATGAGTTTGTTTCAGTATACCAAGACATATTCTTATGCCAACACTGGACTGGTTACAGGATATAAATATGATAACACCGGGTGATGTCAACCGGTGACAATGTCTCGAAAGTTATTGGTGCCAGTCCATCTTGTTCGTGGAACTAAGACGGCTAAGTGCAATGAGCGTTACTCCTCTGAAAAAGATGAGGAAGAGAAGTTCTCTTTGGTCGATACCAGAGTTGGACAGCTACAAGCCGTACATGGCCAAACAAAAAACAGAAATGTTGAGGTTAAGGTCTAATTTTTTTACTTACCTTACCATAGGTCCATAGCATATTACCTCAAGCTTAGTAGGAGATCTGACAGAGTTGAATTGCTATTCAATCTTGAATGGCTACCTCGAATTCGACGCTCTGGATCTCCCCACTGCTCATGGGCGCAGACTCCATGAGAACTTCACTTTTACTTCAAGTGTCGTCTTGTCTAGACGTGTTTGAGTTGCTACCTTTTTTCAGCTAATAAAGTTTGATTTACTACGCTTTTACATTGATTCCTTTTGTAGGTTCTTGGTGTTGGGGTAGGTAATATTTTTCAATCTTCGTGTTGGTTATAGTGTATAAATTCATTCTCATACACTTGTCAGCTACCTCGGACGAGACACAATCGTGTGTCTCCTATTTTCGATGTTGCCTCCGTAATTTTACACGGATCGGTTTTGTTTGACGGTGGATTGGTTTCTGTTGATAATTCTTCTGTGTCTAAGCTTTTGTGTTTTGTGTTTTTGTCACATGTTGCTGTATCTAGTGTAATTTTGCTGTCCTTATCGGAGGGGCAGGCATTTCTGCTTGTCATTTGCAAAGCAGCTGCTGCATGTGCGAGTCGAGCAGTCCATTACGTGGTAAGGGTGTTCTTCATTTATCCTTATTGTCACGTTTATGTTTCATTTTGTTACAGTAGTTGTGTATGACACAACACTTGTGCATGGTGTGTAAAGGGTTGGGTGGACTTGTGAGGGCCAGTCACCCTAGCGCTCCCAGAGGTACAACGGATTCTTCGATCGTTGCTAGTACCTACCCCTTTGATTGGCTTCATGAGATCGGCGCCAAGGTTGGGCGCATCGGCGTATGGAGCACCTAGAGGCACCACTACTGTCCCCAGCGCTAGAGATTAAGATGCACAGAGGCAGCTGGTTGAGGAGTTTTTCGGGCCAGATCTCTTCATTGTAGGAGAAGGAGCAGGCGGTCAGTCAGTCAGCCGGCGCATAGGAAACAGGCGCCGTAGTGCAAGTCGGGCGTATTTTGGGATGTGGTTGAGGAGCAGTGTTTTTTCCCTGATTATGAGGAAGATCCTGCTCACGTGGAGGATGAAGAAGGCTCGTTATACCTGCCACTTTCTGCAATATA
Source organism: Haliotis asinina (assembly GCF_037392515.1). Classification (NCBI taxonomy): domain Eukaryota; kingdom Metazoa; phylum Mollusca; class Gastropoda; order Lepetellida; family Haliotidae; genus Haliotis; species Haliotis asinina. The sequence goes on from NC_090288.1 coordinate 62,020,591, forward strand.
TGATTGGATCGCTGACAGACTCCCAGATTGCCCTTCCCCGTTGTCAGGTGTGGACAGCACCAAGGCTGTCAGAGTTGATCAGGAGTTGATGATTGCGCCACATCCTATGGTGGCCGATGCCATATCTGACTTGAACGAGGACTTTGCCAAGTTGTCGTTAAGTTCCACGATTAGGACACCCAGGTCGAAGAAACAGGACTATAAAGTTCATGGTCTTGATTTTGCGGACTCTGGGGCGACATTAGATGAGGCCATTAAGAGACTATCCTCCAACTCCACATATAAAGTACATGATTCACATGCAAGTGATTGAGACAGAGCTGCGACGTATATTGAAGACAGTCTTGGCGTTAGTGTAAGCAACATCTGCGGCATCTTTTTAGACACATGCTTCGTTGCAGGAGGAGTTCAAGCGGCGTCTCATAAGAACTTCCTTTTCCTCAGAGGTCCTCATTGGAAATGCTATCCCAGAGGTTTATAAGGAACACGCAGAGCTAACTAACACCGACATGTCGTTGTCAGCATTTGAGGCCCTATCTTCTGCCTTTTGTGACAGAGCTCGAACATGCCATGTCCCGAGGAGGGAATCTGTCAGGTCCGCCTTTGCCAGAGGTCGCAGGCCGGGGCAACGTGCCGCTGATCGTCGCAAGCCTACAGACTCAACCAGGGATGCCCCCCGGCAGAGGGAAGGGGAAACGCCCCTATTCAAGACGTTGAGGGTTTTACCTACACTGGTAGGCGGGAGACTGGGCATCTTTTTTTGGAAATGGTCCATCCTCGAAGATCCTTACATTACCAGAATCGGTCATACAACCTACACCGTTGACATCTCAGCCATTGGCTTGGGTGTATCCAGAGTCACAGCGCCAGTTGCTGGGAGACAGCATCGAGCACCACTCGCCAGGGTTGTATTCCAATGTTCCTCATTCCCAAGAAGGACTCTGACAAGTTACGCATGATCCACAACGTGACAGCATTTGACGATCTCTACTTGATGGAGTCTCCTCACTTCAAGATGGTGTCTCTGGAACAGCTGCACCTCAAGTTGGTTCTGGGAATGTGGCTGTGCATTCTCGATTTATAGGATGCATATATGCACGTCCCTGTCTACCCGGCTCACAGGAAGTTTCTGAGATTCATGTTCGATGGTCAACATTACCAGTGGCGGGTCTTCATCTCAGGCAGATAGAGTTCGACCCGTGTCGCAGACAGCTAGACTTTGCCATCCGTCTCCTGGAGCCTACTGACATCGGCGCAGGACTTAACATGCAGAGGGCGCCTGATGCTACAACCGTTACAGAGGTACCTCCTCCCATACATACAGGCAGACGATGTTACGACGCCACTGTTGCTTCTGGTACATCTACACCAATACCTGCAGTGGTGGACGATCAAGTTGAAGGTCTGCGATAGAGTTTGCTTGACTGAGTTTGTGCAGGACCATGAACTATTTGTCAATGCGTCATTCCAGGGCTGGGGTGTGCATCTCAACGATCAGACAACCTCGGGGCTCTGGTCCTACGTAGAGGCAGGGTGGCACATCAACAATCTCGAGCTGGAGGCAGTGGTTCTAACTGTAGACCACTGGGCGCCGCTACCACGCCACTCCAACCCGTTGATTGTTTCAGACAACGCGACTGTCGTATGGCTGATTTTGAGACTGGGGACAACCAGATCCAAGTCCCTGCTGGATCAGATGTTCCACTTAGCAAGTGTTCTAGACGCAAACGGCATCGAAGGTTGCAGGAGCGTCCTTTTTGATGCGCTCCCTTGACCAGGGAAGCCGTCCCCGACAGAGTGGATGCTTCACCTGGAGATATTTCAGCTCATATGTCAAGATCACGGGTGCCCTATTTGCCATGAGGTTCAACTCTCAGCTTCCAGTGTATGTGTCTCTGATACCAGACTTGGCAGCTTGGACGGTCAACACTCTGTCAATGTCATGGGAGGGACTGGACACGTATGCCTTCCCTCTGCCAGTGCTAGACCAGCGGTAGTGGCAAAACTCAAGCTCATGGTGAGGATCCGTCTGTTTTTGGTTGTGCCTTGGTGGCCAGCGAGGACGTGGTTCCCAGAACTGTGCCCCCTCGCAGGAAAAGATCCATTCCGGCTTCCAGAGTGGGACCAGCTGCTACGCCATCCCCACAGTCAGACACTGCACCCAGATCTGGCGTGGTTTCATCAATGTGCCTGGACCATCTGTAAAGGACTTTGAGGGCCAAGGGGTACTCATCTCAAGTGGCGAAGATCATTGCCTGGGTGCACAGAGCTTCCACTCAGTCACTCTATGATGAAAAGTGGGCCACATTTGAGAGGTTCTGTGCCCAGAAGTCGCAGGACCCATTGCTAGCGCCACCCCAGTTCCTGGCGGAGTTTTTACGTTATTTACCGTGCTTGAGGAAACTCAAGGGCAGTACCATTGGGACTTACCTGTCAGCATTAAACTCAGTGTTAGCTGTCAGAGGAAATAGGAAGGTCTCAAAGTTCCTGGAACTGGTTGCCATGTTGAAGGCATTCAAGCTGGAGGACCAAAAGGTTAAGTTCCAGCCGCCTGCATGGGACCTGAACGTCGTGGTACAGCACTTGAGAGGTCTCCCTTACGAGCTGCTGGACATGGCATTGTTTTATAACTTAACGAGGAAGACGGTGTTTCTGTTGGCTCTAGCTATAGCGGCAAGAGTTAGTGAAATTCACTTGCTGGATGTGACAAGGGTCTGGTTTGAACAGACCAGACATGGTGCTGTACACTTGGGCATTCTCTGTGATTTCCTGGTGAAGAACCAGCTGCCAGGTCAACCAGACCGGTTATTCACCATCATCCCTCTTACTGCCATCATTGGCATGAGATTCGAGCGCTAACATCAACGATGGCTCTGCACAGAAACAGTACAGTACTGACATCATGGCTGGATGTTTCTGGCGGTCCTCTACAGTGCTAGCCATTACTTGCGGGACTTGGCATTGGAAGATGTGGAGGGGCGGCAGTCTTTCGGACCATTGGTGGTTGCACAGCAACTCACACGTCCTTCCGTCCTATAAGGTGATATCTTACTTACCTTGGTCTGTGAGGGTCTTGTACTTATGTGAGATAATGTACAGTGCCCCTCCGGTGGTTAGTGACTTACTACTCTGATTCTGGTTCCTGTTGACCTTCCCAAGAGATTGTTGCGGCAGACTGGTGAACAGTGTTTGTGAATCAGTAGTGGTCCTGCTGCCCAGAGGCATATGTGGGTTGATAGACGTTTGATGGTCCTCTGGAGTCCTGCACCACCGTCCTGTCTGTTGCATCCATATGCTATAGACCTATGGTAAGGTAAATAAAAAATTTGTTAAAATCTAAATATTTTAGATATTTAAATACTTACCTTACCATAGGGTGGTTAGTCCCTCCCAATGGTGCATGCTCCTCCCCACTACGGACTCTTCGGACCGGGAAGTAAAAGTGAAGTTCTCGTTGTGTCTGTGCACATGCGCAGTGGGGAGATCCAGGTACTTCCATATCATTACAGTCGTCAAATTTGTGTTAGCCATTCAAGATTGAATAGCAATTCAACTCTGTCAGATCTCCTACTAAGCGAAGCTTTTAGGTAATATGCTATAGACCTATGGTAAGGTAAGTATTTAAATATCTAAAGTATTTAGATTTTAACAATTTTCTGTTGCTCCATGTCACATAGTCAGGGCCTGTGAGGATTCAGGGTTAGAAGTGATCCCTAGCAACTTATGCTGGTCATTAAAGGGGTGGCCAGGCTTGGTGACCTGGTTGACATCATACACCAAGGGTGTGGATTGTTGCTCGCAGTATCAGTCACTGGAGTGTCTGGTCAATTTATTTACTGGCTGCAGTATGATTAGTGGAAGCCAGGGTGTCTGAGTGGGTTTGACGGCTGACTATGGCGATTAGGTGCCTGACTCTGAGGATGTAGGTTTGAATCCTGAATGGGACTCAACCTAACTAAAATTACATCCCAAATCAGACCCGTGAAGGTCCCGGGATAGGAGAGGCCTTCAGCAACTCATGCTTGCCATAAAAGGTGACTATGCTTGTTGTAAAAGGCGACTAACAGGATCGGGTGGTCAGGCTCGCTGACTTGGTTGACACATGTCATCAGTTCCCAATTGCCCAGATGCTCATGTTGTTGGTCACTGTATTGTCTGGTTGATTATTTACAGACTGCCGCCATATAGCTGGAATATTGCTGAGTGCCGCGTAAAACTAGACTCACTCATTCACTATCCCAAATCATTGCTGAGTTCATTGCTGAGTGAGGCATTGATATTTGACAAACACATCTTACTGTCAGGGTCTTGTCTTGTTATACGCTGATTGAAGTCATCATCCAGAAAATGGACTCCAGGTATTAACTATCAATACAGAACCTGAACATCAGGTTTGCTTCTTTTCAGCGAGAGATACGCAAACGAGTGACAGACCTAATACAAGAGGAGCTGTCAATTTTGAAGGACAAGGCACAAGTACTTCATGACCAGCATATACAACGGGAAAGATAGATTAGTGTATGTCTATGTTTGTGTGTGTGTGTGTGTGTGTGTGTGTGTTTGAGAAATGAAAAGTCACATGATCACCTCATCTTTAACATTGTTGAACTTACCACAGGTTTGCTGAACAGAGTGTCCAGAGCTCCTTGTCTCAAGGCAATCACATTGCTCTGACTATCAGGTATGTGTATCGAGGACTTTGACAGTCACACAGGGATGGTTGTTTTGTTAACCAGGGACCTAGTTTGGGTTTATTTAGAAAGCCATTTATGTTGTTATTATTGTTTTTGTTATCAAAGTGAACAAAGTATGAAAGTGAAACTACTTTTCATCATGGTGACCATGGCAACATATAAACATTTCTCAAGTGAATTGCCTTGAATCCCACATAATTCATACTACTTTTGGTTACACTTGTGTTCATTGTTAAAATGTGATTGCCTTATTTTCAACATGGGAAAAACACATGCCAAGTAAAGTACGGGTAATGCATGTATGTTGTTGTGAAACAGAAAATGTGCCATATCTGACAGCACTTGTGGTGGGCTGTTGTGTCAATTGTAGGAAATAAGTACCACTAAAACAGTCTATGGTAAAAAAGTGCTGATTTAGTTATTTAACGAGATCTAGATTGAAAAAAATAAGAAATCACATGTAATGACAGAATAATTGTTATATTGATGTTTGATATCTAAAAAACATGATGTGCTCACAGATTAAATATCTAAACTGATCTGTTGTAAAAAACTGATTTTGTTATTTATTTGACAAGATTTACATCAAATAGTTAAAAAGAAACCATGAAGAAATCACATAGACTGCCATGTCATCAAGTGGTCATTATGTAGCTTACATCTAATACCTTATAATGTTAATTGTATGATTTTTACATCAACATGTCATTATGTCATAAGACCTTTACATTTGTTGTATATGTGATAATGACAAACTAAAACTAAAAAAACCCAATATATATATATATATATGATACATAATGATGTGCCTGCTACTTATCAAAAGCTCACTCACTCAATAAATTAAATCTCCTGTTTTCCTGTTAACTGTTGCAGTGGCAAGCTGTCACTTATATTTCAGCGAGTGTTATATTTTAGAAGGTGTGCATCAGTTTGTAATTTTGGCCCCTCCTTTTGTATCTTTTGTCTTCAGTGTCAGCATTGACTGACAACTGTCAACACATCTTCCAGGGAAGGTGATACATTGCTTGGATAATGAGGGTCTTCCATATTGTTGAGATATGTTTGTCTTGTATTTAATCATGTTTGGGTGTTCGAAGTTGTGAACTACTTTCTATGATACTTCTAAATTTGAATGTGAGGCCTATTTTCTGGTGTCCCCTGCCGTAATATCTCTGGAATATTGCTAAAAGCAGCAGTATTCCCTGACCATATGCTGACTTGTAGTGACATGCCCCTCTTGTCAGTATTCCCTGACCATGTGCTGACATGTAGTGACATGCCCCTCTTGTCAGTATTCCCTGACCATGTGCTGACATGTAGTGACATGCCCCTCTTGTCAGTATTCCCTGACCATGTGCTGATTTGTTGTGACATGTCCCTCTTGTCAGTATTCCCTGACCATGTGCTGACTTGCAGTGACATGCACCCCTGGTCAGTATTCTCTCACCACGTGCTGACTTGCAGTGACATTTGCCCATCAAGGACATCACTATTGTTGTGGGATTTGAAATATATTTTTATTCAACTACAGTTGGTAATAAACAAAGTGAAGAAAACCAAGATGCTTGTTTTGAGCTTATGTCCATTTGAAAACATGACGAAATGACTGTCCACACATAATGGACAAGAGAGAATCAACGCCAGATCATAGGCATGGTAAGCAAGTGAGTGTCATGTCTCCTCTCCAGAAAATTAATTTGACTGAACTGTTCACAAAAATGGTCACCAAATCTGTAGGAAGGGGACACAAGAACTGATTTTGCTTATCCACCTATCGGTCCTCTTGTCAATAAGTGCCGCGGATTAGCCTATTGGTTAAAGTGTTTACTTGTTACACCTAAGGCCTGTGTCCTATTCCCACATGGGTAAATGAAGTCAGTCTATTTCTTGTTCCCTGATATTGATAGAAACAGAGGAACTCTGGACTTTCTCCCAGACTCACTGTCAGTGGGAGCAAGTTTTCTGAAAACAGTGGAGAACTGAAATTGTAGAGACTGTTACCAGTCATGGTCTAGGATCAGTTGGACAGTTGGTGCTCCATGTATGAAACTGCAAGCTACTTTCTGGGTTCCAAAATTGGTCTGTCCTTTTATTTTCATTGTGGCATGTTAGTGGTAAATAACCATCCATTTATGGTGTCAGATCAACAAGATGGCCATACTAGGTTGCTATGGAGTCAACATCAGACTAGCACATTCCCCGAGTCGAGAAGTGGTAGAACTGAATGCTTGTGGAGGGTACATGCTACAGAGTAGCCACATAAAGATCCTGTTTCACCTTAATAGTTTACTTTGTGTCTTTATTAACTAATGAATTATTTTACCAAACAAATAATCCAGGCAAAACATGGATTTACTTAATGTTGGAAAGTCGGACACCCTGTACATGTCTGGTTATAAGGGTACAAGAACTAAATGTGCACACAGCAAGCACATGGTCCTCATCTTCACAACTGACACCATGTACATGTCTGGTTATAGAGGTACAAGAACTGAATGTACAGACAAATACACAGTCCTTGATCTTCACAACTGCAGATTTCCACAGTAACAAAACTATATGTACAGATATTGTCAACACATGGTCCTTGATCTTCACAATGATACCCCGCTGGTGTCTGGTTTTCACAGTAACAAGTAGATGTACAGACAATGTAAGCACATGGTTAGCAACCATCAAAAGGAAACACAACGATACAGGAAGTATTTTAGAGTTTTTATTTTGCCGGCTGGTGGGGACATAGCAGCAAATAAGACTGCTATACATACAGCACTGTGTGGACACTGAGGAGGTGGAACATTTACGATACAAACTAGTTGTAATAACAAACAACATGCAGACACAGTAGCCATAAGTAGATACACCTGGCCATGCACTGAACAGAAGCACATGGGTTAGTATAATAATATTCATATCAAAATAGTTTTGTAAATTCCATCAAAAGGGCTGTTCATATTCACCATAATATATTTTCAAAATACCCTCTGAAGTGAGGACTTAGAATATCCTTTCTGTCTAAGGCAAACTGGGTTCTGTCTGAAGTCGGTAAGGCAGATTTTGTTCTGTCTCAAATAGGTGAACTTGTTATACCCCCAGGACAACAACATGCTGAAGACAACATCCATAATAAATGTACACAGCACACAATCTGTAAAAAAAGAAGATTCCTCTCCAAAAATCCCACAAGCACAAATATTTCTAAATTTCAAGAATTAAAAGCACTTTCAGTTTTCTATGTAATCAAAAATGTACAAACAAATTAATAAATAATCTGCTGCTAAGCTGTACACATACACAACAAATGAACAGCTAATATATACACACATATCATATCAGACCCAGTTTAAAATCTGGCCCTCACTGAGGCCTCTCTATATAAGAACTAGCGACTAGTCAAGGCTAAAACAATCCGGAGGAGCCACTACGCTCCTACGAGATGCTACCATTAGTCATAAACGTCAACTCCTGACTGTCAGGTTCATTTAATGGTCTTTGAATGTTATTTTAGTTAAAGCATGATGTTTACATCAGTTAAACCACTGGTCTTATATTTTCCATTTCACTGAAACTCGAGTATGGTGCCAGTGAACCAAGAACAAAACCAAGAGAATCAAGTTTCTATCACACCTAAGGTAAGGAACTCTTCACAGCAAACTATAGTTTGCTGAGACGATTAGGCTAGATGTGCCTTTTCAGTTCTAATTTGTGTCAATACACAGTTTGCAAATGTCTGGTTACTTGATCAGCAAACTGTTGTTTGTCCAGACATTTTAGGGCAGCTTCCTGCCCCTTAATCAGCTGAATGACCAGAGAAGATCTGCATTTGAACTGGTCTTCAGCAACCCATCCTTGACATAGGTGATGTTGATCACTGGATTGTCTGGTTCAGACATGATTTGTTATCAGACTGCTATGAATATTGCTAGGCTTGGCATTAAACAAACAATAAACAAACAGCAGGTGAAGTGGCAGGAAGCAGTACTAAAGCATGGATAGGTACAACATAGAGTTACTGTCATATAATTAACAAAACTTGCATGTGCAACTTGATAAGCATAACCCACACCTTTCTTATTCCGAGGTGTATTTTAGATATGGAAGCACACAAACATATAAATCCTTTATCATGTAACATTAATCTAAAAATAAAGACTCATTACAGTTGTTTACTAGAAATGTGACTATAGAAACCGTAGAAATTCAACATGAATACATCGCCCTATTTCTGATAAAGCTTCCAGTGAATGGCTGCCATTTTTGTTTTCCTAAACACTCCCATATATGGCAAGCTGTCTCATGTTTTAGGGTCTGTATGGGCACCAACTTGATATACAGACCTTCACATGTAAGTAGTTCCTGCTCAGTTACCTCATTTGCATACTTATCACATATATACTAATATCAGGGTTATCACATTGCTAACAGTAGTCATTATATGTTATCTTCAGTTGGATGTCATGTCAAACATGAATAAATACTTAACAGATATATTATCCAACTGGTTCCTGTCTCATTTTGGACAGGAGGTTCTCAAAGCCAGACTCTGCATTAAACGTGAAGTTATATCATTTATACCAGATTTTGGGGGAAGTTCTTAAAATTCTTAAGATCTGTGTTGTATTGAGTGGCATAATTACATGGTACAACAAACCCGACTGGGTTTAATTAAGGTCTGTACAGACCACACCTCAGAAAGCCTGTGAAAATGTTAGCGTGAATAAGATAGCAATGTACTTCAAGTCATGCACAGCACGCAGAAGGGAGAAGAAACTGACGGTATATAACTTGTCAGTTTCACAAAGGTCAAGTATGCTTAGCATAAACAGATGAACTAATTTCTCACACTTTTCAGCTACAAAATCGCCTCACTATCAACGTTGCACCAGCCCATCCAGGTCAAAAATTAAGAAATAAAAAGTAATTCCAGCATCGATGTTTTGCTGCATTCAACACAGTTCTACATGACAAGAAAACCATGCAACTGAAGTTCAAATATATACGGTACACTATTACTTTTTTTCATCCTTCACAAATTTGTGACAAATATAATCATTAACATGCTATAGGTATTGGGCTTTGAGGGACACCATGATGTAAGTACAAGCATTAGACCTCATGGCTCGGGACGTATACCGACAAAACACTAGCTATCACACTAGGGATATATCCAGCACTACAAAGTTAACAAAGTTATCAACTTTATGCATGGTATACCTGTACCAACTTTTAACAGTTGTAAACTCTGTGCTTGGTGTACCTGTACCAATATGAAATACTTGTCAACCCTATGCATGGTATGCATGTACCAATATGAAACAGTTGTCAACCCTGTGCATAGTATACCTGTATCAACATGAAACAGTTGTCAACACTATGCATGGTGTAACTCGACACAAAAACATTTGTCAACCCTACGGCTGGGTCCCTGTATAGATACAAAGTAGATGGTATCCCCTCGATGATACATTGCTGTATCCATACTAAACAGATGTCCTCACAACACAAGTCAATAAATACCCGTTAAAATCACACTTATCACAGACAACATCCAGCAAACATGACTGAAAGACAATCCTCGTCAAACACTGTTTCTTACAACATTGTACACATCAAGCCTGGCCATCACCAGTCTATTATAAAAACATGTCCTTCAACCAGCAACAATAACAGTAGACTCACTTGGGCTATGGGGGTTATATGTATATCTTACCAGAACACCATTACAGGCTGATATCCCAGGTCATATGGTCATATGAAACGGTGGAATGGAGCTGAAATAGAACATTGAAGCTGTTGCTCTGAGTTGGGTTGGAGTCATTTCTGTGGTCAGCTTAATTCCTGGAAAATAGTCTACAAAAAGCTGTACGTAACTTTTCCTTCGCATGTCAACAAAACATGAAATTAATGTCACAGCTCTTGATGACAGATTCCATTTCAATAACCAATTATATACATTCAGGATGATTTTGCCCCGGAATTATACTGGTTAAAACTATAGAGGAGGTTTGAGTGAAGAATGTGATATTTGATGGTTGCAGTCTACCTTTTCAGCAAAATCAGAAATTCCTTTTGAGAAATATTCACAAATTATTGTCAAATTCAAGTGACATGTAGCATTTGCCAATGCTTTTAAGCATATATGGTTGATGTTAACAGATACACAACATACCTATTCTAAACTGTCAATCATCTTTCAACTGCACAGTTAACCAACACCTTCATGGTACCTGTCCGCAGATCAAAGGGGGACAACTCTGTTACATAACAATATCCTACATTACCTTACCACCTGACGAACATGTATATATCACGCATATTTCGAGCCATATACAGATTATTATCATTAATTTGTTTAAATGTAACATACAGTGAATTGAATATGTCTATGTTGTCAATACATAACATGCACAGTGACTAATAATTGACTATTGTTTCACGCAAGTTAGCAGAAATTGAATGCAGTGTCACCGTTTCTAGATTCTAGGAATTTAACAACGCCCTGCCAAATATATCTTTCCTTTTTTGCGAATATGTTTTGCCTAGTATACCAAACCTAGAAAGCAAAACTAGAAAGTGTTCTCTTTTTGCAAATGTCTGTGCAACCCCTTTTATGACAGCAAAACATACTTGGTCAATTATCATTAAGGAAGGGTTCTCTTAATTATGTCAAATATGTAATTCAAATTTTTTTCTTCTTACAATAACCTCTGACAACTATGCCCCTTGCATAACCTTCCCTGTGTCTGTGTCTAACATTATTTGGTGATCGGGATTGCCATTTTTACTAGCGTGACTTACAAAAACAAGCTGTATGTAAATGTACAATACACACAAATACAATTAAATAGAACACTGTGTAGGTCAGTTAGCTGCTTACAACGTATCTTTAAGTATGTTTCAAAGTGGACCAACAAACATACAATAATAATTGTAGTAATACTCTGCTATGCATTTAAAAACAAAGGCAATATTCCAAAATTTGCAAAAAATTAATTAAGGTATATAATCAAACAAGAAATGCTGCAGAAAAGTCAAACATTTTTTCTCTCAAGAGTTTGCCTATCAAAAGCAAAAGTATTCATAAGCGATGTTTAGCTGATCATCTTCTTCTCTTGCGTATTACAACTTTACACTCCGACTGGGGCTCAACTTCGTAAGCGCCAACCTCAGTGCCGCTCCCTCCTAGCCATGAACTTGGGATTTCAGCATCTTCCTCAAGGTAGGGGTTGCCCTGGGCACAACCGGTGACACCTGAGGTGGGGCTGGCAATCCCCATCCCATCACTGGACACCCCCAAGGTGGGACTAGGACCTGTATCACTGCTTGGTTTCGACAGAGCTTTAGACAACTGTGGGTACTGATCGGACTTACGATGCGGCCCCCTAGATGCTGCGGTCTCCATTGCCTTCTCCAACGAAAGTCTAAAATTGGCACGGGCTTGTTGCAGTTTCTGGCGGGAAACGCAAGGAGCACTGTTTTCTTTGGTTTTCCGGATTTGTTTTGGATTTGTACAAGACTTTGAGTCCAATCTAATACGCTTTTGTGCTGAGGGGCCACCTATGTTTGTCAGCGGAATGCCAACGTATGTGTTGCTCGGTTTATTTTCTGAAGCTGACAGAACTCCTGCCCCTAGAACATTTGTAGTCATTGTGTCCGCTGGCATGACCTTTGACATGACCTGATGCTGACCTCCATGAGGTCCTGACTGGGCCAAGGCTACCCCATCAAACTGTCTCTGTGTATGGTCAAACCCATGTCTGTTACTGTCCAGTGACACAACCCTTTTCTGTGGTACATCACTCATCTTACGAGGACTTGGAATAAAATGACACTTGTAAGGACTCCTTGAAACTGCTGTTTTGTATGGACTGGTGCTGGCGGCCAGACCTCTCTTGCCTGGACTCAGTATCCTTAGTGGACTCTTTAAGGGACTCTTGAAAAGTCCTTCAAGCAAACCGACATCAACATCAGTATCTATACTGAAAAGATTTTCCTCAAAGTTTTCGATGAAGTTCTTGTCCCAGTCATCCAGCAGTGGCAGGTCATGACTGTTGGGTCTGGGAGAAGTGAGGTCATCGATCACAGATGCCATCATTGCGATCTTTGATGGACTTGGCTGCACATGGTTGGATGTGTACATTGGTGGTTGCAGTTGTGGTTGCGTCTGTGGGTGTGGTAGTGGTTGCATTAAGTGGGCGTAACTGGAAGGTCCGGTGGCCGGGGGAGAGAAGTAACCACTGTCAAAGGATGTCTCACTCTCCAGACTCTGGCGTTTCGGCGTGTTGTCTGTGCAGTAGACATGTTGTGGTGGTGTGATGGAGGATGTGGAATCGGTCCCAAAGTCTGTGATGCTATCCACGCTGTCAGGGACATACAGCATTGTTCTACACCCGCGCTCTGTAACAAAAAAAGGTCACCATTTAACATGTCATCTGCAACAACTCCAGCACTTATCAAGGATCTTTGACTATGTGCCCTTGGCGGCATATTGGTAAAGAATTAATAATCTAGTATCTTGCTCACAATTTCATCTTTTTGAAAGTTCATATTTTCCTGGATGAATTTGCACACTGCACTTGGTACAACAATGTCAAATTTACCATTAAATCCACTTCTTCTTTCTTGGGCCTATTATCACTGACACATAAGTCACATCTAGAAAGCCTCAACAGTATAATATTTTACTGGTACACCACTTTGGGGAAATGCAGAAATTGACATATTATTTTGTCTCAGACTATCACTGCAGCATTGTTTGGACTAGGCAAGATGTTGTAATGGCAAAGTTGTGTGTCATGTAATGACTACCAGCTACTGTATGTTCTGTTAACTACCTCGGGGAGGCTATTCTGTGTGTGACTGGACACGATCTGTGTGGTTATTAAGTGAGAGAGTTTAGTTTTACGACTCACTCAGCAATATGGCGGCGGTCTGGAAATAATAGAGTCTGGACCAGGCAATCCAGTGGTCAACAACATGAGCATCGATCTGCGCAATTGAGAACCAATGACATGTGTCAACCAAGTCAGCGAGTCTGACCACCCGATCCTGCTAGTTGCCTGTTACGACAAGCATAGTCATCTTTTATGGCAAGCATGGGTTGCTGAAGGCCTATTCTACCCCGGGACCTTCACGGGTTGGTTTTCAAAAGTACTATTAGTAAAAAAGTAAACTTTTGAGGTAAGAAGTTATCAGAAAGCATCAAATAATCATAACGTTTGGTTTGATGGGGAATCATGTCAATAGGAGTTTCAAGAAATGAAATAAAAAATGTTGAAAGACTCATGAAAACTGATCCTTTACAAGGAATGGAAGGGTCCCCTAAACTTTAAACATTGTAATCACTGAATACACCATGCTTAAGTTGTCAAATGTAACACATATCACATTTAAGATTGCACTTTCTCAGTTAAGTACAGATTCCTGTATTTTTTGGGCTGTCCTGTCCAGGATTTGAACCCACGCTATCATAGCCAGACACTTAATTGCCAGTATACACAGCTTTTGGAGCAGTGCAATTCTCTCTTATCAGAGAGGGACACAAGTACGTGATCTTGACTACAAGTGGTCTAACTTCCATTTCAGTGGAAGTCGTGGAGGCTGAGTGGGGTAGATTTTGGAGTCTGCATAATCAAAGTGAATGAGTGGAACCATTTCATTTCATTTGAATGGTTGGCTGGAGAACAATGTTATCCTGGATCTTCAGCTTTTTAACGCATGCCATCAGATAAACCAATACTTCACAAACATTATCTAATGATGTTTTCAATGGGAGGCAGGGTCAAAATACCCCACGTAACATGTGCCATGGAGAGGGAAATACTGAAATGGCACAGTTGAAAATTGTCCTCAGTGCCCTTATGGCATGCCCACTTTTTTGTTTGGAATCAAGTTACCTTTGAGCATTTAATCCCCTAAACAATAATTTATTTTCAAGATTGAATAATACCATACGTATCTAAATGTTCGTAAACCCCTCTCTTTATTCAACAATAAATTCAAAATGATCATCACCATTGTCATTTATTCAAAATACCTGTTGGTACACTTGATTTCTGAAAGGCATAGGTAAGATATTTACCTCAGGCTCCCTTACAAGAAAAAACCCAATATGATTTCTATCCCTGGTGGCGGTTTTCTGAACAGATGCAGATTGACATCTAACTATCAATCATTTATTGATAAATATCACAGTAGTAATACACAATTGGTGAGTGTTAACACATTAATGCAAGGGTTACTGAAAAAACAGCTTCCAGAACATCATTGACAAAAACCTAACTTTGAATTGTGTTTGAGTAAAATTCAAAATCAATTCTATCACTAAAGTTTATGGTTTATGTATGATATTGGCAATGACACTATTTTAATATTGATAATCTTTCATGTCTTTTCCTATTGCTGATATTTTGGATCATTAACCAACCATTAAAAAACCAACAAAAGTAGTGATAGATATCCAAAAGCAGCATGTATGATGTGGCAGCTCGTTTTATGGATGAATTTAGTAATACTGTACAATATGAAAGATTTCTGACAAAACATATTTTGAACAAGTCTCAAGTCATTTTGTTTGATGACATTAGACAGGTACAATACATAGTGGTCCTGTATAAGTAACAAGGTGTAAGACGTTTTACAAGCAGAATACACATGAACTCTACTCAAGACATGGGTTGAGGGTGTGCATGAACATGAAGCTTGTAAAGCTAATCTGTCGTGCAGTGATAGGTTACGAATAGTTCCATGTGTGACAGAACAATCTTTCATGTGACTACATGTCACACCTTGAGCCAGCCCATCTGTTGGGCATGTCCTGATTCATTCAGGCAACACAGATACACACAATGATACCAGACAACATATGGATTATTACAATAATTCAGTCATTATTTACATCAACTAAATTGCAAAAAACTGATGGCTGCCTGGTCTAATGTTTCTGTGATGCATATCAGACTCAACACCCAACCAAAAAGACTTATTCCATGAAACAATATTTCTGGACTAATAAAGCAAACCAAACGTCCTCGTCCTCATTGTAATTGGTATGCTGTAGATGGTGGTAGTGAGATTGAGTAACTGGAAAAAGGAGTCATCCTGCAGGCCCAAGACTACACTAGTCGCACTCTGATGCTAAAAACAGGAAAGAATGATGCCCATCAGACACAGCCGAGCAGCGCTGTCATCCACAAGAGTTGACTTACACTGTGTTGGCTTAGGCCTTTGATATCAAACTTAACATCTGACCTAGATGAAAGGAGTTATTCCTCATGCTGAAGTCCTGGGTTTGAATCTCAATATGTATGTAATGTGTTTAGCCCATTTTTGGTATTTCCAGCTGTGATATTGCTGGAATATGAAAGATGGTTCTTCACAGGGAACTTCTTTCACAAGTTTTAGGAAGCAGAAACTTGATGCTCATTCCATGCAGCAATGGAGGATGCTGCATGGAGAGAACTCCTTCCAAGAAGGACTTCTGAAGACCAGACACAGGAAACTCACAGTTTAAGATGCCCATGCACCTGACGCACGCAACTCCTGCCAAGAAGGATACACGTGGTGGAAACATGGATCTCATTCTGTGTGGTGGTAGAAGATGCCCATACACCTGACGCAGGTAACTCAAGCCAAGAAGGATACACGAGGTGGAAACATGGATCTCATTCTGTGTGGTGGTAGAAGATGCCCATACACCTGACGCAGGTAACTCAAGCCAAGAAGGATACACGAGGTGGAAACATGGATCTCATTCTGTGTGGTGGTAGAAGATGCCCATACACCTAACGCAGGTAACTCAAGCCAAGAAGGATACACGAGGTGGAAACATGCATCTCATTCTGTGTGGTGGTAGAAGATGCCCATACACCTGACGCAGGTAACTCAAGCCAAGACGGATACACGAGGTGGAAACATGGATCTCATTCTGTATGGTGGTAGAAGATGCCCATACACCTGACGCAGGTAACTCAAGCCAAGAAGGATACACGTGGTGGAAACATGGATCTCATTCTGTGTGGTGGTAGAAGATGCCCATACACCTGACGCAGGTAACTCAAGCCAAGAAGGATACACGAGGTGGAAACATGGATCTCATTCTGTGTGGTGGTAGAAGATGCCCATACACCTGACGCAGGTAACTCAAGCCAAGAAGGATACACGAGGTGGAAACATGGATCTCATTCTGTATGGTGGTAGAAGATGCCCATACACCTGACGCAGGTAACTCAAGCCAAGAAGGATACACGAGGTGGAAACATGCATCTCATTCTGTGTGGTGGTAGAAGATGCCCATACACCTGACGCAGGTAACTCAAGCCAAGAAGGATACACGAGGTGGAAACATGGATCTCATTCTGTATGGTGGTAGAAGATGCCCATACACCTGACGCAGGTAACTCAAGCCAAGAAGGATACACGTGGTGGAAACATGGATCTCATTCTGTATGGTGGTAGAAGATGCCCATACACCTGACGCAGGTAACTCAAGCCAAGAAGGATACACGAGGTGGAAACATGGATCTCATTCTGTATGGTGGTAGAAGATGCCCATACACCTGACGCAGGTAACTCAAGCCAAGAAGGATACACGTGGTAGAAACATGATGGGAAGTAAAACAACACTTCCATGCTAGTTCTGTTAGGCGATCCCTGTCATTTTTTCATAAGCCTGTAAGACAGTATGCAGAAAACAGAAGACAGATTCTTATATGTCTCGTGATGTGATCAAAGCATTACGGTGTATGCAAAATATGCAGCTACTGTATGCATATCACTGTCTCGCACAGAGGTTTCATGCCACTTCCAGCAATATAAGGGACACCAGAAACGGGCTTCAAACATTGCACTGTGGGGAACAGAACCAAGGTCAAAACGAATCAACACTTAACAACTAAGCTAAGACCCAGGCTCTGATCTCTCACTGAAAGCACATCCTTCACGATTCTGAACACCCACTCTATTTGTGCACAAGTAGGTTTCACATTTCAAAATACAATGCCTGCCATTACTTGATTAATATAACACATGCAGGCAAGCATGGGTTGCTGAATACCTATTCTGTCAAGGATCTTCACGCTCCCAAGGATCCAAAATAGACCCAGGAGATGACATAGTGACTTGATTCAGTGTTATGCCAGTCCTGTCTACACTACGTATGAATGAACTTTTCATTATAAACAGACAACAAATTTCTCTCTCCTCCAGTCTTTGCTAACTGATTTTGCAGAAACAGTGTGAAACTGGACAGTGCAGTGTATTTTGTTCTTATTGGTTTGACTTTCTTTTCGACATTTATTAACTTAAATCTACGTTCTTGACAAGTGTGTAATTCTCTTCTGTGGACGAAATTTCAAACAGAAAGAGTGTCTCCGTGACGTAACGTGAGGTATGCCTAAGTTGGACACTGCAGAATTCATGTACATTTCTGAGGGTATATTATCTTTTTCACAGTTTGTCTGAATCTGAAAGAGTGACAACTGTTGTGAAAAATTAAACCTTTCTTTTCACAACCTACTGTCATTTATTCTTTTCACCTGCTTGGTCTAGCTTCCAAGTTACAACTTGTTTGTTTTTATTTTTGATCATCATGATCATTCTGTCAAAACTGCTTGTTGTCATAAAGGCCATAAACCCTTGTAACAAGTTGTGTCATGCACACATGGTAGCACTCTGTCTTGAATGTATACTAGTTTAAGAATAGATGCTTAGGTTTGTTTTCACCAAATTACAACATCAAACTGACATTCTACTGGTATTAAAATATGTATTTGATGATGCCCAACAGGCCTTTGCATGACAGCTTACATCATAGCAATGTTACAACACTACATACTATATTATTGTCACTTCGACTACAATGTTGTTTCCGAGGAAGGAATTGTTATGTCACATGTTATGTCAAGCACAATTCTTTTGATCATCAATCACTTACTATAAGTAAGCAGTACTGATTTTTAACTTGATGAAAACAAATGTAAATAGCATCTTCTATCTTGGAAGTGAGGTAGGGGTTGAGCCATACAATTTATTGTATACTATAGGCTTACACATCGCACACACAAACAAAAAACCTATTTAGCATGAACTGTGGTGTCCGATGGAAACCTGTATATGGTGATGCCATCACCTGACCCTGGGAGCAATTGACGGGGCAACTGTTGTGTCTTTGTTGATGTCAAGAAATGAACAAATTGATGTGTTTGTTATACATTTCACATACAACTATCTGCAAATCACATTACATCATTTCTGCTTCACTGCAGGGCTCTGGCAACAGAGTTACTTAAACTGTCTGTGTTTTGTTGTCGGGCGAAAGAGAAACAGACAGCTTTTGGGCAACTTTTAATTGCTCTGTATTAATTAACAAGATTTATAAGCATGAATTGGGTGTTTTGCTTAAGACTAACCATAAGACTTTCATGTGTCATGGCTAAAAGCAAAAAGAGGACAGAAAACAAAATTATATTCACTTTCAAACAAAATGGGTCTGCAGGTTTCATTCAGGGTCTGTACGTAGATTTTAAGGCCTACAGGTGGCAGTAGACCCTGATGGCCAGCTGACAAATCCAAGTCTTGCAAACACTGCTCTGTTTGCAGATATCTTATACCCAATGTTGAATCTAAGTGACTGGTCAATTGGTGAGTGTCATGCATAAACACCATCCCACCTAAGGACATTGGTCAGTGTCTGGGCGAGATTTTCACAGGATGAACAATCAACACAAGCAAGTCCCTGACATGCAGTCAGCAAACAGAGACAGGTCTCACAATCTTCATGAGATGGTTAATGCTGAAGATCTCTTTGTCCTTTGTCAAATTTCACATAGAAATCTATGTGGATAAGTGGCCAATAAATTTTGCTATCAAAAAGTCTTTATGAATAAAGAAATTTAGACAGCAATTGAGGAAATTTGCAAGACACCCGTCATGTGATTGACAAGAGCCTTAGGTTTCTTTAGAAATACAGATGACACAAATAACATATTATGTCAACTAACCTTCATTTGGCTAGTGTTCCAGTACAATAGTCATTTATACAGGATATTGATTCAAATATTGATACATCAATATGTGCGTGAGTTATTCCTGAAGCCATATAATAGCGCCTGCCACTGCAGATGTACCAGTGTGTGACACAACACCTGGGTGGACGAGTGCCCACACCAGGTGGAACAAGCCCAGCCAGGACTGGGGTTTGGGTTTGGGGTTTAGGATGGGGTAGGCAAACATTGGCCGGTTTTGGTTTGTTTGAGTGGCATTCTACAAGTTGCTGGTACAGAGATGACACAACTTTATGGATGATCAACGTTTTTATTTTAACAATGGTGATGTTTCATTATAGGTTCTTATACCGTTTTCAAACATACATTTTTTTGCATGCGCTGTTAGATACTTGATACATGTATGATATTCTTTTTCAGATTTTTTGAAGACTCCTTGCTGTGTTAGTGATGGAGGGTACAGGAACTATTCACATTCTGACATTGATGCTTTCAACATGGTTGTCAAGGATAAGGTTTCTGTACAAAGAGCTGCTTGGCATTTTAATGTGCGCAAATAACCACATTACCCTATGTGTAGTTCCCCCCCCACACCGGTCATCTTCTACAGAGTACAGAGGTTGGGTGTTATGGACCCTTCAAATCCGGGTGGATTTCGGCATGTCATTTACAGCTCCGTCAAAATGATGGGAAGGTTTTCACCCCGTATGACGTTTGCAAGTTTTCAAGGTTCACACGTCCACTATCACTATCTCACACATCGTATCTTCATTCCAAAAGTCAGAGACATATCCTTACACAGTCAGGTTCTTCCAGATATGTTCCATGCTCCAGTTTTCCAAGTTTTTTTCCAAATCCCCAACATACGACAGATGGCAAGCCAGTAGTTGTTACTTTTCTAGGGCAGTTGTTAAAAACGTGCATCTAGCCAGTACCAGAAATTGAGCAAATTTGTAGGAAGCAAGGCGATCACTGATGAAGATGTCATATCATGTATACATGAACCCCAGGAAAAGCAAAGGGGAAAGAAGACGTCAACAGAGACTAATCCTTGTACAGGGAGGAGTGGCATGAACTTGGATAGCAGGAAATGGAAAAGGCAGCGTGTACTAAAAGATATTGTTGTTGTTGTCGTTGACTTCTCTGACAGTGACACAGATAAAAATGATGATGAAAAGTGCTACACATGTGGAAGATATTCCCCTGCTCAACTAAAACACTACCGGGGAGTAATGTTTGTCAAATGGGCAGAGTCTTCATCCTGTGGACACTAGGTACATTTACACTTCTGACTTCTGCACCATGTGCACTGAAGTCTGTGTTGTCAGGAAACATGCATCTTTTTTTATTGACCCCAACGCACTCACATAGAAGAATACGTTTGTGAGTGAGTGTGTGAACGATTTCATCTTTAATTGAAAATGCTATCAACTTTCCCAAATTGTGACTTAAATTATGCGTTATTGTTGGAAGCTGTTATCAAACATTGTATTATCACATTCTACCAAATGTATTAAATTACTTCTATGAGAAGCTTATATGAATCATTGTGTGGAACGTGTTTTTTAACTGGGAGGCATTCCATGCCAGTGATTTTAGACTCATAACACCACCAGCAAAAAAACCATACAAAATCAATGGATGTTGCAAGCGGTAATGGTTTTGCCAATGCCATGTCATCTGCGCTAATTTGGAAGGAAAGGTGGTAAGAGTTCAGCCCACAACTCCTGACCCTATCAAAAACCATAATTACAAACGGACATGCATGCCTCACCCTAAATATACATTCATAACTAGAACAGGTATATAAATCAATCAATGAACTTATTTTATGTTGGAATATTACTACGGGAAGGCCTCCCTTTTAGTTTTACTGTGTAAAAAGAGGAGGATACGGGCGGAACTCTTTTTCGTTACTAAATAGACGAAAATATCATTTATCACTCAAGGTTAGTAAAATACAAATTTGAAATGATATCAAAGATAAAAATTATATTTTTGCCTTACATCTTCAAAAAGCCCTTACATGGGGATGTATTACAACATAATGTAAACATAGATAAGTAATGGAATTTTTCCAATGTTAATATTTTAGAATGATATTTTGTATTTCAATGGGTAAAAATACCCAAATTCCTGCCCACAGTGATCCCTGGATACGATGTAATCGGGAATGTTTAACATAGGCAGATCTAGAAGGGGGATGGGTTGTAGGGGTGTGCACCCTCCCTCCTACACTTTAGTCGTGAAAGTTTATTACATGACTATATAGAAAATGGGTGAAAATGAAAAGTGCACTGCTTCTTTCTCTTTCACTTGCCCCCTCCCTCTCAAAAAGCCGTATACCGCTCTGCTTAGTCTCTGTTGTGTCTGAACATATTGTGTATATGCATGTAAGGTACTTATCATGTGACTTACAGATACACTTAACATTGTTATTTCCTTATCATTCTGTTGTTTCTTCATTATTGACCCACTGTCACGAGTTATCATATTTATAGGTATATGTCTCTGCTATGCTGAAACTAAGCAGAAGTAAATAAAACGAGTTACTCTGAATGCATCCCATTGATCACAAAATCACCGTGGACATGTGGCTGTTAAAGAGAAATACAACACAAATCTTGGTCCCTTGTAAATGCTGGATCTTGTACAGTAACTCTTGCCTCTGATAAATTGCAATCACTTGTATCAATATATGGCGTTACACACATACGAAGAATATGACAAAACATTTGCCTTCCTGTATAAAATCATGAGACTTGCAGCTAACTAACTTGTTTCTTAAATTCAGCAGTCTATTCTTCGGAATCACGGTACAAAACAAGGTTGCCTTCTGCCACTGTTGGCAGCAGTATGTATTGTATATAATACTTACGCTTGTCTATATGCCACGACGTTAGATGTGCACATATATGTTAAATGGTTGCACAATTTAAGTGGTCGAAATATATCGCCGATCAATCACCATTCACAACTTGGCGCCATGGCTGAACCGGAAGTAACAGTGATTGGCGCGATTTTTCTGCAGTGTAGCCAATGAAATAACGTAGTCTCATTAACTGCTGTCTTGTATGCTACTAAAATTAGATACAGGGAGAAGGTATGTGTTCTATTTGTGTACTTATTTCCTGACAAATAGGCCTTTATTGTCTTTGCTATTGCTCAAACTTTAATGCATGCTAAACTTTAACAAGACTGCTAACTGCCCTGCTCAACAGTTTCCCCCAAAGCATCCCTGGTGCCACGTTATGTGTGTGCAAAATGTAGGCCTAGTCGCTCTTGAAGGCCTATTTTCCCGTCATGGTCGAAGACGAGCAAATTTGATACCATGCCGCCGCTAAAAAGGTCGTATTTTCATCGACTAAATAGATCGGCCACCATTTTAGCTGTGTGTGTATTTATCATAGTGCAGATTTAAATAAAGTTGCGGTCCGAATCGAGCGATCCGTTTCCAATTTGACAGGTTGTGAGTGTAAATAGAACGGCAACGGCGTGGCTGAGCTATGAAATTGACATTTGGTTTCCTGTCCCGATCGATTCGAAGTAAATAATCAATATTAAGCAAATGATGAAATATATAATTTTATTTAACAGACGGTGTATTTCAAATTGAATTCAGTATGTAGTTTGTGTATTTTCAACGTACGGATAATCCACTGAGAGCGCGTTCTGTCTATTGACACATTTGTAAACATAAACTAGATCACGATAACTGGGTCTCGGCAAGGTGCTGTCATTCATTGATTCACACCTGTTTGTGGGGTGAACCAGCAGATTTCCTCATAATTTCACACAACTGACATATGTATTATTCTTTACGCCATTTAACAGACACAAATTTGACATTAGACTCGTCAATCAATGATTCATAAACTGTCTGCTGACTGAAGATTTTAGGTTGTTTGTTTTCTCGCTTAGCTTATCTACATGGCCCTTTTGTCTGAGAAATGTCTGACCTCCATATCAAAAGCAGACCCAGTAACCTCTTCACATATGTATTTATCAGGTCATGATACAAAAAATCCTAAAATATAATGCTGAAGTATCAAATTTAAATTTATGTAACAGTTTACGATGTGAAATAATATATTGAAGAGGATTTTCTAATTGTGCACTTATCCAATGAATGTCAGTTATCTTCATGATAATAGAATCATTTAAAAGCTTCACATGTTCAGACTTAGGTAAATAAATATGTTATGGTCACATTGTGAAATCAGTCGTTCCATGGAAATGACTAAAAGTTTCAGTCATTTAGTGAAATGACGTAGAGGGTCAGCCATTTAGCGTCATTTTGTGCAACAACAATCAATATACTTCAATCATTTCATGAAATTTCACTTGATATCTTTATATACGAAAGTGGATCACAATTTCAACCTCAGTTATTTGAACATTAATTAGTAAAAACTATTGTGGCAGCAACTATTGCACTTTGTCTTTGAAGAATTGACACCTTTTTGTTTGCTGTGTCCAGAGTAGCCCGATCTCACAACATATAGATTTAATGAAATTTCATTAAATGACTGAAGTATATTGATTGTTGCTACACAATATGACGAGAAATGACTGACTCTCATAGTTTCACAAAATGACTGATTTCATAGTCTGACTGCAACATATACATAATTGTGCTCTAATTAGATGTTACATAATGAGGATTGCATTGTTTTGAGGATAAACATTTTCACATGGAGCCTACTCCTGTAAAGTCGCTGAAGCTGAACTGCATTCAAGCATGAAATTGGCTGGTCCCCTCACACAACAGAAAGTCAGACATAAAAGAAAGTTGGGAGTATTTCATAATTGGGTAAAAAGTGACAGTTGGAATGTGTCTTGTTCAATCTGATAAGCCAGGAGAAGGCAATATGAAGGTCTTAACAGATCCTAAATATATGCTCTGTTGAATCACAGCAAGGTGAGTGTAAAATTGGGGTTAATGTTATTTCGGTATTTACAACAAAGTAAAATTTATTTGTAGGTCAACTCTCTGTGAGGGAAGCATTAACTTCTGACAACTCATCCTTAAAACTGACATTCCAGTTGACACATGTGTATGCTATATGTGCCATTTCTGATAGTCCTGACAAAATCACAACTCAACCATCAGCAATGCATAACCTCAGATGTTTGCTGGTCTGAATAGTGAATACTCATGAAAATCGAGTACATTAGGACAAACAAAGTGAATGAACTTATCTTGCTGTACCTTTACAATTTTACAGGATGTGGTTAGAGTAATTTGATTGATAGATTCTGCCCTTGATTGTAAATATTCCTTTGAATTTCATGGTTAAAAAATATATACAGTCAAATATATAGTTTTGCTCTTATGACTTTTGGTGCTGTATTTGCTTAGAGGTAGTGTTATAGCTTTTTGAAACCATACTGTATTATGTATTCAACACCAAGTCACAAATCATCACCATCTGAACAATTGTGTCACCTCCAACAGGCATAACTCACTTTGGACCTGTACAAACCTGCAGTGCTTGCCAGGTTTATTTCTCTTAGACACCTAAAAAAACAAAACAAGTGAAGTTAAATATACCAGTGATGATTTAATCAGTATGCCAAAAGAGACATTTGATCAATTACACAAGACAATGTATTAAAATGCATTTTATCTGTTATCACTTTTGTTGTCTTCAGCATATCAACTGTCACATCTCTTAAGTCAACTATTGTTGCTGTCAGGCGTATGGACTATTAAGCTTTACATTTCGACTAGTGTATCCCGCATGGTGACTACTCTGTCAGGTATATTAACTTGTGTAGCTTGTAATCACACGTCACATGTTGAGTTCACAGCAAGAAACTAATGGTTATGGAAGGGTTAGTCGTGGTTCATTTCATTGAGAGTCAGTATGGCTATGGCTGTACTCATGTCTGTAGTTTACAAGTTATGTTGACTGCTTTACCAAGACTAATATTGTCTCAATGGCATTTAGAGGAAACAGTCTCAGACTTTAATGTGTGATGTCACCATGATTTCTGACGTGTGTATCTGGACTTATGTCTTCATTCCTTTCTTGCCCATGTGCCGTTAGATCTTAGCTCACTCATCAGTCCCTGGTGATGGCGAGTTCTGTCTAAAAGCATTTCTGGCAGCATTGAATCCTGTCGGAGCTATACTTCAAAACATCTTTCATCCTTACATTTAAATGGAAATGTATCATTCCTTGAAAAGGATGAATCCTGTCTGGTATGTTCGTATGTATTCCTTGAAATCAACAAATCCTGTCTGATGTTTCTTGGTGGCAGCAAATCCTGTCTGATATATTTTTGATGACAGAATCTTGTCTGATATATTCTTAGTGGCAGAGAATCCTGTCTGATATATTCTTGGTGGCAGAGATTCCTGTTTGTTACATTCCTGGTGACAGTGAATTGTGTATGACACATTATTGGTAGCTGTGAATCCGGTGTGATATATTTTTGGTGAGTGAATCTTGACTGATGTACTCTTGGTAGCTGCAAATTCTGTCTGTTATATTCTTGGTGGCAGAGAATCTCATTTGATACATTCCTGGTAGCAGTGAATTCTGTCCAATACCTTCTTGGTGGCATTGAATCCTGTCTGATATATTCCTGGTGGCAATGAATATTGTCAGATATTTTCCTAGTGGCAAAGAATCCGGTCTGTTACTTTTTGGTGGCAGTATATCCTGTCATACCTTTTTGTTGGCAATGAACCATGTCAGGTGCCTTCTTAGTGGCAATGAGCCCTGTCTGATACGTTCTTGGTGGTAGTGAATATTGTCAGATACTTTGTTAGTGGCAGTAAATCCCATCAGATACCTTCCTGGTGGCAGTGAATCCGTCTGATACATTCCTGGTGGCAGTGAATCCTGTGTGATACATTCCTGGTGGCAGTGAATCCTGTCTGATACATTCCTTGTGGCAGTTAAATCCTGTGTGATACATTCCTGGTGGCAGTGAATCCTGTGTGATACATTCCTGGTGGCAGTGAATCCTGTCTGATACATTCCTGGTGGCAGTGAATCCTGTGTGATACATTCCTGGTGGCAGTGAATCCTGTGTGATACATTCTTGGTGGCAGTGAATCCTGTCTGATACATTCCTGGTGGCAGTGAAATCCTGTGTGATGCATTCTTTGTGGCAGTGAATCCTGTCTCATACATTCCTTGTGGCAGTTAAATCCTGTCTGATACATTCCTGGTGGCAGTGAATCCTGTCTGATGCATTCCCTGTTGCAGTTAAATCCTGTCTGATACATTCCTGGTGGCAGTGAATCCTGTCTGATACATTCTTGGTGGCAGTGAATCCTGTCTGATACATTCCTGGTGGCAGTGAATCCTGTCTGATACATTCCTTGTGGCAGTTAAATCCTTTCTGATACATTCCTGGTGGCAGTGAATCCTGTCTGATACATTCCTGGTGGCAGTGAATCCTGTCTGATACATTCCTGGTGGCAGTGCATCCTGTCTGATGCATTCTTTGTGGCAGTGAATCCTGTCTGATACATTCCTTGTGGCAGTTAAATCCTGTCTGATACATTCCTGGTGGCAGTGAATCCTGTCTGATACATTCTTGGTGGCAGTGAATCCTGTCTGATACATTCCTGGTGGCAGTGAATCCTGTCTGATACATTCCTTGTGGCAGTTAAATCCTTTCTGATACATTCCTGGTGGCAGTGAATCCTGTCTGATACATTCTTTGTGGCAGTGAATCCTGTCTGATACATTCCTGGTGGCAGTGAATCCTGTCTGATACATTCTTTGTGGCAGTGAATCCTGTCTGATACATTCCTGGTGGCTGTGAATCCTGTCTGATGCATTCTTTGTGGCAGTGAATCCTGTCTGATACATTCCTGGTGGCAGTGAATCCTTGATATATATTTGGTATCACACTAGTAAATCACGCTGGATGATTGATGTCAGTGAATCATGTTTGATTCCTATTATATGACGAGCAAGACTAGAGCAGTACTTCCAGGAATAACGAACATAGCTGCTTTATGCTCTGGATTGTATTGGATTGTCGTACTGCTGTGACTGTGACTGGGCCACTGGTGGACTGCATGAGCATCTGTCAACATCCTGATCCTAGTAGGTTGACTTGAAAAAAGGTAGCCTAGCCAGTGTTACATGGCACCATCACATGGGGAATGTATGTATTCAGACTCTTGAGCAGTGAAATTTCTGTGGAGCATAAGTTACATGTTGAAAATAGATTAGGATTCTATGAATGATTTTTGTCTTTATCCTTCCATAGTATTGTCAATGATCCATGAGTTAAGACAGATTATTTATAGTATGTGTATATTCCCTTTGTTTCTCAGCTACTTCTTGTTGAGGAAACAGTCTCAATCCTTGTAAGAAAAAAGTTTTAGTTTTATCTTAGTTTGTTATTATGTGTAGGTAAAACAATCATTTTGTGTGCATGATACACACCAGTGACATTTCCCAAAACAGTCTATGATGAACATCTATTATCAATCATTGTGCTATAAGTATAACTGAATAGCTGGTCAGTCGTCATTTACGACCATTCACAGGGAAAACTGGCCTCAATAAACCCCAGAACCAATGGTGCACAGCCACAGCTAAAGTGTATTCCCAGTGAACACTTGCACTTGCATTTCATATTTTGTGACACCATGCCCACCTACTCTTAAAGTTACCCGTGTCAAATTAGGGTATAAGAGCTAATCAGCTGTGTTGAGCAGCAGAGCAGAGGGAGAGAGCAATCAGTATGTTACAGATGGAACAGAAACAGGAGCATGTAGCTAGGACCTTGGGATGCTGCAAATCCACCATCCAAAGGCCTATCGCACATCTTCAACAGACTGGTACTAGTAAGTGGCAGTACTGGAGACCGGCCAATGAGTGGTAGACTACCAGTATTTATGACTGTTTCACTTGACTGACCAATACGTTACTGTGACATCATCCAGCGCCAACAGCATTGTACATCCAGTCAGCAGAGAGTGACCGGATGACTCCGCATTCATGGTTTCTGCGCTGATCAACCTTCCAAGGGCATGATGTTGACATGCTAACACTGCCAGATTGAGATGAACTAGGACATTGCCTCACTGGCAGCAGAGAAACTGGCAAAGAGTGAACCTTAGTGATGAAAGCTAGTTCCAGCTCCTTAACTGTCCCCAGTTGAGCACCTTTGGGAATAGGTGGGTCACCATATTTGGAAACTCTGAAATGGGCCAGTGATGAAGAACACTTTGGCAGCTGCCCTACAAAAGGAATGGTGTCGGACAGTGTTTGAAATAACCACTGACTGGAGGTCCAGTGCCCATTGTAATCGTATCGGTGTTTCAAATATTTGCAGGCCCTTGTACTTATAGCCTTCAGTAAGTTATTTGTCTTTTTTAAAAAAAAGTGGAATATTTTCCCAAAATTATTTTCTTTTTTTTTTCTTTATTAGTGTTCTGGAATCATCCATAGTCCATCATGTTGCGGTTTCCTAAAGGTTTCACTTCATGGGTATTTTGGTGCTTTGTGCTTAGGAATGTCAACATCAGTTTTTAACAAATAGACACTTGGCTAATTGGTTTTGTGGAAACAGTGTTAAATTGTGCACAGTGTAGTAGTATTCTTTGTTTTTGTTGGTTTGACTTTAACAAAATGGGCCTGCAGATTTAATTCAGGGCCTGTAGAATGTAACGCCTGCAGGTGGCAGCAGGCCCTGATGGCCAGCCACTAATAAAAGTACTCAAGATGCCAGGAGACTCGCCTACATAGTTTGATGCAGGGTTGGTTCCTGCATCACTGCTAGGGATGGACACACATGACATTGAACAGTACTTGCTGCCAAGAAAGTTGTAAAAGCTCCCAGTCGATTCTGCATTTGTGATCGAATACTGAATAATAGAATTCAGTGTCATTCATGTGATCATAGATCACAAGCTGCATCGTTTCTCTTATTGTAATCTATTAAGTACTGTTTCTGAATGATTGTTTTTCATAATAAGACATTTAATGTTACCATATTTTGCTGAAGTTTTGTTTTAGATCAGAAAAATATTTGGTGACATTTTGTTTGGATGCTAGTTTATGTAAGTATTTTGTTGCTTCTTAAAATATGATATTTTCCCTTTTGTGACCTGCAACAAAGGCAGTAATAAAAAAAAATTACCATGTAATGTCTGTACTTCATACAAAGGTATTGCTAGGAAAATATCAGTTATCATTAAGTTCTGTCTGATTCTGAATGAGTGAGGCAGTATGGTTTAATTTCGCTTTAGTATTCTCAGTATTCTAGCAATATCATGGCAGTGGGACACCAGAAATGGGCGTCACACAAATTACCCACACAGGGATTTGAACTCCGGTCTACAGAGTGACAAGCCAATACTTTAACCTCTAGGATACCCCACCACTCCTATCTGAATCTGAAGATAATATATTGTTTAGTCAGAGATTGAACTAGTTGCAGTTTATCATCTTACTGGACTTTAAGCCATGTGCCCCAAAAATATATATGAGCAGATGTCAATAGGACTGGGAGGAATTTTGTGCTTACATTTAGTGACTAGTAAAATTACTTTGTTTCTGTGTGCAAGTTTTGTGAATGATAGGTACATGAGTAGAAATTACCAAGCTATGTCTTGAGACTGGTGACAGTCAGGAAAGCTACAGTGTTTTTCCAAAATCTATTTAGTTTCTTTATCTATTGAGAATTCAACATCTAGATTTGGTACTACACTGTCACAGTAGAATGCTGATTCTTGTGCTTTGGTAGGTTGAGTCCCATCCAGGATTTGAACCCTAAATCGCTACCCGTGTGCATACAAAGTCAGCCATTCACCCAGCTCAGCCTCTGCAGATGGAGTATGTTGGATTATGATTACACCATGCCATTCAGAAAGTGGTCAGATGTTTACTGAATGTGGTTAATCCTTAGGGTGTGATTTTGATCTTCGTGAATGAATTATGTAATATTTTGTTTGGCATGTACATGAGTGTCAGCCTATCATAATCATATTTATAAGGCGTTCCAATCAGTTGTCTTCTTTCACATGCCAGATACTGCCAGATGAATATCCTTCTTTAGTCCTACCAAACATCTGATAGAGATTTGTTATTCCTCTTTCTAAAGGGTTCCTGCATGTCACACCAAGGCCCATAGCTTTCAGCTAGCTTACTTAAATTTTCATTTCAACACGCACACTGTAGTGAATTATATGTTGAATTAGGGATGTCGTTGTGATATTGATGTTTTAGTAAATTTTTAATGTAGATCTATTGATCATGAACATGTGAATATCAATGCAAAATAATGTGTGTATGCCACAGATGTCTTTACATGTCTTACCAGACTACCTTGGATAAGGCTATTGTTGAGGATGTCATTTTTATAGATACATGTTTCTTCTTTGCACTTCATGATTATATGAATCATCATTATTTTGAGAATCTCACCTGTGTTTCTTGATATGAAATGTGCGTCCCAAGACAGTAAGAGTAAGTCAGTTTTATTATCAACAACTGCTGAGTGACTTTCAGTGTCTTAAAAATTCTCAAATTGGAATTGATTTTTTCTCAGTGCATGTTTTCAGGTAATGCTGTAAGTATGTACTTCATTGTCATGCAGTATTGTAAATTAGGTCCACAATATAGGAGTCCAGTCACAGGCCCATTGTTAAAAATTAACCATCACTGCCATGATATTCCAATACTGGAAAAAGGCACTCATTAACACTGCCATCTACTTACAAGGGCTGGTACAATTCACCGACATCTTTAGTGAATCAAACCATATCCCTTCATGAAATTCAGTGATAATTAACACTGTCAACATGGTCAAAGCATTCAAATCATTTGTTCCGTGTTATGTCACTTGGGCACCATGGAAACCTATGTTTGTGGACTTGTCAGCACCCTAGTAGCTTATCAAGGTGATAATTGTCATAGAGCTGCATCACTTAAGGTTTTCACATTCCAATTGAAACTGACTTACATGATCTGTAATGAAATATTGTTAAGAGTTGCGTGAAGCTCCTTTTCTCTTAACCTAAATGAGACCCGTGAAGCTACCAGGGTAGAATAGACCTTCAGCAACCCATGCTTGCCATAAAAGGCGACTATGCTTGTTGTAAGAGGCGACTAATGGGATCGGGTGGTCAGACTCACTGACATGGTTGACATATGTTATTGGTTCCCCGTTGGGCAGATTGATGCTCATGTTGTTGATCACTGGATTGTCTGGTCGAGACTCGATTATTTCCAGACCACCGCCATATAGCTGGAATATTGCATAAAATTAAACTCACTCATTAACCTAAATGATAAAAGGTTATATGTGAAAATTACTTAGTCAAATGACACCAAGAACACTCAAAATTCTTTTTCACTTTCAGACTCAGAGTCCAGGGAAATGGAACGTCAGCTTTGATATATATTCATATCTCTGGTACTGTGGATGTATGTCAGTTTGACCATGTGTCTGTCTGCTTCAGATCGTGCTCACCGTTGAGTGGCGGTAGCGTGTTCATGGTACAACTCACATCACCAGCTGCAACTATGTGACTGATGATTAGCAGTATTTTTCATTGCAAGTATGGTAAGTCTTCCTCAATGCCCATTGTACATTCACTGCTCGGGTGTCCCTAAACAGGTGATTCAGAAGCAAGCTGAGTATCTCAGGCTGTGTTCTTGGTAATAATGAGCAACATTTTCATGATATCATGATCAATATCAGCAACCCCCAGTTCATTGACTGCTTCCAACTGTAAATACTTAAGTGATCAATTATGTTTTTGTTGATGATGTAAATTGTTATTAGGCACTGGCATGTCAGCAGTCCAAAGGTATGGAAAACCAGGTTCTCTGGATATACCAACTTCTTTATTGCAATGGGTGCGACGTTTTGGTGTAGATACCAACTTCTTTTTTGCAATGGGTGCGACATTTTGGTCTAGATACCAACTTCTTTATTGCAATGGGTGTGACGTTTCAGTGTAGATACTAACACTGTTACTGAGCAAGTGATGGTGATAGTATCTACACCAAAACGTCTCACCCATTGCGAAAAAGAAGTTGGTATCTACACCAAAGCTTCGCACCCATTGCAATAAAGAAGTTGGTATCTACACCAAAACGTTGCACCCATTGCAATAAGGAAGTTGGTATCTACACCAAAACGTCGCACCCATTGCAATAAAGAAGTTGGTATCTACACCAAAACGTCGCACCCATTGCAATAAAGAAGTTGGTATCTGCACCAAAACGTCGCACCCATTGCAATAAAGAAGTTGACTATCCTCAGAACTTGGTTTTCCTTTATCTATATACAACTTCTGAAATGCTGTTCAAAGAAGTCCAAAGGTATGCGTACAAGGGGTATGAGTAAGGGTCCAATTTCAAGACAGAATGACACACCAGTGATTAGAGCATGAGGAGTCCTTCCCATTTAGATATAGCATGCACAATCTCTGTAAAGTTTGATATTGGCTTTTGCTATCTCTAAGAGATGTGAGGACATCCTAATAGAGGCCCTTTCAGAATGGCCTGTCTTCTAATGTACTAGCTGTGTGGATATGTGTGTGATATAGGAAAGATAATAACAAGTCATGCGATGTATAAATATCTTTAAATGATGCTAAAATAATAACCAGTCAGAGCATTACTTACCACATATGAAAAGTGACAACGTGCATTGAATGGTTAACATGGGAATTCCAAAAATCCTTTTCCAGCTGTAAATATGACTTATCCATAAAATGTATTGTCTGTTTTGCTACAATTGGCTAAAGATATGAATCTTGGCCCTCTGTTAGACATTGCAGATCGTTTTCTCTTTTAGTTTTTAAATCCTGAAGTGAGAAATTCATAGAAATGGTCAAAATGCCTTTTAAAGTGGAATTGAAGTCTCTAGTTTGAAACTGATGTTTAGTTTGCGTAAGCTACTTTCTGACTGGCCGATGTTGATATTGTTATCCCCTGGTCTATGGCTAGACATTAATTTGATTTTATTGTCTGCAAAAACTATCTGCTGCAGTGTTGTCAACTACTTGATAGGAAAAGTGGATGTCACCAGTCTCTCTGAAATCTGATTCTGTCAGGCTTACACTATGTTACAGATTTTTTAACATTTCTCTGGTTTGACTCACCAAGAAGCCAATCAAATCCTTTTATTTTGAGTCACTGGACTAAAATTGTTTCAGGACAGTAAATATGCCATTCATGGATTCTTTCCATCCATGTTCTGGAAATCATTTTTTGAAGTCCTTGATAAGCTCTGAAAAAGTTTTGTGGAATATAAGCTCCTCAGTATGACATGAGACTGATTCACACCACCTTTTCTTGTGTAGAGTTGATAAGTAAGAGGGTCTGTATTGACCAAGGAATGACTTGAGACATGACCAAGAAGAATTGATATGTATCTGATATCTTCTGTCCTAATACCGAGCTTGCTGTTTTCAATGGATGTTTTGCTTGGTCAAAGCTGAGTTATTGCCCTTTGATCACATGACCTGGGTCACAGTTACTTACAGCATGTTGAGTACTTGTGCCACATTATTGATAAGCAAATATCCTTAATTGTGAGAAACAATTTCCATTGTGGGTAGTTATCCTTTGTAAGCATCACATATATAGTCTCACAAGGTGCCATCAAAACCTAGAGGGGTGCCTTTTTCATCTACTCATCCCATTCATGAGCATACCCACCACTCATACCAAGAATAAGTAACAATGAAATAGATGTTTTCTGTTGTCTGCTCAGGTGACAGGTATATCCTTGTGTGGGATTCTACTGATTGGAGCATGTGCTTTGTGCAAATGAGAATATCATTTTACACAAAGCAATGTATGTAATGTTGCTTTTGTGTTGGCAGAGATCGTTCACATTTTAAGATTTATCTGTTGCCACTGACCACTTCATGATGATTCTATCTAACTGCTAGGCATCACAGCATAGATTATGAAGTAGACAATAGAGACAGTTAAGTAAACCTACATATCTGCCATTGAAGGCAATTGGTGGGTACTCCTGTATGTTTAGGCGATGATTTCAAATGTTTATGGAGGCAGTGGGGTTGCCTAGTGGTTGAAGCATTTTTTTTGCTTGTCACACCGAAGGTATGGGTTCGATTCCCCACATGGGTACAATGTGTGAAACCCTTTTCTTGTGTCTCCCAACGTGATATTGCTGGAATTTTGCAAAAAGCGGCATAAAACCATGTTCTTTGACTCATGCAAATGTTTATGGAGGAGCATGTGTTTTCAGGACTTGTCGATTGGGCATTCAGCTATTTGTACAAATGTTGTGAATTATTTTCTCCCACGATCAATTCCATGCATCAAGGAATATTAGCAAGAACTAGATTTTAACTTTCGTTGTTGCAATTTTACATCTGCATCTTTTTGTAAAGGTATGAAAATATCTGACCTTGTGGTATCAATTGTTAATGAAGATGCTTATGAGGTCAATCACTGACTGTATTGCTGACCGTCTGGATTATGTTTGAGGTTGAATTCATATGACTGAAATGTTACAAAGTGTAGCTTCAGACAACAGATATCATTTTCCTTGGGGTACCTTCTTTAGCATGTTGTAAATATGGTACTATGTGAGCATCATGATTAGTATCTGTGTTCGATTGTTTCAGATGGACTCTATTGGGGAAGGGTGATTGTGCTGAATGTGAAGGTCATCTGCTGGTCATGAGAAAGAGAGAAGTCCAGGAGAATGAGGACTAAAATTGATAAGGACGTGAAGAAAAAGGACATCGTTGAGCGGGACAGGGAGGATGTAGAAAAGGCTGTCCTCCCTAAAACGGTCAAGAAAGTAAAGAAGTCGAAGAAGGTTGAGACTGTAGGGGATGGTCAGAACTGCCACCCCTCTACTGCTTCTCCTGATGTGCCAGCGCAAGCAGTTGATGGAGGAGCAGTAGAGGTCGCCAACGAAGGTCCTGATGAAATAGCAGCAGCTGTGAATTCTATAACAGAATGTTTGGATTTCAACAATACTGTGCCAGAGGTGTGTGAAGATGTACCTGCTATAGAAAACCATGTGGAATGTGACAGCTGTAACCCTGAACCTGTTGTTTTAACTTCAAGTCCAGTTCCTGATCAGCCTGAACCAAAGGCGGAGGAACAGGAGTGCCAAGAAAACAAACCTTCGACTCCTGAACCCCCAGCAAAGGAACCAGTAGCAAATGTATGTTCATATGAAAGCATCATTGATGAAGTTGCTCGGGGCGATATCATCGTTAAAACACCTCCAAGGAAACCACCTAAGAAAAGACGTAATGATGATGTAAAAACAAAGGAAAAACTTAATTTTAATGATAGTGAGAAAGTGAAAAAGAATGTGGAAAAGAAAACTTCAGTAAATGGAAATGTGAAAAGTGAAAGTGTGTCTGAATTGCCTGGTGCACCGCTGAAGGATGACAGTCCCTCAGCTGTGGATCAGGCTGAACCGAAACCCTGTGAGGCAGGGGCCAAGTCTCGATCAAAGAGGACGCCAAAGAAAAGGAAGTTTCATGATGAACAAGAAGATGAGAAAACACTGCCAGTTTCAAAACCCAAAGTTACAAAGAAGCCACAGAGTTCAAAGTCAAAGGGAAACAGCTCCGCGGAAAAGACATCTGATTCTCCTGGAGAAAAGACTGTCAGTCCTAAGCCTAAGAAGTCTTCAAAAAGCAAAAATGTGAAGAGTAAAGTCAAGGAATCTAAAGAGCCTGATGTATCAAGCAAAACAGATGTTAAGGAGCCAACAAAGAAGGTGAAGGAGAAAAAGGCAGCAAAGAAAACCAAGAAAGATGTTACCAGCAAGACAACAGAGCAGTCTGTGTCAAAGGCAGCCTGTGAGCAGTTGGGAAGTCCAGACAACCATGAGAATGCACAGTGTTCGAGTGACAGTGGTATTGGTGGAACTGACTCTGAGATGAAGGTGGAGAGCTCAGTCAAACCAGCAGCATCTGATACTGCCAATGATGCACATCAAACTACTGTTGAGACTGTCACATCTGAGGAGCAGGAGAAAATGGATGTTTCTGAATTGACATTGAAATCAGAATCAGCTGACGCTGAGGACAAAAGTGCAGCAAAACCAGAGGCGAAAAAGAAACCTAAAAGTTCCAAACCCAAAAAGCCAAAAGAGAAGGGAAAAGAGAAGGTAAATGGTTTGACAAAGACTGACACTATAGATGAAAAAGAAAAGTCAGATAAAACAAAACCTCTGAAGAAGGCAAAAGCAAAGAAGAGGAAATCAGAGGAAGGTGAGAATGCAGAGAAGACGGAAGAGAATGTTTCTGATGGTGAGCCATCTGCTTCTCAGAAGCAGGTGGTCAAACCTTCACCAGAAAAGAAAAAGAAGAAAAGTGTTGGAAACAATGATGGTGAAGTAAAGAAAGTTGTGAAAAAGAAGAAAAAAGTTGTGAAGAAGCCATTAGCAGATGGTGAGGGTAAAGAAAATGTAGAGAACAATGGTGTTGGTGCTTCGTCTGAACTTTTGGCAAGTGCATCTGAGAATGGTACAATAGGTGTTGGTGTGAAAAGTGATATAGGAGATACTGTTGTGGATGGTGTTGCGGACAATGTGGAAGGAGCAGAGAACAAGAAAGATGGCGAAGTCAAAGATACCAGTGTTGCAGCTGAGGGTGACAGTCCGGCCAGTACGAGTGAAAACAAAGTAGTGAATTCAAAGCTTTACAAAGAAAAGAAGATTTTAGAGACTAGAGAGTGTTCTTTGTGTGGTCACAAAACACGGGGTTTGGCAGCATTAACCAGACATATGAAACGTGCTCATCAAATCATAAGAAAACCACCCAAATTTAAGTGTGATAGATGTGATTTTGATGCTGCCAAACGGGTTGTGTTTGCGAAACACATGCTGCTTCATGATGTCATAATGTGTTTTAAATGTCCATTTGTTTGTACGACACAGGAGGCACTGGAGGAACACGTCACAGAGGAGCATAAAAACAAGGGGGACCTTAAGTTGTGTCGTCTGTGTTCGCGATATATCCGATGTCCTGAAGGGGAGGACACTCTGGAGAAACACATGGAGGAGTGCAAGGGTAAAGTGCCGCTTGTTTGTAAGGAGTGCAACAAAGAGTTTAAGTATGAATCAGGCCTCAAGGTTCACATTAGTACACATTTCCCTGATCAACCCAAACTTTATACATGTCAACTGTGTAGCTACCAGTCCAATTACAAGGCGAACTTACACAAACATATCCAGAACATTCACCAGGAGCGGCAGAAGACAATCAAATGTCGGGAATGTGATAAGATGTTTTATAAAGAGGAGCACATGAAACGCCACTTACGTCTTCATGCTGAAAGTAGGCCGTTCCAGTGTGAGAAATGTGAGAAATCATTCAAGACAGTGAATGCGATGAGGTGTCACATGGAAAGCCACAACACTGGAAGGCCATTTAAGTGTGACATTGATGGCTGCAGTAAGACTTTCCGTACAGCCAAATTCCTCAAAAACCATGCTGAGGAGTTGCACCAGCTTGGGGAGAAGAAATATCACTGCTCGGCTGAGGGGTGCAGTTTCTCATTCTTCAAGAAAAGTCATCTGAAGCGCCACGAAATCACACATACAGGTTAGTAAAGGAGAAGTGTGTTAAACTGTTGACACTTTGTTTCTCCATAGAGAAAACTCTTCGCACTCAATTGTGTTACTACGGCCAAATGGCAGACTGGTTATGTCTGGTTTTTTATTTGGTAATTTGCAATCTGTCTTTCATTCTACAGACAGCTAAGAGCCCCAGTGGACCGATATTGGATTGAATCGAAATAAAATTGACATGTAAACAGGATTACTATGATAGTTTTGTTAACACAGCATTTCTTCTGTGCATGTTACTGAGTACGAAGTCAAGGCTCTTAACCTGCCAGTATCAGTGCATGATCAGACTCGATGGTGTAAAAACAGTTATTTTTAAATTAAAGAAATTAATTCTGTATTGTGGCTTTGGGTGAAATTGGTATTTGTGATGTCTGCTTAACAACATTTGCTGACATCTGGTTTTTAATTGGATAAATTAGGTGTTTGATTTTGAATATTGTTAGAGTTAGTGAGTGAGTTTATTTTTATGCCGCTTTTTGCAATATTGACATCTGGTTTTTAATTGGATAAATTAGGTGTTTGATTTTGAATATCGCTGATCTTTTATGTGCAGGAAATGCATCATTGACATACTAGTATTCTGACGTGGAGGAAGCACTGTCATCGACATAACAGAATCCTAAATGGTTCTGGAAATGCATAATACACATACTGGTATTGAAACGTGCAAGAAATATATCGACATGCGAGTACCCAGCGTCGGTAATAGAATAATGGACATACTGGTAACACCACGTTTGGTTTATGAATTTGTCATGTATTTTCCTAACTGTGATTGATTATTTCAAATTTAATAAAATGTTGGTAGACATGTTAATGAAGTGTCTCATGCGAAACCAGTTAAAGCTGAGTGTGGTAATATTTAATCATTCATAGATTTTATGATTGCCTGAACATCCAGCTTGAATAGTCCATATCAAGTGACATTGTACACAAAGCTGGATTATGTTACTTTGCAATAGATGACTAGATCGTTATTTGATGTAGACAGTAGGACAGAGATGCCAACCAGTCTGATTTTGGAGGAGTAACTCCAATTTTCAGTTACAAAATCAACTCTCTGACTTTTAGAAAACATTATGTCATAAATGTAGAATGTATGAAAGAATTTTATTCAATAGCCATTGAAATATGTTTTTTTTAGTTAGTATTATGTAGTTAAATATGCCCAGAAATTGCATATTTCAGGCTAAATCTACTGATTTTCTTAAGGGCCCAGACACCCACTATAAAAAAAGTGCCAAGCCCCCTCTCAGGCCCACGCACAACTTGCACCTTCAGGGCTCAGTAATTGCTTTTAGCAAGGCATGACTGCTTTCTTTCAGTTCAGGGTTGGCATCCCTGGTAGGGATGTCATGATACAGGTGTTTCATGAAACGATGCATATTTCGATTCTGCATTTCCAACATTTTGCATGCAACAAGCAGCCATTACCTGACTCATCAGTC
This sequence comes from Haliotis asinina, assembly GCF_037392515.1. Taxonomy (NCBI): domain Eukaryota; kingdom Metazoa; phylum Mollusca; class Gastropoda; order Lepetellida; family Haliotidae; genus Haliotis; species Haliotis asinina. Next base: position 62,060,311 of record NC_090288.1, read on the forward strand.
TCAAATACCTGTTAACAGTTTATCTAAATCATGTTGTTTATTGTTAGAGTTAGTGAGTGAGTTTATTCTTATGCCGCTTTTCGCAATATTCCTGCAATATCACGTCGGAAAACACCAGAAATGACAATGTGCCCATGTGGGAAATGACGAGTAAGGGTCTTCACCACAAGACTATACCACCACACTGTTTACTGTTTGACATTAGTGTAGGAAGGACAGCTGCCATCAGCCAAGCACCCATCAACCTCACCAAGTCAAGTTGTTTTGCTTGTTTTGTAAAAGAAAATTCCAAGAGGCAAATGTGAGAAGCTCACTGTTAAGTTGTCCTGTTTCTTGACAAAACAAGAAATAACTTTCTTCTGTTTCCACTCTAGTAAATATTCAGTGAAATGTCACAACTTAAACACTCTAAAGCCACTTTTCCTTGCATAGTGCTAGCTTAATGAACTCTTTCACGAACCTTTAGCCAGTGAAATAAAAGTGTAACTTGAACTTGCTCACTTAATCTCACATGTAGCAAAGTAGGAGTAACCGTAACATATGTAAATGCAGATAACTTTACACTTATCAAAACAAGTTGAAATGGCTTCCATCAATTTTGCTCGTTTTAAATGTGTCTATTTAATATTTAGAGAATAACTCACCAAGTACAAGTGATTACGGGAAATATGTCATGAGTGAAATTAATGCTCTCTGTCAGTTTTTGTTTTGCAGCCAAAAGTTTTCAATGTCATGGTGAAAAAAAAACAGGATCAGACCTGTCAAAAGCATCGTTTTAAATTGGGAGGGGGGTTAAAAAGATCATTATGCATTAAGTCATTTATGACACACTCAGGTAAATGGGGACTTTTGTGAGATGCCGACTAGCTAGATTCCAGCTACACTCTCAGTCTATACCTTGCAACTTTTAGTTGTCCACATTCAGTGTTTATCACATACATGTGAAAGGAATTTACTGGGGGTATTATTCTTGTTACATGTCCAGTAATGTCTCTATCCACCTTGTGGACAATTTTAGACAATTTACTTATTTCAAAACATGTTAAGTAATGATGCCATATTGTTCATGTATTGAAATGAAGCATAAAAATGGCATCAAAATTGAAATCCTCAGTGTTTCGTTTTGTTCTATTTTAAAATGTCAAATCAGTGCGATTATAGTACAGTCAATTCATCAGTGAATCAATGAAATATGATGAATAAATGTAGAGGAGTGAAAGTAGTTTGCGCATCCAGTGAAATTGTACCAAAATATAATTGATCAATCAACATTGAGAATCACAAAATTACACACTGTGCATATATAAGAAAGATATAACACAGGATCTTTTCACCTATGTGGGTAATAAATCATAGTTCATACTTCACTTATGAAAGTCAGTGAACTCTCTGATACATTGTTAGCCACACTTGAACTTGCTGTCTTGTACTGCCTAGTGGGGTAGCCTAGTGGTTAAAGCGTTCATGCTAAAGCCTGTTTTCGATTCCCACATGGGAACAGTGTGTGAAGATCATCTCTGGTATTCCATCAATGACATTGCTCAAATATTGCTAAGGGCGGTGTAGAACCATGCTCACTCACTCACTCACTCACAATGTAACATGTGGTACATGCAAATGAACTATGATGATCAGATGTTTTCCTCAGATTTACATTATCGCTTGTGATAAGTTAATTCATTTTGGCATATGCCTTAAGAGAACTCTTTCCTTATACAGACCTCTTCCAGGTTTTAATGGGTTTGCTTTAGCTTGAGTGTGGCGGAGAGTGACAATGGGTAAAGAGTGCATTCAAGTCAGTGTTATTTCTTGTATATGAAATAGTGGCTTTGCATCTTCTACATGCTGCTTTTTATGGTAAACTTGGCACACCCCACCTTTGTAGTAAATTTAAATTATTTTCTAATAGATTTTTCCCAGGCGGGTTTGGTAACTTGCCATTAGCAAAATTCAAGGTACTGCTTGGCATCAGTGTTTCTGATTGACTGTGGACGCAATCACAGTTTAACCTGATCCCATTATGTTTGGTGGAATGTATTATTTTATTCATAAAAGTAGAGAAGGCAAGAATTATGTCAGGCTGGCCTTGTATTCATAACAAGTTTCATTTCTGCAAGTATGCCATCTCGTTATGCTCCATTGTGTTTTGCAGCACACTGCTCTGTGACATTGTTTTGAGCTAAGTTTTGAAATTTTACATCTCAAGAAGTTGATATTTGAGGACATCAAAAGTGTTAACGTCAAGTTGTCCAAGTCTATGTAGTACTTAGGTTAAAGAGTCACGATATGGCTGAAATGTGACTGTAAATCTTAACTCACTCACTTTATGAACTTCTGATAACTTTTTGACAAGTAGACTCAGAGGTATTGCATGGTCTGGTTCTGTTTTTGCAACAAGCTTTCCTGTTTGTGCAAGCAGTACAGGAAGGGTTTTGGCAGCAAGATTTCTCCATGCATGGGGTGTTTCAGATCTCATAGACCAGCTTGTCTGCAATATTGATTGCTTCAGGATGTTCACACCTGGCTTGTGACAGGTCTCAGATGACTGCACTTCACTGCACCTGGTGTCGGGCGTGGGATTTGCTGCTGGGAATTAAGCCAATCATACTGATGCAGGTTTTTTACCTGAATGACATTGTCTGTGCCAAAGTTGTATTGATTTTGCTCCATAGGATGATGAGAAGGATTTGTTTTTTTAAAACTGGAATCAATTGAGTTTAGAATTAGCTCCATTCACAGTTATTTCAACAAACCTGGCCAGGTAAGAAGTTAAATCAGTATTTGTGGAGCTAATGCAACAATTGCATGTTAGAGGTGAAATGAGAGAAAACACATTTAGTAAGACGGAATGGAACCAGTTGCAATTGTTTAATTAACAGTATATCTGAGGCATGGGAGCAATTACAGGCAGACCTCACCTGCAGCCACCAAAGCTGGGGATCAATACGGGAATGATTCATGTTGCAAGTAATGATGTGTTTGTTGTAGAAGATATCAGTCACAGCTTGTGGTTGCTGGCAGATGATGGGGGCTATCTCACTTCATTAACATACACATTGACATTGGGAATTCTCTAATGCAGTTAAAGTGCATTTTTTGGTATATCAGTGTTGTGGTCTTGTTTGAACTGGAATCAAAGGATAACATCAAGTATGATATGATTTAGTCAAGAAGGATGGTTATCGTGTATTGATTTATAGAGAAAGATTGTTAAATAGGGATTATGAAGTACCACCTTGTTTTGTGATGAGGGATTATTAATTTGAAAAAGGTTATTAAGGGATTATATGGTACAAGATTATTATCATGCTAGGATTGTATCATGGATCTTTGTTATGTTATAGGGATTACATAATGACATTTGTATGTGGGATTTTATGATGGAATGGTGTTTTGTATTTGGATTATGTGATGGAAAATTGTTTTCACTTATAGATCTAGAAGGACATTGATCATGACATCATCATAAGGCCTTTTTAGTGAATGTTTAGTAGTTGAGTGAAGGTTTGTTCAGTATAGTAGTATTAGTACAATGTAGGGGATTATAATTTATTGTGAAGGAAGTTTGTCATACAGGGAATATATGATGGAAGAGACCTAAGTTGTGGGGAATAAATATCTGAAGATGCTTGTCTTGTAGAGAATATGTATACTAGAAGATTGTGATGCAGGGAATATATGATAGAAGAGACCTAAGTTGTGGGGAATAAATATCTGAAGATGCTTGTCTTGTAGAGAATATGTATACTAGAAGATTGTGATGCAGGGAATATATGATAGAAGAGACCAAAGTTGTGGGGAATAAATCTCCGAAGATGCTTGTCTTGTAGAGAATATGTATACTAGAAGATTGTGATGCAGGGAATATATGATAGAAGAGACCTAAGTTGTGGGGAATAAATATCTGAAGATGCTTGTCTTGTAGAGAATATGTATACTAGAAGATTGTGATGCAGGGAATATATGATAGAAGAGACCTAAGTTGTGGGGAATAAATATCTGAAGATGCTTGTCTTGTAGAGAATATGTATACTAGAAGATTGTGATGCAGGGAATATATGATAGAAGAGACCAAAGTTGTGGGGAATAAATATCTGAAGATGCTTGTCTTGTAGAGAATATGTATACTAGAAGATTGTGATGCAGGGAATATATGATAGAAGAGACCTAAGTTGTGGGGAATAAATATCTGAAGATGCTTGTCTTGTAGAGAATATGTATACTAGAAGATTGTGATGCAGGGAATATATGATAGAAGAGACCTAAGTTGTGGGGAATAAATATCTGAAGATGCTTGTCTTGTAGAGAATATGTATACTAGAAGATTGTGATGCAGGGAATATATGATAGAAGAGACCAAAGTTGTGGGGAATAAATCTCCGAAGATGCTTGTCTTGTAGAGAATATGTATACTAGAAGATTGTGATGCAGTGAGTAAAATGTCGAAGACTGTTGTATTGTAGAGAATATGTTATGGGAGATTATAATTCATTTTGGGAATATGTAATTTATGATTTATGATATGTAATGGGATGTTGTTAAGGTTATGTTGGAAATGCATATATTGGAAGATTGTTATCTGTTGGGAAAACATAGTGCGAGGTTGTTATTTAGTGAACATGTGACAGAAGGTTGTTATCATGTCATGAATATACATATTTGAAGATTGCTGTCAGTAGGTAAAGTATGATAGGATATTGTTATCTAGAAAACATTAAACGGAAGATGGTCATCATTGAAAGGGAGTTTAGTTTACCTCGCTGTTAACAATATTCCACCAATATCATGTTGGGGAATAGCCGGACCCATGGTGGGAGTCAAACCAGGTCTTCAGCGTCACGAGTGAGTGCTTGGCTACCCCACTGCCCTGTCATCATTGAGAATGTATAATGGAAAATTCTTGTTTAGTAATGAATTTGTAATGGGAGATAGTTATGTAGGAATTTGAAAGGATAGAAGTGTATATTACAGAAAATTGTTTCTACTGAAACAAGCTACTAATATATTTCTGTTTAATTCTGGCGTCCATTACACATATGTGAACACATCGGTCCCTAGCTTCTTCAGCAAAATCCACTGTCTTTCAGGACAGACACACACACAGCTTCTTTTGTCAGCAGCTGTATTGAGACATCCCACTTTCTACCAGTTCATGTGATGGAGGACCTTGATATATTTGAATGAGTGCTGGGGCCCCTAAATATGAAATGGCATATCCCATTATGTTTGATTACTGTTAGGAGTGGGACAGCTTAATGAGGCAAACACAGCCACAGTAATTAAATTGGAGTGATAGAGACTGCTTCTGTAACGCTTGGAATAAACCGCTTAATCCTGGGGTGAGCTGACGAATCAGGAGTGGCCAAGCTGCAGACACACCAATATACTGCTGGAATCAATAAATGATTGTTGGTTGGCATCTCTCTTACAGTTGAGAATTTGCATCCGACTGCTGAGTATTGAGTCGGGGAAAGCTCAACTAGCCACAGTCAAAGGCAGCCCATGTTCCCTGGTTCTACTTGGTCCTAATTATTGGCAGAGGTGGAGAGAGGCAATTGATGCACTCACAAATAGAACAACGCTTTTTCTCGACTATCTTGCTCTATATCTTGGACTGTTTGTTATGAGTGAGTCGGGATGAAGGGATGGATTGTGGGCTTTGGTCGGTGGTCACTGGTGCATATTGGGTGGTGGTACAGTAGGATGGGATTGGGTCAGACAGGCTTGTTAGCTACTTGATCATAGAAATGCAGGGTTACAGTCAGTGCTGGGTGGTCTTTCTCACAGAAATTGTTGGGGGCTGACTAATTCTACGAAATGACATGCTCCACACACAGTTTTGGATTGGGAAGGAAGGTTCCACACAGGGTTTGGGGCTTGGATACCAATAAAAGAGAATGCTCCATGCAGGGTTTGTGGCTGGAATACCCAAGAAATGGAATACTCCACACTTGGTTTTTGGCCTGTTTAACCCTAGAAATGGAAGGCTCCACAATGGGTTTAGGATTGGGTAACCCTAGGAATTGAAGACTTCACACAGGGTTAGCTGGGTAGCCCTAAAATGGAATGCTCCACACAGGATATTTTGCTTGGTAACCCTGGAAATGAAAGGCTCCACACAGGGTATTTTGCTTGGTAACCCTGGAAATGAAAGGCTCCACACAGGGTATTTTGCTTGGTAACCCTGGAAATGGAATGCTCCACACAGGGTATTTTGCTTGGTAACCCTGGAAATGAAAGGCTCCACACAGGGTATTTTGCTTGGTAACCCTGGAAATGAAAGGCTCCACACAGGGTATTTTGCTTGGTAACCCTAGAAATGGAATGCTCCACACAGGGTATTTTGCTTGGTAACCCTGGAAATGGAATGCTCCACACAGGGTATTTTGCTTGGTAACCCTGGAAATGAAAGGCTCCACACAGGGTATTTTGCTTGGTAACCCTGGAAATGAAAGGCTCCACACAGGGTATTTTGCTTGGTAACCCTGGAAATGGAATGCTCCACACAGGGTATTTTGCTTGGTAACCCTGGAAATGAAAGGCTCCACACAGGGTATTTTGCTTGGTAACCCTGGAAATGAAAGGCTCCACACAGGGTATTTTGCTTGGTAACCCTAGAAATGGAAATCTTCACACAAAATTTGGGATTTTTGAGTACAGTGTAGGTAATACATGATGGTGGTGCATTGACCAGCTTCATCTGGCTACAGTTTTGATGTTGCAAATGAAAAAAAACCAGAAATAAAGAGAGATAAACCACACATTCTGATGAATAACCCATACATTATATAATTCTATCTAGTCCTTGGCATGTTTTTCAGCTCATGTCGGTTGTATGTGAAATATCGACATTGTCTTGTTAACTGTCCAGTCTAAAGTAAGCCGTCTGCTCTGCTTGCTCTGTATACAACACTAGAGAGACAGGTCAACTGAACATGTAACTGGAGAAAAATCAATATCAAAATTGCAAAATAAGTCATTTTTGGCTGGCGGATTAATAATTTGGTCTGCCTAATAGTGTTTTAAGCACAAAGGCTTAAAATCTGTACCATAATGTGAAATTAATTTGAGTGTATTTTCCATCTTTCTTGCTCTCCGACCTCTGAAATGCATCAAAACCTCAGATTTATTGTTCTAAGATTGATTTTCATCCTTGTACAAATTAAACTTGATTATGGTGAGATGGGAATGGTGCATCTGTTTCTGTTGCTGTTTCTCTACCAGAGTTGAGTGTCTTGGGGATACTGGTTGTATTCATGTAGTATCGGTGTAAACAGTAGAATTAACTTAGCCTTGCGGTCTTCTTATTACGTGCCATTAGGTTTGCTGTGGAAAAACAACTGGACTCTGTATCTTGAATGTACTCACAAGAGATGTATCTTGAGGAAAGTGACCTTCTCTGCAGGACATGGTCAAATACACTTGAAGTTGTCAGTTCACAATAAAAAAAAAACAAACCCAAAGCAGTTCTCAAAATGTGAAAGTTGTAATGGCTTTTAGATGCAAACCGTCAACGTGTCAGTAAACTGAAGGTTTTTTTATCATTTTAAAAATATATTTATATTGGAATTACATGATACCTATAAAGAATTGTTTAAAATATTCATTGTACAGCAGTCCACATTCTACAATCGATTGTATGTAACTTACATAATGGAAGTGTTAGAATCAATATTCTTGTGGAAAGTGCATCAAAGTCAGAGTTGTTAAAGTATTGGTTTAATTTTCTTTAAGTAAACTAAAATATGCTTTTGATATGTATTTAATTAACTTTAAATTGTCCATTTACACTGATGTGTAGAAAAGGTGAAATGATGCATAATTTGTTTGACAACAACATTTTTACATTGGCCATTGATTAGAACCAGGAAACTGTCCCTGGTACCACTTCTTCATTGAAGTTCATGTTGTGGGCTGTGTACAGTTATGAGATTCATTCAACTCTAAGCTGATGGCTCCTGATGTGAGAGATAATACTCTGGGTGTTGGACTGATCTTGGTTTTGTTTTTGTCACTGGTGGTGTAATGGTCCGGATTTTATTTGGTCCGTGTTGGTAAAGTGACTTGAGTATATGGCACATTTCACTGGTCTGAAAGAAATGTGTTGGTGTGGAAATGGCTAAGAAAATTTGTGAGTAGTTTATGATGAATAGTTTATTTTCTTGGAGACTATTATTATTATGATCATTAACAATGGTAACTTTGGTAGATCTGTGCTTGAGTTTTGTCAGACAAGTGTGCCCATGTAGCATATTCTCGTGGTTCGAAAGTGGTTCAAAACATTTTTAAAAGACCCATGCTACAGGGCAAGTGACTTTCAGGAAGTAGCTTGTCCTGACTAATTTTCCACTTGTCCTGATTTCATGACATAATTTAGAGTGATAAATATCAAGGAAAGATAACTTTCCTTTACTTTATTGTAAATTTATTAGCTACATTTTGGGCAGATATGAAATGAAATCAAAGTAAATTTGCAGTTTGAAACCACAAGTTGAAATTGTCTGTAGCACATGGACAAGTAAGATAGGATTATTTGATTGCCTGAAATGAAAAGTGACTAACCCAGGGTATCGGGCGAAGGGATTTTTGAACCCCTGTTTGTGAAGTTGGGTTGAAATTTATGTGAGTAAAGATATTCGTTAAGAATTTAGAAAGGGTAAATGGGATGTGTATACTTTTATGTTTTGTTGTACAGCTTGAATAGTGGCAAGGAGTGTTGCATACTCAGCCCTGCACTGCTGTTTTGTAAAGTTTTGCGTTATCACCTGGATCATGTAGTTCAATGTAGTTGGGGTATTTTACAGCCATGGCACTGTGATGTTGCTGCAATAATGATATTGACAACGGTTTATGGTTGCTAGTTCAATGTGTGTCGGTCCAAGAAGTATATTTGGACCATAAGTGCACTGTACAGGCCTTCATGACTCAAACAAGTTTCAGGGTGAAGTCTTTGTTATGCAGTCAGTATTGCCCATCAGAGTATCAGTGTGAGGATCCAAGTCTGAATTGGTCTTCAGATTGCTGTGCTTGTCGTTAGAGGCGACAAACAGGAAGGGGTGGTGATGCACATTATTGTGTCCCAGTTGAAGGTTGCGATATCAGTCACTTGATTGTCTGGACCACTTTTCTTCATTAAAGGACTTAGCAACCCATGCTTGCCATAAAAGGCGACTATGCTTGGCGTAAGAGGCAACTAACAAGATCGGGTGGTCAGACTCGCTGACTTGGTTGACATGTTGCACAGATCGACATTCATGCGGTTGACCACTGGATTGCCTGGTCCAGACTTGATTATATACAGACCACCGTCATATAGCTCAAATATTGCTGAGTGCGGCGTAAAACTAAATTCACTCATGCAGTAGTGGACCTTCTACATGTAACTGGAATGTTACTGACTGTGAGTGTTTGATTTGGTCTCCTGGTAGTGGGTAGTTGAATCAAGGGATTTTAAATCTTTCTGTTTGACATGAGGTTTGACAAAAACTTTCCGTCCCAGTTTAGGACACGGCCAGTTGTTATCATAATGGACTTACTGAAATTGGACTGCACATATTGCTGTTATTTCACCTGGGAAAATAGCAGCTGCATGCATGTTAAGATCCAAACAGGGTCCATGAAATGAGTCACAGAAAGACATTTATCTTGTTTCGATTCCTTACATTCATTCAAGTGTAGTAAAGAATGCTTTCGTCACTGTTAAAGTCAACTTAGGCAATGAAAAACATTTACCTTATTTGTAGATAAGCCTGATTTTGCGGACCAGAAAACTCATTCTGTAGAGAGTAGTCTGTTTTTACACAGGTTACACTTTCACAAGCAATTCTATATCTTGGACAACTTTTTCTTTTTTATGTAAAAAGACCACACGATATTGCTTCAGATGGATGAAATGAGATAACAGCTTTAGCAGTGGAAATGTGAAGTTTGCAAATGTACATTACAAGACAAACTGATTCCCAATTCAGGTACATTTATTGTATTGCTAGGCATTATTTCATATGCAGGTATTTGTCTCTTGTGTGGGAGTCAACTGGTTACACTTTCTTTTCTTTTCTCACCAGTGTAGATGAATTTCGATGCAGTTAAGAACTGTATCTGAAACTGGAGTGATTTATTGTAAGGTTGTTTTGTCAAATGACAGATTTCAGTATCATTGTAATTGGAGTCATGCAATTGCACTTTGATGTAGTTTATTTAGCTGAATTACTCTTCAGACTAAGAACGGTTTGACATGTAACATTCCCATAATTTGCCTCTAGACAACTGCCATTTGCCACTGCTACTGCATCCTCGATATCTCCAGGATATACGTTCCGATAAGTCTCCACTATAACCTGGATGCATCTACGGCTCTGCCCGATAAATTTATTACCTCCCTTGACTGTCTTTTGATCCAGTCAGGTGTCTACGCTGGGAAGTTGAGCGAACCAATCACAACTCACTTTCGTTTTTTGAATTATCTAACCGATTATACTTGGCAACAGAAACCATGCAAAGGTTCTCTGGAAGAGTTAGAAGGCGTTCTTGCATATGTTGTTTTAAAGTTTCGGACCTGTCAATTTGTTTGTATGATTTCCCTAAAATCTGGGACCTACTGCGAGCAAACCTTTGCAGTTGTGACCGCTACCTTTGTTGACACTGGCAAGATCAGTTATAACGGCGGCCTAGCTGATTGGCTACTGTGAGAAGGCGGAGCCAGCAAAGGGAGGTAATAAATTTATCGGGCAGAACCGTAGATGCGTCCAGGGTATAGTGGAGACTCATCGGAATGTATACCCTGGAGATATCGAGGATGCTGCTACTGTTAGTTAAAAAGTTACCAAAACCTTTCTTCCTAAATGGCGTTACTTGATTAAAAATGTGTTTGTATTTCTAAAACAGACTCTGACTCATGTGTTTCAGGAGAGAGGAACTATCACTGTATGTGGCCAGACTGTGGCAAGTCCTTCCGGCACTCTGACAACTTGAAAGTGCATCAAAGGCAGCATACCAATGAGAAACCCATCAAATGTACTATGTGCAGCTTCTCCTGTCGACAGAGAAACTCCTTACAGTGGCATATCAAGAGGCACCACACACACAAGCCAGGAGACGATTCTGAACAGCCACGTGAGACCTACGTTTCTGGGAGTAGTGAAAACAGCGCTGAGCCCAAAGTGAATGGTGTGTCTCCTCCTTCTACAGCTCCTGATGCTGCTGCTTCTGGTTCTGCTGCTGCTGTTGCTGATGTTGCTGCTCCTGCAGCTACAACAGCTGTAACAGCCACTACAAGTGAACAGTCTACAAGTGCAAAGCCTGAAAAGGGTATTGATCTGTATGACTTCAATGATGATGATTCTGGTGATGACCTCCCTGTTGTATTCAGGAGGGACAAGCCAAGAGTTCATACCCTCACACGAGAAGCTCTTGATCAGCTTCATGAAGCTGCCAAACTTGAGCCTAAACACAATCCTCTGCCAGATTGGGTGAAATCTAATGGAGATGTACCAAAGGAGGAAACAGAGAAAGATGAGGAAGAAAACGATAAAGATAAGGAACCTGTAAAGATACTTCCGAAAAAGAAGAAGAAAAAGGTTGTGGCTAGCAAAAAGGTTTCTCCAAAATCTGTTAAAAAGGTGAAATCACCTAAGGCAACAAAGACATTGAAATCAACCAAGTCATCCACTCCCCCCAAATCTCCGAAAGCAACAGCAGCCCCAAAGACTCCAAAGTCACCCAAGTCACCCAAGTCTCAGGGAATGAAGAAGAAAGTGTGTCCAGAAGTAACCAAGAAGAAGACACCAGTATCAAAAAAGAAAGTATCTCCACAACAAACCAAGAAGGCAGCAAAGAAGAAGACTCCTACTAAGAAGAAGGAAACAAAGCCTAAAGGTAAAACATCTGTTAAGAAAACGAAGACTAAGAAGGCAGCTGCTGTTGATGAAGATAAATCCAAGGAACAAGTGGAAGAGAAGGAAGCAAGTGATGGGAATGAGAAAGAACATGAAGCTGAACCACAACTGGAAGCTGAAGCTGAAGTAGATGTCCCAGTTGAACCCCAGGTTGTTCCAGAACCTCAGCCTCCATCTCCACAGACTCTTCATAAACCACAAAGTCCAGAGAGTGATGACAGTTCCCCAAGCCCACATAGCCCCCACAGTGACCGCAGTGTGTGTAGTCCACTCCTCAGTGACAATGAGAGTGAGGGCCAGCCTCAGCCTCTACCGGTTGAACAAGAGGAACGAGAACAGGCACAGATTGAGGAGAAGCAGGAGAATTTGGAGGACGCTTACCAGGAGCTGGAAGTTCCTCCTGTTCTTGAAGTGCCCAAAGAAGAGGCCATGTCTCCAGGGCAAGCACAGCAAGAGGCAATTGATAGATCTCTTGAGGAAAATCCTATTATTGATGATTCCACAATGAAAGATCTGAATTCTCAGCAGGATATGAGGCAGTACTCACCAGCATTGGTTGAGGAAACTGAGGAAAAGACTGAAGAACAGCAAGGAGATGATGAAGAACAGAGGGTCTCTTCAGACGATGAAGTCCCCAATGATATTCTCTTGACGCCACCTCGAGCACCTGCTCCTCCTCCACCTCAGAGCCCATCAGAGGAGGAAGAGGAGGTGGAGGAAGTGATGCAGCCTGTGCAATCTCCTCTCCCTGCACCTGTCTCTGTTCCTGTTCCTATCCAAGAACCACTCTCTCATCCAGAACCTATGTCCAACCAACCCATGTCCAATCAACCTTTGTCCCAAGTGTCCCAAGATCAGCAGCAACCGTTGCCTAGTGTGGAACCTCCTAAAGATGATGCTCAGCCACCACCACCACCTCCTCCTCCTCCTCAACCAAGTGCTCAATTCCCTCACCAGGCCCATGCACCTGAGTGTGACAAGGATTACCTGGGGCAGTATCTCCAGGACCTCAATGTACCTGGCAACACTCCAAGAGAAGCTGTTCCAGAAGAGCCTAACCGTCTCCAGAGGCTAGAAGAACTGGCGGAGAAACCTCATGAGGACAGTCGAGATATCCCAAGAGCAGCATCTGTGGCCAGTAACGTTATCACTCACACAAGTATGCAACCATTTCATGATATGTCCCATAAACGCATGGAAATCTTGGCCTGTGATCGTTCTCAGGAACAACACTTCCAGCGGGACACAGCATCTGCGCTTCCACGACTGCCAGACCCTGCCCCATTTGAAACATTTAATCCACTCAACTCAATTCATAGTGTATCTAGAGAGAATAATTTCTTGCGTCAGAATGAAAATATCTTTTCTGCACAAACCACAGGTAGCAGTTTCATGAGGCTTGGGGAGAGTGAGGCAATGAGGCAGAGAATGACCACACCTTTCTTGCCTCAAAATGACAGAACTGCTATTTCACGTCTCCCAGACACAGCGCTAAGACCAACAAACCCAGCTCTTCTTCGTCGACCAACAACCATGCCAAGTACGGACATGTTTCCCACTCCTGCCATGTCTCAGACCATGCCGCGGAACCCCTTCACAAACACATGGTCAGGGCAGGAGGTACGACCCCCTCCCTGGCCACAGGCTCCATACTTGCAGCGCACAATAGATAGACAGCCGAACACCACACCTGCAACGCTCTTTGCCAAAGACAACTACCTCGCCAGTCGCGACTTTATGTTTGACCCCTCTAGGACAATGACCGAGCGTAATATGTTTGCCAGCCTCTCATCTCCGCAGCCCCAGAGAGAACTGGCACCAGAGACTTTTCCACTTGAATTGAGTTATTTCGGAAGTCATCCGTACTCAGGAACTGCTACATTAGACTATAGTAGGCCACCATGTGGAACTGCCACTAAAACTTTTGACGAGCGTTATCGTCAGACTGCTGGTACAGCCATGAGTGACTTCCGAGGTTTGCCGCAAACTTCTTCTACTGATGTGTTCAGTGGAATTGGTGTAAATAGCAGTTTCAATTTAGACAAATATATGTATCCCAGAGACCCTGTGTATCATCCGCAACATGTTGGTGACAATACTAATAGTGCTTTCCTGACGCATAGTACTCCCACTCAACATTCTGTGTTTGATAGGGAATATCCCCATCGTAGCCTTTACCCTCATCAAAACGCCCCATATCCATTTCTAGAAGAGAGGCAGTACTCGACGGCAGCCAAACTGACTCATTCAGCGGGCCCAACGGTCAACCAAGACCGGGACTTTATGGCCCGACCCAACACTGCGGAGAGTCAGATGCCCCCGGACCCATACCGTTGTGGGGTGCTCTATAATGTCATGAATAGATATTCATTTGAATAGACAAGTGTTTGTTAAGTTTTGTTTATGTATCTCATTGCCTTTTCATATATATCAAATTCAAACTGTTTTACTGTGCATCCTTCACTGAAGATGATAGTCTGATTAACTGGGTGATAGTTTGTTGACTTGTTCAGAATACCTTTGAGAACATTTCATCTAAAATGAATTATCCAAAGTTCCAATTGTTAGGTTAGATTCAAGAAATATTTTTCTGTGGTATTTTAGGTTTTTGATGAGCTCAGAAAGGTTTATGCAAATCAGTTAAAAAAAATCCCTCATTTGGGAGATTTTCTGTATTTTGAGTGTGCTAAGAAGCACTCTTGTTGCTATCATCTTCAGTGAAGGTTGTATCATGATACTTGTTTGTATTCAAGGATCACACTTGAAAATTTCATTGTTTAAATTTTTATTACTTAAAGTGTTGCAAATCACAGGAGAAAAGTGAAGGTGGTTAATGCTTAGTATTATGTCGACTACTTCCATAGATTCTTTTTCTATGTGCGGTCATTTTAGAAGTAACCGAGCATACATGGGTGACTGGTACCTGTCTAAATTATGGAAAGTTTGTCAGTTGTGTCCGCATTTCTTTTCTTAAAATCTACAGCTGTACTTAAATGCTTGTCAGCATGTTCGACCAACATCCATATATTCATGAAAACATTTTTTTTTTGTCTGGTATCATCTGTGGCATATGTTTGTTTACTGGTCATGTCAGTTCAGTTTGTGAAGCCTACAGCAGGTGCCCCTCTGGTATTGTTCACTGACACTTGATTCAGAGAAAAATGTCATTAAACTTTGGACTGTTTTAGGGGAGACCACCCTCACCAGTGTTTATTCCAGCAATCCAAAGAGTCATTCACACATTAGTGTTAAATGAACATGTATGCTCTCTTACTTCCAACTGACCTGTACTTTACACATTACTTATTTCACAAATGTTATGGAAATGTACTTAAAAGATGCAGTAAAGATGCAGGTTCAGATCTGGTATAAAGATTATGAAATATGACATTAATTATTTCTAAAGGGATCTGTCTGCTTTGAGATCGGAGAAAATCTTTCAATGTCTCAGTATAGGTGCAATGTGAACATTTAGATACTTAATATGATTCTTTTTAGAACTGTGATGTCCTGAGAGCAAGAGCTGAGTGCTGTCATAGTAAACACCTGTATTATGTTAATACAGATTATAACAGATAGGGGGAGTCTGATGGAACACATATGTTCTCTTTTGTACATACATATTGCCGCTGGTCCTATGGCCAGCAGTGATGTGAAGTTGATAATGAATCAGTAGTTTAAAGCCTCTTTTCAAGGGTATGCCACTTTTTGCATTTATCCCTATTTTGGGTGTTTTTATGATGTGTTATGTGACATTGTGGGATTCAATCTGACAAGAGAACTAGAATCTGTTCTTTACTAAGAAAGTGTAATCCCAAATATAACATTACATTGTAGTAAAATAATGACACTGACACATCAGTTACATTTTTAAGAGATCTGTTAAACATTTTTTATATGCCTTGTTTGCCATAAAGACATTAGCACCCAGTCAAAGAGTCTCTTTAATTTTAATTGGATTTTTTAATGCAGCTCAAATTTGTCCACAGTATATAAGGTATAGGACAATCTTCTGAGACAGATGTTGGTAAACTGACTGTAAAACAGTAGAGTTTGTGCCTCTGTCCTCAACAGGTATGTCCAGACTTTTACAGGTGTTTACTGTGATGGTATACCAGGTGTTGTCAGAGTAGACTCCTAGCTTGAACTGGTACTTAGGTTCACTCACTAATGTTAGTCCTAGCACATGCTGAAACAATCAAATGGATCGTTGATGCAGATTCAGTGTTCATCCGTATCATTATTTGCACGTTATGTCAAGAACAAAATATTGATTTTCCTTCATCTGTGTGATTTTGTACAAGAAGAAATTGTTTACCTTGTTACGTAAGTGATCAGAACATTTTACCATATTCGACATATATAGTGACATTTACCATGGGCAGGGATGAAATAGATGTGTGACTATGGTAACTGATGTTATTCTTTTTTGTAGTGGTAAGTAGATGATTAACAATGATGGTTGGGGATAATCTGCTCAATCATCTGTGTGAGGAGTCTCTCCACTCTGAAAACTACTGCTTCTTTGGCTATTTAGAACTGACAGTGCAGAAAGTTTATGAAGGTGTGTGCATCAGTTGATGCACTTACATGTTAGCAATTTTATGAGTGCTTTCAGCTACTCCTGCAATTGCACTGAAGTGCCTCTGTTCATTTCAAGCACAGTGCAGAGGCCAGTTGCAGATTGTTAGGTGGAATTTCAGGGAGGATTGGTTGGGGATGTCATAGTTTGTTGGTTGCTTTGGGGGTTAGGAAGTAGCATAGTTGAAGATGGGATAGCTTGTCTGGGAAGTTATGCTGTTTTAGGGGATCAGATGGTTGGATTGTGAATGTGATAGTTAATAGGAGGAGTAGTTGTGAGATCTTAAGGGATGAAATGACTGGTTTAGGGATGGTTGGGATGGGAGTTGAATACATTGAGGATGGGATTTTTGTTATGGATAAGGTTGTACCCATTTGGACTGGACTTCTGTGTTTGGGGAGGGTTTTGAATAAAAATTTGTGGTCACATGTCAGTGTATTGCCCCAAATAATATATACATAAATGCATATTTTATGGAGATCTACTTGCAAAATTCCTGGATCCATCGTTGTAAGGAATCTTAAAGTTTTCTGTCTTTGTAACTTCCCTTTGCGTGAGGAAGATTGGAAAGTATGTTAGCTTTTAGCTATTATTAGACCAGTTCACTTAAAATGTCGAATATGGTAACAGTTTAATGTGTCAGCAGATAAAATTTCATGGATGTAAAGACTTAAATGTTCTCTTTTCTGAACTTTTGGTAAGAAATCAAGAAGTACTTAGCCAAAACCTTTGCCATCAGCTGCTTATTCAGGGATATTTTTGTATGAAGAAAAGGTTTACTGGTTTGATATATGTGTAAGTAAATGTATGTACAATAGAAATTGATAGAAATCCCATGTATTATGTAACCTTGAGAGTGAGAAGAAGTGCGGTATTAGGGATTAGATAGGATGGGGACAAGGACAAAGGGCCACGACAGGAGCTTGACACACAATCAATGAACTAGCAATCATTTTGTGGAGCATTGAGGGTCTGCTGTAGTACATTGATACGGTTGTAAACTACTACAAATAAAATGAATGAGTCTGTCCTCACATACACTTTAGGTGCAAAATAATGATACATATATATACATGTATACGTCATTGGCAACAGATCATTTATAAATGATATATCTAGTGTACACACTTGGTATTAAGGCCTCCAATATTTTCACTAAACATCATATGATGTCGAACACTTGGCGTTATAGAATTACAGGTGGATTCAAACCACATTTACAGCATTGAGTTAAAAATCAAACTGTTTTTCTGTATTAATATAGACATTTTGAGATTGAAGTTAAATAGTTTTAGCCATTACACTTTGTGACCACAATAAATCAGTGAATAGTTATGCTTAGGAACTGGTGTGTCAAGCTTCTTACATGGGATCCTGGTGTGTCAAGCCTCTCAAACAGGATCTTGGTGTGCCAAGCTTCTCACAAAGGATCCTAGTGTCTCAAGCTTCTTACACTGGATCATGGTATGTCAAGCTTCTCACAAAGGATCCTTGTGTGTCAAGCTTCTTACCTAGGATCCTGGTGTGCCAGCCTGCTTACATGGGATCCTGGTGTGTCAAGCTTCTTACTTAGGATCCTGGTGTGTCAAGCTTCTCACACAGAATCCTTGTGTGCCAAACTTCTCACACAGGATCCTGGTATGTCAAGCTTCTTGCACACGATCCAGGCGTGTCAAGCTTCTTATATGGGATCCTGGTGTGTCAAGCTTCTTACATGGGATGCAGGTGTGTCAAGCTTCTTACATGGGATGCTGGTGTGTCAAGCTTCTCACACAGAATCCAAGTGTGTCAAGCCTCTCGCACAGAATCCTAGTGCCAAACTTCTCACTCTGGATCTTGGTGTGTCAAGCTTCTTGCACAGGATAAATGTTGGCAAGCTTCTCAAAGACTGTTGAGGGGTGTCAAACAGTCAAGCCTCTTGCACAAGATCCTGTTTCGAGCTTCTTGCTCATGATCCTGGGCATATCAAGGCTCTTGCCCATGATCCTGGGCATATCAAGCTTCTTGCCCATGATCCTAGGCATATCAAGCTTCTCAGACCAGATCCTGGGCATGTCAACGGTCTTGCACAGATCCCAGGTGAGTCAAGCATTCTCCTACAGCCCACTGGATGTGCCCTATTGTGGCTGTCACAATGTGAAGGCGGAAAACATATGATGTTATTATGTGATGAGTAAGTGTTCAATATTGTTTGTGTTGTTAACTTATGACTTTATTATGAAAAAAGATGATATAAAATATGAAAAAAAGTCAAATTCATAATACAATTATAATATATAAAACAAAGCTCACAAACACCAAGTATTCATCTATGATGTTTTGAAGTTATTGTGTTCATTTTCAATCTCTACTTGTGTACATGTCCTTGAGAACTACCCATACAGAAGTCACATTTTATGTAGCTTATTAAAATGAGTTTATATATTATTATTATTATTATATATATATATTAACACATGTTGTTGGTTTGTATTTTAATAATACTATAGTTGTGTTGTAGAAACAAATTGTGTAAAGTACATACAAACCAAATGCAAATATGTTGATTTTAGACATTTGTACTGGTGGGAATGAATATATACATATATGTCCTGTATATGTTTTTGAGCAGAATAGTTTTAGATTTTTATCTTTTCTTTTCATCAACAATAAGTGTTTTTATCAGTTATACATGTTTTATCAGGTATATATTTAAACCTGTTTGCTTGAATTGACGCTATGTTAATCCACAAACTGATATGTATGTCAAGTGTAAATAAGATTTTTATTGTAGAAAAAGTCATCCTTCAGTGTCTGATTCATTGTTGTATACAGTCATCTCATGATAACCCCCTTGGCAATTTCACATGCTGAACTTACTCCAGGGGAGATAACTCCATCAACTTCATCAGTTTGTTTTTACAAGATCTATGTTGATATTTGGTCTCCATGTAAGTAGAGTTATCTACCCTTACCAGCTGCAACATTCAAAGCATAATAGATAACTGGTCTCAATTAGAGCGCCATAACTTGTACACATCAACATCATGAGTTGAGTTTGTTTGTCAAATTGGCATGGTAATAGCATGCTCTGATATTTGTGTTGATGGATGGAAGACTGCGTTTGAATGAGTGCTATCACAGCTACACCAACACCACATTCTTTAACGGGATGTCATTCATCTTTCCAAGGAGGAAGATACCAAAGATGAAAGATACCACATGTAATAGAGGACATCCATGATAATTTCCGATATACACAAACAACACTTGGCCTTAATATTGGGGTGAAAGTAATCTTGGACAAAGGGGTAAGATTTTGTTAAATGGCTTGCAGGAAATACTGGATCTTTCGTAGGAACAACTTTGTGGCAGTTTTGTTGTTGTGAAATTTTAATAAGATGTTATAAGTGTATTACTGCTTAGCTTTACCATCCATCCTTTGTAAAATTTCTGTACCATGTTGTAAACCTAGAGAGAAATGGCCGCCTTAAAAAAGGATGTATTTTCACATAGTTACTTTGCAAAGGAGTAATTTGCCTAGTTCTGATATTCTAAATGAACATTTAAACTCTTGCACATATATTTTTATATGAATTCATACTTCATCATACACCAGTTACCTTTGTATTGATTAATATTCACCATCATCTTGCACACATTGGGCACCTGCGATGCAGTAGATGGATTACCTCCCCTTTTTTCTGACCTTGGACTGCAGTAAGATGTTTGCAAAATTTTTTCTTGAACAAAACAAAGTGATGTTCAGGTTAGTGATGTCAGTGTACTTTTGTTTATGAATGGCTACCTTGGGAACATAGACAAAGAATAATTTTCTTAAATAGTTCAAAATCCTGCTACCATTTTCTTTAGTTACCATATGACCAAAGTATTGAGATAATCAAATATGACATAGTAATGGTGAAGGAAAATATTTGCAAACATGCAAAAATGTTTGAAACTGACATGATTTAGTTATTTGGGAAATACCTCCACATTGCTGACATTTAGTCTGATAGAGGTCTGAACATTATGTAATCCAGCAGTTTGAAGGTGCTGAAATCTGATTCAGAAACAGAAATCCATTTGTTTTAAGTTTTTATCTGACCATGGTGCTTCACTATTGTGTAGAAGTGAAAACTTGCTACTTTTCTTAAGGTTCTGTGGATAACAGGTATGAAAATTATGGAACTGATTAGATGGCTGAAATTATTTCATTGGTGGTGCTACATATGGATCATATACCTGATTACCCTCAGTCCATAATGGACTCTTCCAATGTATTAGTAGGGTAGTGCTGATTTTGTTGAAATTGGTATTAGAATTTTCAAAGGTTTTTGGTGGTAATGTGAGAAGCTGTGTTTATGTTTCTGCGTTTAGCACAGTCTCATGTGTCCAGGTGTCAGCATGGCTGGTACACTGTGAGTTGGTCCTGTGCAGTCAGTGTTCATACAATCTATGCTTTATACATCTTGTTATTACATTTATTAATGTAAGTGATTAGTTCTCAATTAAAAGTGTCTCTTGTAAATTATATACACACAGTAGGCTTGTTTTGTGTATTGTTTGATATACATAGAAACGTGAGGCAATAATAAATGAATTATGTGAATTTTGTCACAGTTGTTTTTTTTCTTGGACAGTGGCTGTGGGACAGTTTGCAGTGTTTTCACTGTTTATAATGTGATCTACATTACTTAGAAAAAGTCAAATATAACCATTTGAAATGTTCTAAAGGACAAGAACCAATAGTGTTCAATATACAGAGTGATCGTTGCTTTATTTCTCTACTATTCAACACTGTCTTGTACAAATAACATCAGTGAGTCTATGGGATTAACCACTTGTCTTGCCAAGAAACATCACATCAGAAATGAATTGGCAAACACAGTAATACTGCGAAGACACCAGCAGTTAATATCAAAGTTCACCTTAGAGTTCTTCAACCAAGAGCAAACATGATGCCAAGGAAGATGAATAATAATAATAACTGTCCTTTTTTCACAGCTTGTAAACGTCGCTCAATAGAATCGGTTCACCAGGAGAGCTACTTTCTCTTGGAAGGGTCATTCTCTCTTGAGATGTATTTGGACATTCTTTCCTTGATGTCCTTGACCTCCTCCTCAAACTCCCCTGGTGTATCAGGGGTGCGGTTGAACTCCATTTCGTACAGACCCCTCCTCTCCAGCTGTGTGCGGACCAGCGCATCCTCGTCGTGCTGGGTGTGAACGTATGTAGGGGGAATCAATGCGCCAGCCACATATCGACGCTCAGAGTTGAGGAAATTGAAGGTCGAACATGCTTGGTCCTAAAATGATACCGATACACAAAACTATTGTATTTACTTATACAAAGACAGCTATTGTATTTAGTTATACACACAGAAAAGTGTCAAATGACCCTTCTTTCTCGGAGTGTCTGAGTATGACATCTGATTTCGAGCGTGTTCGAGCTAAAGGATATACCTACCATTCAGACACAGTATACTGACTCAAGGTGACTAGTGACTGTTTTCTCCTCCCAGTGCTGAGCATCAGGAACTATACACGTATAAATATGAACTGTATGGGTGCTCCACTACATGTTAGGTACATGAGTACACAGAATCGGGGTAGTCACTCTGGGAGTAATCTTGTTGAAAGTATTCATAATGGGAACATCCTAGCATCATGTAGGGTAACAACTAAAACCATCTTTTTCATGACACAGCATCTTGCATACCTCTCACCTGGCAGACACTGTATGCACAAAACCATGGTAGCGATCAAGAGGGTAATTACATTCACATTTTTTCAGTATCAACAGCACAACAGCTAAAACAGAAAACACCATTGTGACTGACTGACCGTGGGTAGGACTTCCACGTTGATCTTGTTGCTGCGGAGATACTTGATGACACTGGTGTCGTACTTTGCTCCTTTGTCCCCGATACCGAGGACCAGGATGTCTGAAAGGTCAAGGGTGAGTGAGTGAGTGCATGTTCACTGTTAGTCACAGTCTACTTAGAGTGGAAACAAGTCTCCGACACTGTATGTACACTTGTGCTGTCTACAAAGTGGCATTCACTCTATCCTGACCCAGTATGTACACTTGCACTGTCTACAAAGTGGCATTCACTCTGTATTGACACTGTCTGTACAGTGACACTGTTTACAAAGTGACATTCACTCTATCCTGACACTGCCTACAAAGTGATATTCACTCTATCCTGACACTGTACACTCGCACTGTCTACAAAGTGACATTCACTTGATACTGACACCGCCTACAAAGTGACATTCCCTCTGTACTGATGCTGTCTACAAAGTGACATTCACTTTATACTGACAAAGTTTACAAAGTGACATTCACTCCATACTGACACAGCCTACAAAGTGACATTCACTCTATACTGACACTGCCTACACAATGAAATGTCATACCTATCTTTGGTTCCAAGATAGTGAAAAGTGAAAGTGAGTCCTGGCTGATGTCCTCTGGGCCGCTCACCTGGATAACAACAAAGGTGTTATTAAAGTATAGCAAGCGCCAAAGGGACAACAGTCTCAAAACAAGTAACTCAACAATAACCTGAACTTTCAACACACTAGATCTAAATACTGATACAATCAGTCACTCTCAGCAATATGGTTTGAGACTGCTTCAGGAAATGGCTCTATTCTGACCGACCATAATGGCCAACAAACACAGATTCATGATCTAAGGGACATAACTCTTATCAGTATTCACTGCCGTCTGGTCTGTAATATTTTCTTACTACTTGAGGCTTTCTCCTATCCTAAAGCTGCAAATGAAGCTAGTCCAGATTCCCACTGGGGCCTCTTTCCAATTCAAAAGGAATTGTTGGTTTCAATCAAAGTTATATATTTTCACACATTAAACGTTAGTTAGTCTAAATGAAATCCTGTCCATCCAGGAGCCAGAATTCCAAGATGAATTAATCACCACGTCAGTGACAAATGCCTTGATTATTTAGTGTAACAAAGCATCCCAGACACAGAACACTTACTATCTTTCTGTAGATTTTGTACAGTCAAATGATCAAAATATTTGTTTCATTTTCCTAAGACCCATTGGAATAAATCTATTTGCTACGTTTACATATTGTCTCCATAAACAGAACCAATTTTAATCGTATCTCTGTACATACAATGGAAGGTTTGGATCAGATGTATTGTGCAGTGATAACGCTTGCCAAACAAAACTATGATACATGGGATTACATATTGTAACAGAATGGAGACTTAAATGACTACTTCAGAGGGTGAATATATCATTGGTCTTGATGTTTCAACTTGTCTAGGAGAGTGTGGTAAACCCAACACTCAGCAATATTCCAGCTACATAAACATGGTCTATAAATTACAGTCGTGACAAGACAATCCAGTGATTGACATCATGAGCATCTATCTATCCAGCAGAGAGATGATGGCATGCATTAATCAGGTCATTAAGGCAGACAAACTGAATCTGTTAGTCAACTCTTACGACCTGGATCTTGGTAAGGAACTTTGTGTCTGCATTATCAAGTTCAAAAGTACAATCAAACTGTCTTTGGTGTGTTGAAGTTACATATATCTATTTAATATCAAACTGACATCCTAGACCTTCACTACTCCTTCAATACTTATTGTATTTGTGCACACAGAAACATACATTCCAGTGAAGAACTGATCGTGGGAACACAGCACATGGGCCAAAGATCCGGAAACCATTGTTGAGTTTGAATCCAACCGAACTGTAGGCATCTATAAATGTCACCGTGTCCTCTTCCTTGCCAAGGATGGTCACTGAGGTTGCTGTAGCTGTGACGTTTCCATCGATGTTGTGATGTCGAACAGGTGTCACACTGAAACATGTAAGATATCAGTCAATATCTTCATTAGGGAAACTGACATCAGGATTGTGCTCTGTCACAGGGAAGGGCATTAAGATCTGTCTGCTTCTAATAACAGAAAACTGACATAATTGGACATATACAGCAATACAATCTATGTCATCAAGTAATGTTGATTAAGTGAAAATCTTGTGCAGATGTAAATAAACTGTTGGTGATTACAGACATGAATGGCTATCAAAGCAATATTCTTTCTTCATTGCCGTATCAATTCCTTGACTTTGATGCTGTGCATTTTTTAAAACATTCATCACTGTGTTTGCTTGTTTCTTCCATGACACAGTATATTGCATCTCATAGAGAAGTAGACAGTTATGACGATGAAATTTAACAATTAAACAATGCCAAACTAATTGTCTAGGATAAGCTAATTAGTGCACCTGGTAATGTACCCTAGGGACACACGTATAGAACCTACTATCTACAGAACCTACCTATCTATAGAACCTGTGCCAACAAAGACCCCTTCAAACTTATTTTCCAAATAGAGAGCTTATGTTTGCAAATGTACCCTACACTAAATGAGCACTAGAAGTCAGGTTAGTTGGTAACAAAGGTAAACAACATCATTTGGCGACATAAATACATGTGTTCACGTGTCGGAACGTATAAAAAGACCGGTTTTGTACACTGTCAACATAGTGAGGTACATACATGCTTCTAGCAATGTTAAGGCAAATTTATGAATATGGAGTATCCACCGTTACTCACGAAAACGGGTGACACCCGGTAATATTAATTTACCTAAGCTGTGTGCGAAGCCTTTGATGTAAACAACGAGAAATATTCCTTAAAATCATCATGGGGCTATTTTTGTATTACACGTGAGAAAGTATGATCCAATTTTATCATAGTTCTCCTTCAACCTGACGATCCATGCCAACATGAAAGTCAAGCCACTGGAACAACGTTCGATAGAGTTACCCCCCTTTGTTGCATACGGCGCGTTCTGTCTCTAATATCAATGAAGCAGTACAATACCACTCAGTTTAACAGCAATACTGTTTGAAATTATTTACACAGCAAACTGATGCATACATTACTCATTTTTCATTTTGTAGCATATTGCACATTGGATATAGTATTTAAATGCCGCCGGCCATACATGAATGAGGAATATTCCTACCTTAATTAACCGATGTCACACTGTGATGATTGATGGTTTACCAGTCTGAGTACTTATGATCATATTTCAAAAACATTTCGACAGAACATGTACAGTATCAATTCCGAATCACCCAAAGTATTTTTGGAAGATATTAATGCAAATAATTCGATACACTGACACCAAATCCAATATATAATTGGGTAGATACAAGCCCCAAAGGACATTGGAGTTGGAGCTTGTGAAAACAATTTTCTGGACTTTCTTCGTAGATTTTCTGGAAGATATATTGGTTATGGTTGTGAGACAGACTATCGAGGCACCAGTGTAGAGAATGTATTAATATCCGGAGTTTTGTTTGTTTTGTGTATTTTTTTCTTTGTGCGTGGATGTTTCAAAATATATTGTAATCAATTTATGTCTTCAGGAAGAATATTCAGAAGATATTCTGTGTTTGTTCTCCTGGTGACACTGGACACATTCATTTGGTAATGTTGTCTATGGGTGACGATAGCTACTGTACAATATAAGAGCTTTTTAATTTCCCTCACACATACACACACATACACATATACACAAAGCAAAAACAAACAAAACAACAAAAACACAAAACAAAACAAAAAAATACACCAAACACCAATACAAAACCTAACACGAAAAATACGTACAGACGCACATGCGCACGCAAACCTGCACATGCAAACACACACGTACGCGCAATACACACAAACACGCATGCATGCACACAGACACGAACCTGAGAAACGGAATCTTTCCTATTGTGGTTAACATAAATCCTTTTAGTGAAGTGTTTTCAAGTGAAACTATTACAAATTCGTACATTTGGAAAAAAAAGAAAAAAGGGAAAAATGGACAACGCAGTTATTAGTAAACTTGCTGAAGCAAACAAATTAACCATGTGTTAACATTCTGACGATCAGTGTCATTATGTAATTAAGCCGTATAACCCTTATTGTAAGACCTAGCGACCGGTTCCCATAGCTGCGCCCCTGACAACAAACAATAGTATAAACGGGAGCGGGCAACCGTCAGTTGCACCATACCTCAGTCAACTTGTAGACGGACTGTGCCCCTCGCCAACCCATACTCCAACCAACCATGGTAAGATAAGGACCACACTTTCTGGTTTTCACATTTTTTTTTGTTTTTCTTGATTCGATCTCCGCGAAGCTTCGTAGTCCTAGCTGTAGTAACTGAAAACATGTAGGTTAGATCGAAGAGGAGATGGCGTGAACACCTACCACAGTATACCACTTTATTCCAAACCAAGAAAAAAAACACACACATGAAGACCCTTTACAGCGATGTTTTTTTTATTCATTTCAAGGGGTACATTGACAATGTTGTGCATTCATCTTAATCAACTCCATTTGCAAGTATCTGAGACACCGCCATTTCACCTAATATCAGGATGTAAAATATTCTAGATCTTGAAGGAAACCAGTTTGAAAGTTAATAACAAAATCATTATAAGTTACATTTAACTTGTCCGCGATCACCACTCATGGCTGATTAAGACTGATCATTATATTCCCTTGCGTCAGTGTGCTGCACTGTTTACATCTTGACATGACAGTGCATATAGTGCATTCCTATTGATTTCAGAGGGAATGTATCTCCATCCACGTCGGCCAGGCCGGAGTCCAGATGGGCAATGCATGCTGGGAGTTGTACTGTCTGGAGCACGGCATTCAGCCCGATGGTCAGATGCCCTCAGACAAGACCATCGGGGGTGGGGACGACTCCTTCAACACCTTCTTCAGCGAGACTGGAGCTGGGAAGCACGTGCCCAGAGCCATCTTTATTGACCTTGAGCCAACTGTTGTTGGTAAGTCTATTAAATATTTATCTGCCAATCGTTATGAATCAAAAGTAAGTCCGAAAACCGATATTTTCTAAACATCATTTTCCTTTCTAAATGTGATTGTTATGTGTTTCCAGATGAGGTCCGTACCGGAACCTACCGACAACTGTTCCACCCAGAACAGCTCATCACCGGCAAGGAGGACGCCGCCAACAACTACGCCCGTGGCCACTACACCATTGGAAAGGAGATCGTTGACCTCGTCCTTGATCGAACCAGGAAGCTGGCTGACCAGTGCACTGGACTCCAGGGCTTCCTCATCTTCCACAGCTTCGGTGGTGGCACTGGCTCCGGCTTCACCTCTCTCTTGATGGAGAGACTGTCTGTGGACTACGGCAAGAAGTCCAAACTAGAGTTTGCTGTCTATCCCGCTCCACAGATCTCCACTGCTGTCGTCGAGCCCTACAACTCCATCCTCACCACCCACACCACCCTGGAACACTCCGACTGTGCCTTCATGGTCGACAACGAGGCCATCTACGACATCTGTAGACGTAACCTTGACATCGAACGTCCCACCTACACCAACCTCAATCGTCTGATTGGACAAATTGTCAGCTCCATCACTGCCTCTCTTCGTTTCGATGGTGCCCTGAACGTGGATCTGACGGAGTTCCAGACCAATCTGGTGCCCTACCCACGTATCCACTTCCCTCTGGCTACCTACGCTCCTGTCATCTCCGCCGAGAAGGCCTATCATGAGCAATTGTCTGTGGCTGAGATCACCAACGCCTGCTTTGAACCAGCCAACCAGATGGTCAAATGTGATCCTCGTCACGGAAAATACATGGCCTGTTGCATGTTGTATCGTGGTGATGTGGTCCCCAAAGATGTCAACGCCGCCATCGCCACCATCAAGACCAAGAGAACCATTCAGTTCGTCGACTGGTGTCCCACTGGCTTCAAGGTGGGCATCAACTACCAGCCACCCACTGTTGTCCCCGGGGGTGACCTGGCCAAGGTCCAGAGAGCTGTCTGTATGTTGAGCAACACAACGGCCATCGCCGAGGCCTGGGCTCGTCTTGACCACAAGTTCGATCTGATGTACGCCAAACGTGCCTTCGTCCACTGGTACGTGGGTGAAGGTATGGAAGAGGGCGAGTTCTCCGAGGCCAGAGAGGACTTGGCAGCCTTGGAGAAGGACTACGAGGAGGTTGGAGTCGACTCTGTTGAGGGCGAGGGAGAGGAAGAGGGAGAGGAATATTAGTGACCACTCACATGTGGCCTGAATGACACGTCCGAATAAAGAATGCTTAACATATTTCCTCTTCTGTTTGATTTGCTACCACGGTGTTTTGGGGGACAGTCAAAATATAACATAGCGTGGTCTTCGGATATTCGGAAACCCTGTAATCGCTATTAAACCACATCTTATATCTGTCCAGGGCTTGATCTGAGAACATTCTATTACAGACACGCCAGGACGCCCAGATTGCGAAAGTGACACCCCCAGTGGATTTCACGCTGGAATAAGGATAAGGCGAGGCGCTCGGAAGACTGATTCCTACAAATCTGTCTTCCTTTTGCTTGAATCTGATAAGCATTTGAAACGCAGGGACATTCAGGGTCAGTTTTTAGATATTCAAGGTCTACTGTTTTTAAAGGTTTTAAGTTTTTACATTGTGAATCGAATACTTTGTCAAAGTAATTCTCAAGGCTTATTCCGGAATGGATGTTACCAGTTTTAATAGTGCCGTTGATCTCGAGTAAGCTGCTTCTTAACATAAAGTTAAGTCCTGTTAACCATTACATCAATAGAAACATTACTACCTACAATGCAATAAAATATATGTTGATTAATAACAGTTCCATGAAACATTGGCTGCAGGGGTACCCATAGAGCTGTAGGCACAGTAAATTCGTATACAGGGTAGTGTCCTTACTGAACCTATGAAAACGGGCTCGAACCCTACATGTTTTCGCAACCACCATTCCCGCACTTGCTAAGGGCAACGGCTAAAGCCTGTATCACCTCGGCTGTTGATCCTTCATCAATACTTGGTACACTGTGATACTGTCCCATACTCACTCTGAGGGTTATCAGTAAGCAACATGTGTCATAATAACTGTGTCTTGTGACGACGAATCTGCTAGTGTCTCTTCAATCTGAACAGAACTAAATCAGAATGGGAAAGGGCAAGGGGATTCGACCCTAGTCTACGTAAAGGTAGGCTCAGTATTATTCATTACACTGTTATACTGTTAACGAGTCCAAGTTTAAGTTTACTTACTCTGGATCCAATGGCCATTTTTGTCGCTCGTTTTAGTAACTGATACACTGTTTGAAATATCAATTTAAAATACTCGCATATCCACTTCTGCTAATAATGATATCATTGGTTTGATTTACCTCAGAAGTCAAACATTTCCCCCACAAAACATATATTGTTGTGAATGTTCGTGTTCCTATCGTTTGCTAGACGAATAGGTTTGGCCAAGAATTTATCAGACGTATGTTGTCATAAACCATATACGAATACATCTCTTTTTATGTCAACCTAAAACTACGACCACCAGCATCACTGGATTGTTTGGTCTAGACAGTCCAGTGATTTACAGCATCATCATCTCTGTGCGTCATTGGGAATCGATGACATGTGTCAACTAAATCAGCGAGTCTGACCACCCGATCCCGTTAGTCGCCTCTTACGACAAACCATAGGTTACAAAAGATCAACTGTAACCCTTCACAAGTTTTCAAACTGAGAAGAACTATGTAAACAGATACGTATGATACAGTGTCATGTAACATTATGCCCAACCTTACGCGAGTATCTTGATAATTCCATATAAAAGAATGTTTTATCCAGTTTGCATTATACTGCATAATTCCCAGACGAAATCTAGAAAATAGCCTCTTTATAACATGCAATATATCTTGGTTTCAAACACTCTTTGAGTATGAAACTAGCTAGTTTTTGTTCATTCAAGAAATCATTTCCATGGCAAAAGCATCATTATAGTTTGTGTAAAAACGTTAAAACATTAATGAGTAGGTATTATTAAACACTATACAACAGTTGTCAAAATACATTAACAGACAATAAATTAAACATGAAGATACATTTACATGTTATACAGGGCCAGCCGCATACCTTTTACTTTCTTTTACTTCACTTTTCCACAAAAAAATGGTAAAGAATTCTTACCTACTTTCGTTAACTTAACCACTTTGAAAAATTGAAAATGAAAAGACGAAATGGAGTTATCTCTATTTGAGATTCATTGTTGACGTCATAGCTGGGTGGGACGATGATTTTTATGGAGAAGCATGCACAATGTGAATGCGGCTTTTCAACTCAATATGAGATGACTGTTTGGATTTCTTTAGATCAATGCGTGATCCTCCGATTTCTTGCATCTTGCCTTACATGATACTCTGATGGTATAACATCTCTGAATGCATCACATCACCCCCTCTACTAATAGGTGTTTGGAACTTATAGTCCTCCAGTGTTAAATCGGTTACTTGTGTCACGTGTGTGCATTCAATAACGAGGTTGATTCAGTTCGCAAAGTTTTGTACATGACACGGGGCATAACATTTACAGGATTTTGTGACGAAGTGGTATGTTCTGTCTTCTATTAACTTAGATTTATGTAGTATGGAATTGTTTTCAGTTATTATGCAAAGCATTGTGCACAGTCCCGTGACGTATGACAAGAGATCACTTCTACGGGAAGTGACGTCATAGACGGTGGCGCATATAGTTACGGCTTCATTGTAGCTGTTGTTTCTCGCCGTTTCAGACGCTGTCCTCACTTTTTGTACTCGTCAGGTAGGTGACAAGGCTCACACGTTTATGTGTAAACAATAACCTGTGTATATAATAAATTTAATAAATTTTCAAACACGTTTAAGTACACCTGCAGCCTAGGTGAAGGCCTATGGTTGGGGATTCGAACTGTCCCAACCGTGATAGACCAAAAACGATTCTAGACAGATTCCACATTTCCAACAATTTTCCCGAATGTTTTACTCATTCTGTAGATAGAGAACACATTAATTGTTATCAAGTGATCACATTGTATAAATGTAGATCAGAGTACTGTGACAAATGATCTCAGCGGCTAGAACCATGATATCCGAACATATATCTTTTGAAACCATCCACCAATCAACATTTGTATCTCTTTGCCCCATCCCAGGGAAAGGATAGTGATACAAAAGTGTTATTTGTTAATAACGCATTGTTATGTGGACTGCCAGCACCAACATTGGTCTTGTGGCCAGAATGATGTGAACGGTTTGTTACATTGCTGAATTGAGTAATGGCACTATGATGCGATAAAGCCTACGGGCGCTTAACATGAACTCCCCTTCTCAATCACACGTCCGGTCAGTTTTGCAGGAGGGTAGTTTAAGGTTTGATTCCCGCATAAGCGCATAAGTTCAACGTGTGAGGCCGTATCAGTCTCTCGCCGGTTGTGGTATTGCTTGAAGTTTGCTAACGGCCCGTATAGGAATACGGAAGTACTCTCGGGTTATCCACCCGGTATGCAGATGCTTGAGTAATGACTGATTGAGTCACTTGCGGAAGTCAGTGTTGTTCATTGCCAGTTACAGATGGACCAGAATTAGTACATTTGAGATATTTGTTCATGGCATATGGTTGTTCAGTATCAGGAACCTAAGTGTCAGTTACATTTCCCTGCCATACACACATACAAATGATGTTATATGATGTGTCCCGTCAGTGGATTTATTGTGTAAACTGAGGAATGTATACTAGCTCTATTTCAAATTGTATTAATTTGAAAATTAAACCTCTTGCTTCATGATAAAGCAAGACAATTCAAGCAAGTAGATCAGATTATTATAACATAAAAGGGAAAATATTAGTTTCTAAATTTTTTATTCGGTCATTCCACCAAGGGAACATGTGTCATTTAAAGGCGACACTAATATTCCTCTCCCTCTTCCTCTCCCTCGCCCTCAACAGAGTCGACTCCAACCTCCTCGTAGTCCTTCTCCAAGGCTGCCAAGTCCTCTCTGGCCTCGGAGAACTCGCCCTCTTCCATACCCTCACCCACGTACCAGTGGACGAAGGCACGTTTGGCGTACATCAGATCAAACTTGTGGTCAAGACGTGCCCAGGCCTCGGCGATGGCCGTTGTGTTGCTCAACATACAGACAGCTCTCTGGACCTTGGCCAGGTCACCCCCGGGGACAACAGTGGGTGGCTGGTAGTTGATGCCCACCTTGAAGCCAGTGGGACACCAGTCGACGAACTGGATGGTTCTCTTGGTCTTGATGGTGGCGATGGCGGCGTTGACATCTTTGGGGACCACATCACCACGATACAACATGCAACAGGCCATGTATTTTCCGTGACGAGGATCACATTTGACCATCTGGTTGGCTGGTTCAAAGCAGGCGTTGGTGATCTCAGCCACAGACAATTGCTCATGATAGGCCTTCTCGGCGGAGATGACAGGAGCGTAGGTAGCCAGAGGGAAGTGGATACGTGGGTAGGGCACCAGATTGGTCTGGAACTCCGTCAGATCCACGTTCAGGGCACCATCGAAACGAAGAGAAGCAGTGATGGAGCTGACAATCTGTCCAATCAGACGATTGAGGTTGGTGTAGGTGGGACGTTCGATGTCAAGGTTACGTCTACAGATGTCGTAGATGGCCTCGTTGTCGACCATGAAGGCACAGTCGGAGTGTTCCAGGGTGGTGTGGGTGGTGAGGATGGAGTTGTAGGGCTCGACGACAGCAGTGGAGATCTGTGGAGCGGGATAGACAGCGAACTCTAGTTTGGACTTCTTGCCGTAGTCCACAGAGAGTCTCTCCATCAAGAGAGAGGTGAAGCCGGAGCCAGTGCCACCACCGAAGCTGTGGAAGATGAGGAAGCCCTGGAGTCCAGTGCACTGATCAGCCAGCTTCCTGATGCGGTCAAGGACGAGGTCAACGATCTCCTTTCCGATGGTGTAGTGGCCACGGGCGTAGTTGTTGGCGGCGTCCTCCTTGCCGGTGATGAGCTGTTCAGGGTGGAACAGTTGTCGGTAGGTTCCGGTACGGACCTCATCTGGAGCACATAATCATGATCTGCGTTATGAATAGAGAAAGTATTTTATAGAAGAACACACATGTTTTTTTCACAATCGTTGAGCATGAAATACGGGTATATGAGTACCCACCGACAACAGTTGGTTCGAGGTCAATAAAGATGGCTCTGGGCACGTGTTTCCCAGCTCCAGTCTCGCTGAAGAAGGTGTTGAAGGAGTCGTCCCCACCCCCGATGGTCTTGTCTGAGGGCATCTGACCATCGGGCTGAATGCCATGCTCCAGACAGTACAACTCCCAGCATGCATTGCCCATCTGAACACCGGCCTGGCCGACGTGGATGGAGATACATTCCCTCTGAAAAAACACAATGAAACATGATTGGGACGAATCGGAATTTGAATCAACAGTTATGGGTGCTAAATTGACGCAACTCTGATAGCTCATCTATCATATTCTTGTCCAAGTAAACTGATATGTTTTCTTGCTTACAGATGTATGTTTACACTGTTTATAAACATAGCAGCTTCGTTTTGCCCAAATGATGTAGCCATGATTAAAAGGAAATAATACCACATTGCTGGTGCCCATCTTCCTCATTCGTCTGTGGATACTATGCATGGGAGTAAATGAGTGATGTGTTCCGCCGCTTTTAGCAATATTCCCGCAATTTCCCTATTGGCTTAGTGAGTGAGGGAGTGAACGGGTGGGTGGGTGGATGGGTGAGTGAGTGTGTGAGTGAGTGTTCTCCTGAGCAATATTCCAACAACATATAACAACAGTGGACACAAGAATTGGGCTTGTCTAGCAAGTGGTGTTTTACACAGTATTTAAGCTATATAGAGACGGGGAAAAGCAGATGTAAAATTGGTAAGGCACTGTGCCGATGTGGGATAACACAAGTGAATCATTATGTTGCAGACTTGCAGAGTTGCAAATGTGAGAATCCTAAGGGCTTTGGTTCATTAATTTCGTGGACACGACAATGCCGATGTGTCGTCAGTATATTTACACACGTTCTGTTTGAATATAATAAACAATATCAGTAATATGTATGTAGATAGATGATCATATTCGGCGACTGGTGTGAAGATTCCCACCAAGTCCACAGTCAGTGCTTACCATGATTGCTGCAGGTAGATATGGATCTCACGTGGACTGCAAGTTGTCAGAGGTGAGAAAGTCTGATGTCGACAGCAGGTGCCCGAACACTAATATACCGCTTGACAGCGGGTTGTCAAGGACGCAAATCCGTCACAACAGTCGCTGGGGTAATTGCAAAGGGTTAATTGGGTTTGTAGTGAGATTGGAGACTAGCGACAAATGCCCGAGTGGGACAATCACCTGCTGAGTGGGGAGACTTTCGGCTCAATGCTCATATCATCAGGGATTATTTCCTGAATAATCCATCTGGCTAGTTCTGATTAGCTTTCTATTCATTAAACAGTAAACGTGCGATGACACCAATACGAGTCTTGCGTGCATGTACAGATTACGTCTTTGCTAAGGGTTCTCGTGTACGAAATACAAAAGAGTACGAAACCAAGCTCATGAACTGACCACCTTGGCTTAAGTGATATAAAAAGAAACTGAAATGGTCGCTTTCAACTTGGTTTCTCTCCATTTCATTCCCGCAGTTTGCGCATGGGAATATCATTAACCAGATTTAACAAATAAAACCGTCTCTCTGAGCCATAGGGTTTGCTTAATATTAATTTTGTAGAAACAGTCAGAGGCTGTATACAGTGTAGTCTGTTCTGTTTTTATTGGTTTGACAAAATGGACCTGCAGATTTCATTCAAGACCTGTAGATTTTAAAGCTTGCAGACTGCAGCAAGCCCTGATGGTCAACTTAGAGTATTCCAAACACTGCTCGGAGTATAACCATAGGTACGTGCAGCGTACAATAAGTCGTTGTGAAGAATCTTTGTTGTATGAGCCACGCTTGTGAGGTGTTCCGTTTCTTCATCAAGGTTTGGTACCTTCCGGAATACATCAGTAGGAAATGATCGATTGAGTTAGTGAGTAAGGTTTTAAGCCTCCTTTGCTTTTAGCAATATTCTGGAAATATAACAATATGTGGGATGGAACACCACAAACAGGTTTCATCCATTGTGCTTAGGTAGGAACTGAACCCGAGCCATAGACGTTCTGAACGAACACTTTAATGGCTAGACTAATCCACCGCTTCAGATCTGAAATATGTTCAACTGTGAATGTATGATGCTAGCGTATTTTATAGGAAGAGAAACCGATTTGACCTGAACGTTTCTGCCACTTTAATTCCTGATTGCAGGGCAGCGGGCTAGCCGGCTGGTTAAAGCGTCCATCCGTCAAGTCATGGACCTGGGTTCGATTCCCCCATCCAAGGTGGCTTTCTGGTGTCCTCAATGCAATATTGCTGGAATATTGCAAACAGCGCCTTAAAAAATGCCCGACCCTCTCACCAGTTTCCTACTGTCCGAATATCATTGTGTTTATACACAAGTATCACATATGATTACACAATGCCATTTAGAAAGTGGTCAGATGTAACATAAATTTAAATGTCATATTTGGGATTACACTTTCTTAGTAAAGTACAAATTCTAGTACTTTTTTGGGGGTTGAGTCCCATCCGAGATTCGAACCCGCACACACAGAGTCAAGCACCTAATCGCCAGTACACAATGTCAGCAGTCATAATCCTTAAAACGTTTTTGAAATAGCATTCATAAATATTCTGTAATGTTCTCTCAAGAGAAAATACAGAATGACGTGTTATGTTTTAAAAATAGACTACCATTTTTATATTCCCTCCAGTACATGCGTTACTATAGAATAAACAATATCTAGAACACGCAAACACCTTGTTAAAATTCTGAAATGATTTAGATAGCTGAAGAAGTAATTAGGAACATGTGTTGAAGCTAAATAGCCGATTAGTCCAGGTGCCTTTATAATAAAATCATAAGTAGAGTTTATATCGTTTAGTTTTTTAAGGATATATCATGATCCACATGACGTATATATATCAGCATAAAACATAAAATGCTGGACATGACTGACAATAGCGAGGCACATGCTTCAAGAGGATGCAGGAAATTGCAGTAATATATTACGGATGATACTCAGAGACAGTCTTTAGACACTCAATACACGTAAATGTAAGCTGTATGATGTGATATACGTGATGTGATGTGAGCCACTTGGCAGCTACAATATATTTTTTCATGTACAACTAATACCTATCAACAGTACAATACTCATTATACAAAATCCAGCTAATGTAAATCAATGAATTTGCTATGTTTCCAAGCCGCTTTGACCTTGTTAACGTAATTACGCTAAAGTGACCATTCTTAACATTATCGGACACCCTCTAATAACGCTATACTTCGTTACTTTTCCATGGCATCTATTTGCATTGTTTCATCAATATATAATGTTCATTGTTTTGTAATACTTTATGATAATAAGTGCGTGGTAAGTTACAGAGCTACCACACAATGAGGGGAGTGAGTGAGTGAGTGAGTTTAGTTTTACGTCGCACTTAGCAATATTCCAGCTATATGGCGACGGTCTGTAAATAATCGAGTCTGAACCAGACAATCCAGTGATCAACAACATGAGCATCGATCTGCGCAATGGGGAACCGATGACATGTGTCAACCAAGTCAGCTAGTCTGACCACCCGATCCCGTTAGTCGTCTCTTACGACAAGCCTAGTCACCTTTTATGGCAAGCATGGGTTGCTGAAGGTCTATTCTACCCCGGGACCTTCACGGGTCCACAATGAGGGGAACACAGATTACCAGAAATGCTATGTTTCGCGTACTTCTTCTGTTTCCTCATCTGGTGCCCTTTCCATGCAAGTATGTTGCACCGATTTCTGGCCAATAGTGTATGATATTAGGTACAAGGCAAATTTTTGTCCAAATTTGTTTCATGTTACGTTATAATGATTGAAACAAAATGGCCAGGTAGAATACATATGGTGGTAACGCAGACTGCTTGATTTCAGTTTTCTACACTACCTCTTTGAGATGTATTTTGTGCAATGTTAAAAGCTGTATCCCACCAAGTGCCATTGATTCTGATAGAGAGAGAGAGTTGTACTTAAGAGGGAATATCAACATTACTGTAATTACATTGATGTTTTCTTAATCTGTGTTATTTGATTTGTCACAGAAATAAAAAAATACAAAATAAAAAGGATGCCCGCATCATCATAAGATTGTATCAGGCCAAGGGTGTGATTTTCGCACACCATGTTCCGTGAGTTCTCACCAGTTAATACCTACTAAAATTTGGCTATTGGCTCCATTTTGCAGGGAATTGGTGGTCTATCGATATGTTGAGACCAGGGGATCGGACTACACCACTACACCAGAAATTCATGTGATCGCAAGATCGATTGTAAGCAAATAGAACAATATGTGCCTTATCCAGCATAGAATATCACTTCGATGTGTGAACACAAGTTACACGTCTCATGTCTGTACCCTACGTGGGCGTATATGTCGTGCGTTCAAGCCCCTTAGAGGTTTGACTTTTCATAAGGTGAGGCATCATCAGCACTATTGTGAGAGATCTGATGATGATGTGGCTGCGAATGAGGAATACAGAAGAACATTTTTATACAAAGATGCCTATTTTGTTTGTTTGTTAAATACCATTCAGTATCTTGTCACAATTTCTGTTAATAGTGCTTATCACAAAGAGATTACTTTTACATAATAGATTGTTCACACACAGCCATGAGGGTAAATGTGTCACTGAGATCGTCAGGAAGGGTTCGATTCCATCTTAGGTACAGAGTGTGGAGTCTATTGGTGGTGTCCCGTGCATGTATGTAAGTGAGTGAGTGAGTTTAACGATACGCCATCGCCACGGGGAACACGAGAAATGGGTTTCACACTTTGTGCCCATGCTTTTGAATTGAATCCGGATTTTGGGGGGTGACGAGGGAACGCTATAAACACTAGGTTGCGTGGCAGAAAGGTTTGTAGTTGAGCAACGTCGTATATCTTAACTGACGTCTTACAATTATTAAAAGAACAAAAGCGAAGAAACAACGTATTATATTCATTTTGTATTCGGTCGTTCCACCAATGGAACATTTGAGAATCATTTGAAGGTAGCACTAATACTCTTCTCCCTCTTCCTCTCCCTCGCCCTCAACAGAGTCGACTCCAACCTCCTCGTAGTCCTTCTCCAAGGCTGCCAAGTCCTCTCTGGCCTCGGAGAACTCGCCCTCCTCCATACCTTCACCCACGTACCAGTGGACGAAGGCACGTTTGGCGTACATCAGATCGAACTTGTGGTCAAGACGAGCCCAGGCCTCGGCGATGGCCGTTGTGTTGCTCAACATACAGACAGCTCTCTGGACCTTGGCCAGGTCACCCCCGGGGACAACAGTGGGTGGCTGGTAGTTGATGCCCACCTTGAAGCCAGTGGGACACCAGTCGACGAACTGAATGGTTCTCTTGGTCTTGATGGTGGCGATGGCGGCGTTGACATCTTTGGGGACCACATCACCACGATACAACATGCAACAGGCCATGTATTTTCCGTGACGAGGATCACATTTGACCATCTGGTTGGCGGGCTCGAAGGAGGCGTTGGTGATCTCAGCCACAGACAGTTGCTCATGATAGGCCTTCTCGGCGGAGATGACAGGAGCGTAGGTAGCCAGAGGGAAGTGGATACGTGGGTAGGGCACCAGGTTGGTCTGGAACTCCGTCAGATCCACATTCAAGGCACCATCGAATCGGAGAGAGGCAGTGATGGAGCTGACAATTTGTCCAATCAGACGATTGAGGTTGGTGTAGGTGGGACGTTCGATGTCAAGGTTACGCCTGCAGATGTCGTAGATGGCCTCGTTGTCGACCATGAAGGCACAGTCAGAGTGTTCCAGGGTGGTGTGGGTGGTGAGGATGGAGTTGTAGGGCTCGACGACAGCAGTGGAGATCTGTGGAGCGGGATAGACAGCGAACTCTAGTTTGGACTTCTTGCCGTAGTCCACGGACAGTCTCTCCATCAAGAGAGAGGTGAAGCCGGAGCCAGTACCACCACCGAAGCTGTGGAAGATGAGGAAGCCCTGGAGTCCAGTGCACTGGTCAGCCAGCTTCCTGATGCGGTCAAGGACGAGGTCAACGATCTCCTTTCCGATGGTGTAGTGGCCACGGGCGTAGTTGTTGGCGGCGTCCTCCTTGCCGGTGATGAGCTGTTCTGGGTGGAACAGTTGTCGGTAGGTTCCGGTACGGACCTCATCTGGAAACATATAATATCATATTGATATGTGTAATGAAATGTGAAGAAAAATACACCCTTTAAAGATTACGATTGTTGAATTTGAAAGAAGAGCATATGGACATGAGTACTCACCGACGACTGTTGGTTCGAGGTCAACAAAGATGGCTCTGGGCACGTGTTTCCCAGCTCCAGTCTCGCTGAAGAAGGTGTTGAAGGAGTCGTCCCCACCCCCGATGGTCTTGTCTGAGGGCATCTGACCATCGGGCTGAATGCCGTGCTCCAGACAGTATAACTCCCAGCATGCATTGCCCATCTGGACACCGGCCTGGCCGACATGGATGGAGATACATTCCCTCTGAAGACAAAGGAGTGAGTTAAGAAAAGTTTTTATGCAAAAAAAAGAATGAAGGTCTTACATATTATCCATTTTATCTAATTCACTCACAGAAGATTCACTACTGAGTGCTGTACTGGTTCGTTTCACAACTCGAATGGTTTGTTATTATACTCAGTTCCAAAAGAAACGCCGATTACCGGAAACTGTGATACGGGCGTAGTTGCAGAGATTCATGGTTGCATATGAAAACAAGCAAAGCAAACAACTTGAGTCCTCAAAGGGAACACAGACTGGATCGTTAATCATAACTAGCCGAGTTTTTCTTATGCTGTCAAAAGAACGTATATATTGAACCAATTAGTAACTTCACCCAACTGACGAGGACGACTATCTGAGCTTGGAACACACATCGCTGATTTACGTCTTATTTCCTGTGATTTCAAGCATTTGCAATACTTGGTTTCGCGAACAGTGAAAGCCATATCGACAAAGCTTTGTCTGAATCCCAAACATGACGGCAGATGTCAGTAACATATGACGAGATGACGTGGCAAATAATGTATGTTGCGTTTCTTGCAGCATACAAGACAGTATCACTTACCATGGTTGCTGTAGGTTGATGTGGATCTCACGTGGACTGCAAGTTGTCAGGGGTGAGAAAGTGTGATGTCGAGAGCAGGTGCACAGACACTTATATACAGCTTGACAGCCGGTTGTCAAGGACGCTGATTCATAGTAACCGTTGCTTAGCCCACTACCTAATCTCTAACACTGAGAACATGATCAAAGGGATTTGTGCAAGCCGAGCTTTTAATCTTGACCTTAATCACTTATTCCTGGCAAACGAGGTAAGAATGCTCACTTTGAAGATGATTATCCCGTACTTGTCACAGATGTACAAGGGGTGTTAAATTAACCTATATTAACTAAATGTTATAGAAATATTGTTAACCGTCACTACACCCACCGGGAAACTCTCATGTTGTTCTGTATTTAGTCACTCAGTATCTCCCCATTATACAGTGAAAATGTGGTTCTACATAACAGTATTTACAAGCCTGAAGTAAATTAAATTGGTAATATTTTATGTTTGTTAATATAATATTTTTATTTCTTAACATGCAAAATTGCATTTTGTCAATAACATGTCTTATTGAGAGAGACAGAGAGAGAGAGAGAGAGAGAGAGAGAGAGAGAGAGAGAGAGAGAGAGAGAGAGGCTGTGGTATATCCTGGTAGAACTATTATTCTGATATCTTTGAAACTTCATGTACATGTCTAATATTCTTTAAAACGACCCATGCACCTTTGCACATATGCATACGGTCCTACTACAGTGGCAGGTGAACCTGTCTCATCTTTTTAAGAATGAGCCCCTATTATGTGAGAAAGCAGGGTATATCGTGTCCTTGTGGTGGTCTGTAGGAGTAGTACAGTGGTGAAAGTGTTCGTTCGTTACGCAGAGGATCTGGGGTCAGTTACTAAAATACATCCAGCTTGTCAGGTCCTGGTGTCTACAGTCGTATTTGGAATACAGATTTATAACCCAGTTTCTGTCATCGTGTTCTATGACTGGGACGGGAAGGGGAGGAAAAAATAGAATCGAGTACCCGGCATGTACTTACCCGAATCGGAATCGAGTACCCGGAAATGTAAGGAATACAACATTTCTGTCAAGTCTTTGAAGGGCATTTAGAAGTGAAATGCATAAGAATGAAGATTTTATGGATATCAACTTCTTTATATGAGAACACAACGTTTCGGAGTTAATGCTTACTCCTTCATCAGCTAATTGAGAATGGGGTACAGAGCTATATTTATATGTACAGGTAAAACAATAACAAAGTAACAAGTGGAATGAATTAACGAAAGCTGGAAGCCAGTATAAACACGCGCTGATTGGAACCCGACAGTTATGATAACAATGATAGAAGCCAATGGTAATACATTACAGATGATGGGATATGTTTACATAACACAGGTAGGGGGTAAGGACGATGTACATGATTGGGGATAAGGATGGAAGCCAATGGTGGATGATGTTTACATAACACATGATTGGGGATTAAGGATGATGTACATGACTGCATGAGGGTTGATGGGCATGTTTACATGGGGGTTGATGATGTACAAACACAAGTAGATAAGGATGGACACGGGTAGATTGGCTATACATGAATTACATAGATAGAATGTACACAGATAGATGAGATTAATTTATGAATAAGTCCCAGGCACTTGGTAGGTACACTCCTTGGTCACGGTTGATTGCTGGTTTCTGTCTCCGGATCTCGATGGCTCCTTGCAGTTTCCTTTGGTGCCAGTTGTTGTTGTTGGTAGATAGTATCCTAGTGTCCTCCCATCGGATTGAATGTCCAGGGTTCTTGAGAATGTGTTCAGAGATGGCCGATTTCTGGTCGAGTTTGCTGACAGAGGTCTGGTGTTCCTTCATTCTGGTGTTGATTGGTCTCAGCGTTTCGCCAATGTATAGGTCGCCACAGTTGCAAGGGATCTGGTAGATGCATCCTCTCGGATTAGGGTGTTCACAGCTGGGTCCTTTACCGTTGGCTTTTAGGTAGGTCTTGATGGTCTTGCCACTGGAGAAGGTGACATCGATGCTGGCTTTGGTCTTGATGAGGCGTGATATTTGATGACTGATGGGGCCAAGGTAGGGTATGGTTACTCTGATGGGTGATGGAGAAGGCTTGAGGCGGGGTTCTCGGTCCTTGAGGGTCTTGTTGATGGTGGCTGGGGAGGGTAACCGTTTAGTGTGGTGAATGTCTTTCTGAGGTGGTCCAGTTCATTGTTTAGGGCATCAGGATGACAGAGGGCTTTGGCACGTCTGGTAAGGGTGGCGATGATAGCTTGCTTGATCTGAGGATGGTGGCAGGAGTTGTAGTGGATGTACTGGTCGGTGTGCGTCGGCTTGCGGTATGCTGAGGTTCTGACTCCATCGTCTGTGGTGTGGAGGGACACATCAAGGAAGGGCAGATGTTGGTTGGTCTCAGTCTCCATGGTGAACTTGATTCTTGGATGTTGGTCGTTGAGGTGGTTGAGGAGCTCGCTGGGGTCGTTGTCATTGGCGATGGTGGTGAAGGTGTCGTCGACTTTGCGGTACCAACAGAGGGGCTGGAACGGAGCTGTGGAGAGGGCTGCTTCCTCGAAGGAGGTCATGAAGATTTCTGTAATGAGAGGAGAAAGAGGTGAGCCCATGGGGAGACCGTGGATCTGCTTGTATATCTTACCATTAAATGTGAAGTAGGAGGTGTCAAAGCAGCTGCGGGCAAGGTTGGTGATGCTGTCTATGGTGAGGTGGGTGTCCAAGTCATCTATCCTGTTGGCTAACTTGCTGCGAAGGATGTCCAGGGCTTCTTCTAGTGGGATGTTGGTAAAGAGGTCCACGACGTCGTAGCTGACCATGGTGCCTGTGAGGTTGGATTCTTTCAGCTGGTTGACAAAGGATGAAGAGTCGCTGATGTGCCATCTTTGCCAAATGGAGCTGACTTGCCATCTTTGCCAAATGGAGCGAGGAGACGTGAGAGGAACTGGGCGGTGTTGTAGAAAACTGAACCTCTGGAGCAGACTAGGATCCGGGCTTTGGGCGGGTTCTTGTGGATCTTGATGGTAGCTCTTCCGTATGGGGCTTGGGAGTTGATGAAATCTTCATTCTTAACATTTCTGTCAACTGTGCAAATATTCAATCATGAGTTTACCGAGATAATTTCAGAAAACTTGAAAGGGTGCAAACAGACATTTAAACAGATCTATTCTTAGGCTACGTTCATCATTAATAATAGCTTCATCAGTGGGACAATACCAGTGATGTAAATGTGTGACATCAGTAATGACAAAAACAAGTTGTTATCTGCCCTTGTCACTACAGAATGCTCTCCCTTTCCAGGTACTCGATTCCTAGAAATAGGACTTGGTTCCAGCTGTACCCGTCCCAGCCCCATCGGGTTCCAGCAAAGTGGTAAATTATTATGCATCAGTTGGATGTGTCCCTCGTGTAGCTGACAGCTGCATTTAAATACTCTTCAAAACGATGTCAAATTTCACACACACTTCATTCATTATGGTCTAACGAAAGCAAACAGTTACACTTTCATTTGGAAATAAATATATGTTAATAAAGGAGAGCATTTGTCTTGATACAGACCATGTGAGCACATCATGGCGTAATGGACGTTTTGTTGTAATAGTGATCAGATGGAACGCGCGTTTGTAATGACCGGCTTTTGCACGAACA
The DNA here is from genome assembly GCF_037392515.1 of Haliotis asinina. Taxonomy (NCBI): domain Eukaryota; kingdom Metazoa; phylum Mollusca; class Gastropoda; order Lepetellida; family Haliotidae; genus Haliotis; species Haliotis asinina. Next base: position 62,104,485 of record NC_090288.1, read on the forward strand.
TATTTCATGTCTTTACTTATAAACAAGAGAATTTCTGCTTTTGTACAGGGAAGACGTAAATCATATATTCATAGTTTGTTGTTTCGATGCCATCAGTACAATTTGTATGCTGTGCCTTGAAAGGTGTCAACTGATTGCTTATCTTCGACCCGTCACGATCCGGAGATCTGATCTTGAGTAAAATCCATGAAGTGTAGTGTTATTATATACCTGATTTTGAGAACACATTTCATGGCTTTGGGTTGTTTCATTTTGTTTAAATGTCCTCAATATATAGTTGTATAAAATGCTTTTATTCTTAAAACTTTCCCATTTGAAATAAAGTTCTAACTCTCTAAAAAAGGTTTTATGTTTTTCTCACTGGCAGCAAATTACGAGCTATGTTGCCAGGTTGTAAGGTTGGATTTACAGTTATCTCCCATGCCTGTTGTTCCCGTACATGACACAGAGATTCTCACACACGTCTCTGACTGACATCAGCGTTATATCAACACAAGTTGATTCAGTTTTAAATGTTACTTATATAAACGAGTGTTGCTCTAGCTGATATCAGTAGACACGCGATACGGAGAGAACGGAGCCCAGCGAAAACGGATCTCCCAAAATCGAGAAAACGGCCAACGCGCAGGAGAGAACGGCCTCCGAATTTGCAGAAAACGGCCTCTGTGCCTGAAAGGAAATCAAATGATTATATATATCCTATTAACTTCGTTGCAGATAAGCTTTTACAAATTGATTGTTTGGTGTTTTTTTTTTAAAGTTTCGATCACCATAGCGGTTTAAGCCCTGAAGATTGACTGGTTGTTTCGATAGTGACAATGAACAAACCAATCTGATTCATTGTTTATTTTACAGGTAAGATTGGTTCATGATAGAGAAAAATGTGTTTATATTGTCGAGCGGTTTAGTAGCACTACTTAAAATTCTATACCTAGAACTGCCTTTGGATTGTTGTTATCATCAACTGCTCATAATGATTGGAATTGTGGAGTTATTTACATTGTGGATATACCTCTTTGATGTTATGCGCTGTCCACAGACAATATTTATTTGAATTCGTTGTATTGACGCTTCAATTGCCACAGGTTATAATATCTTCAATTTTTATGCTATTGTACTGTCTTCTGTTGGAGGATCCACTTGCGTCGTGTTATTATATGTTGCTCGAGGTGACTGCACAACTATGAGCACACGTAGAGCAATCTTTGCTGTATCTCCTAAAGTGATTGTATTCTGGATTGCATTCTAAGTGGCACGGACTATACCGCTATCGCATATTAATGTGGTATCATTCAGAAATCATTTAATGTCCCAAAATGTCACAGGGGAGTGATAAAGCCATCACGAAGGTTTTCGTCCAGGAACAATCAAGGAATCATATCTTCTGGAATCATAAAGGAACCACTAAGGTACTTTAAATGATTGCTCAAAGAATAATTCTGGAGTCAGCGACGAATCAATGAATCGCCAAGGCATCATCAAGGAATCATAAACAAGTCATCAACCTTCTTCGAAGAATCATCATAAATCAACGAAGAATCATCAAGGGAAAATGAAATGACATCAACAGGTCATCAAATAATGAACATGAAATCACCAAACAAACATCCAGGTTTGACGTGTGATACACATAAACATGTGACATGCATTGGCCATATGCATGTGATGAGGTATTTCATCTGTCACCATGTCGTGTATTTGTGGGTGTGTGCTTATAACTGAATGTTTCAAGATACAGTCACGCTGAAATCAGATATCAGAGCTCACTACCGATTACACAAAGGCCTTAAGTATCCACGTGACTGAATGTGTCAGGTCTGAGTTACTATTTGAAGCATTTGTGTTAATGATGCATCTAAATGCAGTGACTGATAATGTAGCAAATATGGTGGGGCATGCTTGATACTAGATTCAGGATGTAATGAGTATTTGAAATTACAGGTATATTAGGATGGTGTCACTGTTTTTGTGGGATGATGCTTGTCATGCTGCATCACATCATGCAATGCTGGTACGATGTCTATCTTAACCTGAAACGGTTAAGGACACGTAGATGCTGTTTGTTGGACTGTTGGATAACAGATACACGATATAATATATGCTCTCAATTGACAACAAACAACATATTATATTCATTTTGTATTCGGTCGTTCCATCAAGGGAACATTTCAGGGACATTTAAGTGTGACACTAATACTCTTCTCCCTCTTCCTCTCCCTCGCCCTCAACAGAGTCGACTCCAACCTCCTCGTAGTCCTTCTCCAGGGCTGCCAAGTCCTCTCTGGCCTCGGAGAACTCGCCCTCCTCCATACCCTCACCCACGTACCAGTGGACGAAGGCACGTTTGGCGTACATCAGATCGAATTTGTGGTCAAGACGTGCCCAGGCCTCGGCGATGGCCGTTGTGTTGCTCAACATACAGACAGCTCTCTGGACCTTGGCCAGGTCACCCCCGGGGACAACAGTGGGTGGCTGGTAGTTGATGCCCACCTTGAAGCCAGTGGGACACCAGTCGACGAACTGAATGGTTCTCTTGGTCTTGATGGTGGCGATGGCGGCGTTGACATCTTTGGGGACCACATCACCACGATACAACATGCAACAGGCCATGTATTTTCCGTGACGAGGATCACATTTGACCATCTGGTTGGCGGGCTCGAAGGAGGCGTTGGTGATCTCAGCCACAGACAGTTGCTCATGATAGGCCTTCTCAGCGGAGATGACAGGAGCGTAGGTAGCCAGAGGGAAGTGGATACGTGGGTAGGGCACCAGATTGGTCTGAAACTCCGTCAGATCCACGTTCAGGGCACCATCGAAACGAAGAGAGGCAGTGATGGAGCTGACAATTTGTCCAATCAGACGATTGAGGTTGGTGTAGGTGGGACGTTCGATGTCAAGGTTACGTCTACAGATGTCGTAGATGGCCTCGTTGTCGACCATGAAGGCACAGTCGGAGTGTTCCAGGGTGGTGTGGGTGGTGAGGATGGAGTTGTAGGGCTCGACGACAGCAGTGGAGATCTGTGGAGCGGGATAGACAGCGAACTCTAGTTTGGACTTCTTGCCGTAGTCCACAGACAGTCTCTCCATCAAGAGAGAGGTGAAGCCGGAGCCCGTGCCACCACCGAAGCTGTGGAAGATGAGGAAGCCCTGGAGTCCAGTGCACTGGTCAGCCAGCTTCCTGATGCGGTCAAGGACGAGGTCAACGATCTCCTTTCCGATGGTGTAGTGACCACGGGCGTAGTTGTTGGCGGCGTCCTCCTTGCCGGTGATGAGCTGTTCAGGGTGGAACAGTTGTCGGTAGGTTCCGGTACGGACCTCATCTGTAAATGTGCATGTTTCACAGTGAATATGGTGTAGCTATTACATACCATATGCATGCACCATGTGATTGAACGACTGCCTAAAGATCATTAGAAGAACGTGCACCAATTACGTGCAAGAATCAGTCATAGAATGTACCCACCGACAACTGTTGGTTCGAGGTCAACAAAGATGGCCCTGGGCACGTGTTTCCCAGCTCCAGTCTCGCTGAAGAAGGTGTTGAAGGAGTCGTCCCCACCCCCGATGGTCTTGTCTGAGGGCATCTGACCATCGGGCTGAATGCCGTGCTCCAGACAGTACAACTCCCAGCATGCATTGCCCATCTGGACTCCGGCCTGGCCGACGTGGATGGAGATACATTCCCTCTGAAAAAAACCCCACAATGAAACATGTTTTCGACGAAGCGGGGTTCGAATCAACAGTTACTAGTAAACCTGAATGAACGTTTAATGTATCGATATATCTAAATGGCACGTGGATGTGTTTTATGAGCCAGTTATATCTTTAAGCCTATCAACATTTAAATTATTTGTTGATAATTCATGTCAGTGTTTTTCAAGCGAAATACCGAATCACGACCAAGTATGTACAAATGTCCGACACTTTTATTTACTGTCAGATCAACCATGCGAGAAACGGCACAATAACCTGCGTATTAAAGGCTGTTGAAGAAAGTGGCCACAACAGAGGACATGTGATATTATGGCGTCAGTTGTAATTTACACTGGCGTCACTGTTCACAAATGAGATGGTTACGAATAGGCGAAAGAGGAGTATGTCCCTTGACACGATATATTCAGTAGTCGTCCGTTTACTTAGACATCGACGTTACATTCTAAAATTAAGGTTACCTTCAGTTGCACACTCAAGATATTGAGCCTGAAATCTGGAATGACAAATATACTTTGCAACTTGATACGTGATGTGTGACATGTGATGTGCCCTACATACTAACGTTAGAAATCATCACTAACCATGATTGTTGTATGTAGATGTGGATCTCACGTGCACTACGAGTTGTCTGGTGTGAAGAAGTCTGATGTAGGGAACAGTGGCCGGGACACTTATATACACGTCGTGGACAGCCGGTTGTCAAGGACGCTAATCCACAGTATTGCCTGCTAAGCTCATTACTTTGGTAGTGGTAACAACATGGTGATAGGGATAAGCTTATGTTTGGAAATGTCTAGAGAATCAAGAGCTTTATGTGACTTTGCTATTGAGTTCAATTCAATTAATTTCAATTCAATATTTATTCCGACAAACCGCAGTTAGTGGTACAGGAACAGTACAAATAAGGTCGTAATATAAATGATAAACTGTTATGATCACTTGCTAACAGTGAATATATTGGTGTTTTTATCCTGTTATGGTGTTATTGATAATTCTTATAGATGTTGAAATATTCTTAAAGATCACATATACTTTAGGGGGTGAAAATGCATAAATCACTAATTGACATCGTTATAAATGAAACCCCGTCATTAAAACTGCTCATTTCGATCTTTAATTACGTTAAATCGACCTTTTTAACAACAGTTTTCAACCAATCAGAGCGGCGCGTCTCCATGACGTAATTGTAGGTATAGAAATGAAGGTCTATGCAGAATTCATCAACATTTCAGGGGGTAAACTATTTCGTTTACAGGTTTGTACAAACCTGAAATCGCGACAGCTGTTGTGAAAAATGAAAGTTATATGTTCTCACAACCTACTATCATTTAGTTTTGTCTCCTGCTTTGCCTGGTTTTCGAGTTACAACCCTTGTTTTCATAGACGATTCTGACAAAATCACTTGGTGTCGCTACCTTGTAATCCATGTTCGGTGGTATAAACCTACACGTTATTTGTCATCATTTACTTGATGCTCATTTAAGGAATTTATAACAGATATAATTAGTGGTAACGCCACTTAGACTACCCGACAAAGGTGCCTAGTTGGCATTTCTTGTGTCTGGATCGATCAAAGGATTAACCGATAACATGCTGATTGATTAATTACTTCTATACGGATTTAAATGGGGATTTGCCTGAAGGTAGTTTTTATGTTTGTACATTTACTAATCCACTCTGAATAAACACTGTCGTGTCTGTGGCTATGTAAAAGCAACACCCTTCTGTCAAAGGAGTAACCGCCAATACATTGATTGATTTCTCATTATTGGCTAACTAAATGACGAATGACGCACATTATGCAATTAGTTGCCAGGTGTGCTATCTTGGGTGACCAATGATACTATACAGCAATGTGAAATTTATCGCGCAGTATTTTCACTACGACACCGACCTCGCTTACGTTATGTTACAGGTTGTGTCGTGCAAACTCCTTTTGTTTATGATTCAAATACATATTTAACTACTAGTCGAAAGCAGTTTTGATTTTCTAACTTGATGAAAACAACCCATAATCTCATTAATTCCAGTGGATTTAACTTCACGATTGTCAAAAATGGGGGCGCCCTGTCTGAGGATGAATGCAATTTAAGTTTGTTTTCACCGACTTACAAAATCAAAATTGGTAGTAAAATATGTATTTTATTGATAGACAATAGGATTTTATAACGTAACAAGTTCACTCTTGGAAGGGAGGTGGAGGTTGATATAATATTGCTTGTCACTTCGACCCCTCCCTTGCTTCCTTGGAAGAAGTCCTTATGTTAAAAGTTGTGTCATGCAAAAATTCTTTGGCCATGATTCAAATGCATATTTAACTACTATTAAAATGTAGTTCTGTGCATGGTGACACCATCACCCGCCCCCATGGAGCAATTGACAGCAACACAACAATTTGGCATGTCTTTGGTGACGTCGAGAAATCAGCAAAATGAGCTTCCTACACATTTTCTTTCCAACTAACTGAAAATCGTTCCTTCTATTACGTCACTGTAGGGCTCACAGAGTTACGTAACCAGTCTACGGTTTCGTTTGCGGGCGAGAGAGAAGCAGACGGCTTTTTAGCAACTTATGAGCGCTTGGCATTAATTAACCACAAGTTTTCTTTTGTAAAAAATGATGTTCCGTTTATGACTAACCAGAAGTCTTTCATATGCAGTGGTAAAAAGAGTGCCAAAATGAGTTGAGTTGTTTTTTAACAAGTGAATAATCATATAAGGTAAACGGTAGTTTAAGTTTTGCGAGATTCGGTCATTTAGTGTAATAAGTAACATCTTGTGTTGCCAAAAAACCCTGAACATTTAAATAGGTAGTGAAATTCGTCGGCTACCGACGGTGAGTTGCAAAGATGACAATTTCTGTTTATTCTTGGTATATTTTTCCAGCGGCCAGTCTACTGGTAAGTGATGGTTCAATGTCCGAAATGACATAACGGGCCGGGAGATGTATACAGCTAACAGAAGGTATTTTTCAAACGACGGCAGATCTTTGGAGTTTATAATAATTAAACTTTGAACCTACATGGATGCCTTCCCTCCATTTCTGTATAAAATGATTTTCAAGAGTTGTTTCGACCATTGAGGCTTGCCACTGTTTACAAACACAACTAGGGTTATCAAATACATAAGATAAGCCACAACTGTTTAAAATATTTTTACGTGAGATATCCATACGTTACTATTACGGAGATTAAGATAGTTGAAATACACGCGATGACAGTCTATACGGGGAAGATTAGGTTTCTGCATTATGGCAAAATGTGATCATGCTTTTAGCGATTGTAATGTTCACAGGGAAACAATCCAGTTCGTTATACACCATAAAGTTAGGGGTTCATAATCGTAGGCCATTAGCAAACTGAAGAAATTTTAAATGAAACTTTTCAATATTTACAGCATTTCATACCTCCATATTTCGCTCCCATATAGGCAATTGGTACTATTAAAGTATCGCTTAGATTAATTATAGTGTCGAGTGCCAGACTGGAATTTCTTGGTTTCTGCAGTAATGCAAACATGGCTTACTTAGAGCACAGGCAAACTGTAGCGCAAATGGGGTTGCGCAGCATAGAGAATATAACAAGTCTTCTTATATGCGAGCGAAGCGAGCAAAGGTTGGCAATGTGCTTCCCTCGCTTCGGTTCGAAAAAATATGTTAAAATAAAATATCGCCACCATCAAAGGTACACTCCCATTTCCTCACTTGGGTGTGCTCTCACATTTCTTACCACTTGTTTAGTAATTGCTCAAGTGAAATATGCTTTATTCAACATTTTAAGCGCCACTCATGGTATTGAGATCGTTCTTCGCCTCCATTACCCCTGCCAGCTTCCAGTTGAACGGAGTGACGGAACACGAATAAGCAGAAATTAAAAAAGAAATACCATATTGCTTAATTTTATCGTGAACTTGTTGGAGTTTATATGTCTAATCTGTCGTCGCTATTGTTAGAATTTTCGTAACATTTGTTCTACATTAATAACTTCTGGGGTAATGGGCGAATGATGAAGTGGTGGTAACTGTAAGTATTTTATATGGAATGATACCCTCCTGTTCCTTCACTCCGTTAACACGGAAGCTGGAAGGTGTAATGGAGGCGAAGAACGGTCTGATATTACCACAAGTTGTGCTCAAATGTTGAATAAAAAGTATTTCACGTGAGTAATTGTTCAACTTGTGGTTGGAAATGTGAGAGCACAACCTGGTGAAGAAATGGGTGTATAGTTTTGATGGTGTTTTTTTTTTTAACCGAGGCGAGGAAAGTACGTTGCCAACCTTTGCTCGCTTCCCTCGCATGTAAGACGACTGGTCATTTTGTCTAGGCTGCGCAACCCCATTTGCGCTACAGTTTGCCTGTGCTTAGAGCTACACAAATATGTCGTTGAATGAAAAATTAAATCTCCTATTGCGGTGAAAGTTGATGCCAAGGTACGTATGTGTATTTACAATTTCAGTTGGTTTAGATTCACACTGAGAAGATACTTTAGATTTATTACCGACACCCCGTCCAATATGTTGTTACACCCCTTTCTGTAACGACCGGAGACCAATTACTGACAAGAGTTTGATGCGTGGTGAAGTAAATACCACTTCCTGCTGTACCCGCTGCTAAAGCGATGATATATTCTATTATTTTCAATGTACCCCGCTTACAGCCGATGTATCATTTTCAGTGTACACCGCTGGGAATTCCGAACACTTCTGGTGCTTCATGGTAGTACTCTTTTATCTCGAATAACATGGAATTACGCATCACGCACGGAAATTACCGATGTTTTGCGATTGAAAATCAATGGAAGGGAGATAACTCTAAATCTGTCTACCCTGTGTCGCCTGCAAAACGGTGATTCGCCTCGCATTCAACAGAAGTGCTTCAAACAGTTCAAAATTAAAATTCAGGTGTTCGGTAACATAAATACGTTGTAACATAAATACGTTGTTCACTAGTCCCTTTGTTCACTGGCATATATGGAGTAAGTCTGTGAAGAAATATAAAGGAAGTAGCAGCAAATTAAGGAATCATCCAGACATTATCAAGCATCATGGAATCATCGAGGAGCTATGCGATAATCGTCAATTATCACCAAGGGAATTTCATTTGCAACTGCTGGAGGTGATTTTCAATTCAAAGTTGGCATGTGCAATTTAACGTATCAACGTGTCAACTGAACTGTGAGGATGTTTGCATCAGCGCAACGACGGATTGAAATATGATGAAAATTATGTACTTATAGATATTACATGTTGAACAATCATGATGTATTGTTTCTCATTAAGACTTAGAAAGTAAACTTTTCTCTGGATTTTTAGATAGATTTTTATGTTCCCCAGAACAGTTCTGTCTATTTACTTCATCTAAATAAGTACAATTTTCGTAAGACTGAAATCCCAGAGATGTAGATTCAAATAGTCATCAGTACACAAGGACATGTAGAAGGTGTTCAAATGAGTGTCTGCTAAAATGTCATGGAATCTCTACTTTAATAAGAAAGCATTGTCGAATATGTACTTTTCTGGGATTGTGCAATCCCAAATCCCAAATATAACATACAGTAAAACAGACTTTATTCGTTATGTATGGGCATATACCGTTGACTGTAATTAAAGATTGGGCAAAGTTTGACATGCACAAAAAGTCTCGTATAAGCGAAGATGTTTCAAAATGTAATCACTAACCATGTGAGTCTGTGTTTCGAGATGTCAGTGATTGCGAGTAACTGTTTCAAGGTTTTCACAGTGACAGGCCAGGGAATTGGTAGGATGTCGGTCCTGGAATCGAGAGTGTCGTTCTACGAATACTACAACTTATTCAATTACTAAATATTTTCTTTGTCTGACGATCGGATGTAAATGCTAAAAATGCAACAGACAATGTATTACATACAATCATTTATTCAGTTGTTCCATCAAGGGAACATTTCAGGGACATTTAAGAGTAACACTAATACTCTTCTCCCTCTTCCTCTCCCTCGCCCTCAACAGAGTCGACTCCAACCTCCTCGTAGTCCTTCTCCAGGGCTGCCAAGTCCTCTCTGGCCTCGGAGAACTCGCCCTCCTCCATACCCTCACCCACGTACCAGTGGACGAAGGCACGTTTGGCGTACATCAGATCGAACTTGTGGTCAAGACGAGCCCAGGCCTCGGCGATGGCCGTTGTGTTGCTCAACATACAGACAGCTCTCTGGACCTTGGCCAGGTCACCCCCGGGGACAACAGTGGGTGGCTGGTAGTTGATGCCCACCTTGAAGCCAGTGGGACACCAGTCGACGAACTGAATGGTTCTCTTGGTCTTGATGGTGGCGATGGCGGCGTTGACATCTTTGGGAACGACATCACCACGATACAACATGCAACAGGCCATGTATTTTCCGTGACGAGGATCACATTTGACCATCTGGTTGGCGGGCTCGAAGGAGGCGTTGGTGATCTCAGCCACAGACAGTTGCTCGTGGTAGGCCTTCTCAGCGGAGATGACAGGAGCGTAGGTAGCCAGAGGGAAGTGGATACGTGGGTAGGGCACCAGGTTGGTCTGGAACTCCGTCAGATCCACATTCAGGGCACCATCGAAACGGAGAGAGGCAGTGATGGAGCTGACAATTTGTCCAATCAGACGATTGAGGTTGGTGTAGGTGGGACGTTCGATGTCAAGGTTACGTCTACAGATATCGTAGATGGCTTCGTTGTCGACCATGAAGGCACAGTCAGAGTGTTCCAGGGTTGTGTGGGTGGTGAGGATGGAGTTGTAGGGCTCGACGACAGCAGTGGAGATCTGTGGAGCGGGATAGACAGCGAACTCTAGTTTGGACTTCTTGCCGTAGTCCACAGACAGTCTCTCCATCAAGAGAGAGGTGAAGCCGGAGCCAGTACCACCACCGAAGCTGTGGAAGATGAGGAAGCCCTGGAGTCCAGTGCACTGATCAGCCAACTTCCTGATGCGGTCAAGGACAAGGTCAACGATCTCCTTTCCAATGGTATAGTGGCCACGGGCGTAGTTGTTAGCGGCGTCCTCCTTGCCTGTGATGAGCTGTTCTGGGTGGAACAATTGTCGGTAGGTTCCGGTACGGACCTCATCTGTAAATATGTGTGTTTTAGAATCAATGGGATGTAGCCGTTAAATATGTTATGTTAAGCATAATTTTCACATATGATTTTGTTCTAGCATTTACCTAAACTTCGTAACAATAACACATGCTGTAGTATGGAGATGTTCAATAGCAGTTACATTGTTCAACACGTGCGCAAAATATACATACTGTATGATAAATACATACAAGAATTACCACCAGTCACAGAATGTACTCACCGACAACAGTTGGTTCAAGGTCAACAAAGATGGCTCTGGGCACGTGTTTCCCAGCTCCAGTCTCGCTGAAGAAGGTGTTGAAGGAGTCGTCCCCACCCCCGATGGTCTTGTCTGAGGGCATCTGACCATCGGGCTGAATGCCGTGCTCCAGACAGTACAACTCCCAGCATGCATTGCCCATCTGGACTCCGGCCTGGCCGACGTGGATGGAGATACATTCCCTCTGAAGACGAGAAATGAAATTTGGAATGTAGTGTTCGAGTTACTTTCAAACTTACAACTATTTGTTTTCTGCTATACCCTTATAAATGCCTAGTCATGCAAATGCATCGAACTATATATTTGCTAATAATGTACAATAGGTAAAATAAGACTTCCTTGTGACAGTGACTTCCTTGTTTCCATTTTCCAGCTCAAAACGAGTTGACGACTGAAAACAAGACTGGGCTTTGAGAAAACCACAACTTGAGGTCTTGAACCCAAACCTTAAGCCTGTCCTTAATGGAAGCTAGGCCGTAATGACAGCTAGTTTTTGGTGTGAATGTGAGCAGTTCCGAATCACAGCATTACAAATCCAACATGTTGTTATTGATATGTTGTTAAACATACATATTAGCGTGCTACATCGTATGTCATATATCCTACACGTTGACCTTAGAAATCACCACTCACCATGGTTGTTGTCGCTAGATGTGGATCTCACGAGGACTGTAGGTTGTCTTAGGTGAAGAAGTCTGACGTTGAGAGGAAGTCCCCGGACCTTTATAGTCGAAAGCCGGTTGTCAAGGACGCTAATCCTCAAATTGGCTGCTAAGCGCTTTTCTTTGGTAAATGCGTGATCAACATGAAGTGTTTAATCGTCTTTCAAATCACTAATTCCTTCAACATAATTATGAACCTCGAGTGACTCCACTCTGGTGTCTTCAGCCATGCTCCTGTTATCCTGTAATCCTATTACAGTAAGTACTACGCCAATTAGTTCATCAAAGAGGTATTGTCCAATATGCACCCAGCAAACGAGACAAGCTACAGTTTGATAAGCAAATGACAGAGAACATGTTTGATGGCGCATATGTTTGCTTCATGGTTGTAACTGGAAACTGATTACTGTACCAGTTTCTTGCAATTTGTTTGGATTCAGTTTGAGCAAACAATCTCGGTGTTTATAATAGTATATTGATACAGTTATGATATGCATTTCTATAGCGCATCTATTCATAGAATAGTATGCTCTGTGTGCTGCTCACACAAGTTATTTGTTGTGGAGAGGTCTTTTGAAAGAGATACGTATTTATTCTATTTTTAAGGCAGGCACAGTTCAGACATTTTGATGGATGCAGGCGGCTCATTCTATAAGGTAGAGGCAGCATAAGCAAACATTCTTATACTTAGGAACAGTACAGATATGCTTGTGCTGAGATCGAAGAGGTCTAGATGGAGAATATGTGTGCAGCAGTTCTTGCGGATAAGATGGAGCCAGATCATGGAAGCTCTTGTAGGCAGTAAGAAGAATTTTAAAGTCTATGCGACGAGCTACAGGGAGCCAGTGGAGCCAGTGGAGGTCTTTCACTAATGGTGTTATATGATCGAACATTTGAAGATTTGAAGATGATTCTTGCAGCAGAGTTTTGAATGCCTTGACGTTTCTTTATTTTATCTTAGTTAATATTAACAAAGAGGCGGTTGCAGTAGCCACCTGGTATTCTGGACAGAATCACGACAAGTTTGACAGTTGAATCTTTGCTGAGATATGGCCTGAATTTTCCGATGTCACGTAGATGGTACTAGTTAGCTGTCTGACATACTCGTTTTATGTGATGATTCATCGTCAGCTACTGGTCCAACCAAACTCGAAGATTCGTACTGTTTTTGAGGGTTGAACGACTGCACCTTCAATCTTCAGATGTCCTATATCACCACAGGCTTTAATTAGTTTTTAAGGGCCAAATAGAGTGACTTCTGTCTTTCCGAAACATGTGCTAAAGATTGTACGTTAGGCGTTGTGAATGAGACAATGAGTCGATTATCGTCAGTGTACTGATGTTGATTTACATTGGGGTTGTTAGTCATAGTACTTACTGACCTCGTGTCGAGTGAGAACAAAATATGTCCTAGAACTAAGTCTTGTGGAACCACTGCAATCGAGACTGAGTGCGGAGGATGTAGAATCCGGTAGAGATACAACTTCAGACCTGTCGGTTATGTATGACGTCAGCCAAGCATGTGCCGCGTCAGTCATACCTCGGTCATGCCGAAGTTTGCTCAGTAGTATTCCGTGGTCCACTGTGGCGAATGCCGCAGAGAGGTCAAGTAGGACCAATAGGGTCATCCTGTGGCTGTCCATTACGGTGAGAATGTCGTTTGTGTGTCTGAGTAAGGCTGTCTCCGCACTATGTCCGGTTCTATAGGCAGACTGAAACTTCTCGTCATGTTGTTTCTGATAAGATGATCTTGTTTACGGGCAGCAGCAACTTTCTCCAAAACTTTGATGTTGTGTCAGTGAACGACGGAGTCTAAAGAGTCGCCTCTGTTAACACGTTGTGACTAAATCACGCGCGTAAAAAGGGAAAGGATTCACTAATGTTATTATCGTGTTCAGTGTAGAATGTTTATTAATTTTGACAAACCTGAATAACAAAATGTTGATGTCCATGAAACCTGCATTCATTATTAAACTGTCAACACATGCTCTCTGTAAACGTCAGTTTAGATTGAAAGTCGCGGAGGGCTTGTGGAATGTCATTCTATAACTGGAGTGAGGCGTCATCAAAGAATTATCAAGGAATTCTATGGCAATAACTTAGGAATCAGCTGACCGTTTCTGAAGGAATCATCAAGGGACTATCAAGAATCTGTAAAGGAATCATCAATGAATCACCAAGCAATCTTCAAGGAATCATCAATGAATTATCAATGCGCGGTCAAGGAATCGCCAAGGAATCATCAAGGAACCATCAAAGAATCATAAATGCATCACGAAATCACCAATGAATTATCAAAGGGCCAGCAAGGAATCACTACGGAACCATCAAGGAATCATCACTGAATTATCAATGGGTCATTAAGGAATCATCAAGGAACTACCAATGGGACATCGAGGGATCGTCAAGGAATCATCAAAGGGCCACAGAGATCATCCCATTAAGGAACCATCAAAAATCAAACTGGTACCATCAGGAACTCATCAAGGAATCGTCAAGGAATCATCAATGAATTATCAATTGGCTATCAATGAATCAACAAGGAGCCATCAAGGGGTCGTCAAGTAATCATCAAATTTCTGTCAAAGAATCATCAAGGAACCATCAGGGAAACATCAATGAATTGTCAATAGGCCACCTTGGAATCATTAAGGACCACCAAGGAATCATCAAAGGATCATTATGTAATCATCAGTGGACCATCAAGGAATCATCATCAGTTATATGACGGCGGTCTGTAAATAATCGTGTGTGGTCGAGGCAGTCCAAGTCATCAACATCACGAACATCGTTCTACTCATTTGGGATAAGATGGCATGTCTAGCGAGTCAGCGAAGTCTGACAACTCGACTCCGTTAGTCGCCTCTTACGACAAGCATGGCTTGCTGAGGACCAATTCTAACTCGGATGAACCATCAGGAAATCACCCATTAGACAATCAAGGATTTTAAAGAGTAATCTAGTAGCTATCAAAGAAATGTGAAGGAATCACCAAGGAATCAGGAATCGACCATCAAGGAATTACGAATAATCATAAAGGGACAATCAAGTAATTGCCTCGGAATCATTAGAGAAACACCAAGTTATTACCTCTATACAATGAAGGATTTATTAAGGAATAAAACCATGGAAGCAGCAAAGAAATATCAAAGGGCCTGGAAGGAATCATTAACGGACAACAGAGAATTAATGAAGGAACTATGGAACCTACACTCTCAAAGTCAAAAGGACAGCGATCCAACCCACTCTGCCATCGCGGCTTCCACCAAACTCTGACAACTAGTAGTTTAGATTAAGTACCCAGAAATGGAAGGCAGCTTGAAGTTAGAAACGGATTCGGCTTTGTTGATTCGAATCCCGAATTTGAGTATTTTATTCAGATTCGAGATTCGAATCCCGAATAAGAATATTTTTTTTGCAGATTCGGGATTCAAATATTTTTCAGGTTCGGAATTATGACGGACAGTGTCAATGTACATTATCTCACCCCTTCGAATGTACTATGGGCTCCTTATAAGCCTGGGTATCTTAAAAACATAAACAACCAATGTACAGTTTTCCATATTTGAACCTCAAGTTTGAGTTTTCTTCACATTCGGCATTCAGTATTTGAATCCCTAATCAGAATATTTTCTTCAGATTCGGGATTCGAATCCCTAATAAGAATATTTTTTTTTCATAATCGGAATTATTCAAATTTCGAATCTGAATATTTTTTTCAGATTCGGAATTACTCAAATCCCAAATCTAATTATTTTTTTTCAGATTCGGAATTATGTAGGACAGAGTAAATAAAAACAACTAAACTGCAGTTTTCCATATTTGATCTTCATGTTTGAATTTTCTTCACATTCGGGTTTCAGCGTTTGAAATTATTCAGCTTCGGGATTCGAGTCCCCAATCCCAAATCCCAAATCCGTTTCTAACTTAATGTTGCTGAAATGGAATGTGTATTTTACTGGGAAAGTGTCATCCAAAATAAAATACATATTCATACAGACTTCGTTTGCAAGTTTTGGAAATATAATGTGCACAGTCAAACGTTAAAGTTTGACATGCATAAGAATCTCTTGCACAGACAAATATCAGCTGTGAATCGTTTCAGCTGCGCTGTTGTCGTGTGTGTAGGTGTATCTGTGTGTTTAATGTGAAGCAGTTTCGTGAAATTAACGCATTAGAGTGAGTAGATATATTTCAGCCAGAACCTAGTACAAAGATAAACCAATACACAAAGATCTAGTGGTACTACAACTATCCATGTGACAAAAGGATGACGTCATTGAAGTGTTACCAGTGAAGGTCCGGGTTAGAGTTGATCTGCTGATCTGCTCACACTAGTCGTGACGAAGCTTGCTGATTGATGGATGTCATTGTATGACAAAACTGTCTGGCCGATATAACTAGAATTTGCTGATTGCAACATTAAAGAAAGAAATAAAAAGTAAGGAAGACACCAGCAAAGTTTCAAGGGGCTAGTGACTGGCGTGACTGGCGTGACTGGCGTGACTGGAGTGTAAAGAAAGAATCACAGTGACTGATGTAATGATCATTTCACATGTCTATGCAACTGATCAACGTTTTGTGACGCTTTGAAATATCTATAAAACTAGATGCTTCGAAATGTAATGACTATCCGGCTATGTGAATATATGTTTCAGGACGTCACTGCTGTGAGTATCTGAGGGATAGTATATTCCAAGATATGTCACCAAGACGAGGAGGATGTGAACCTAGGCTCATTTCCACATCAAACCGTTAAACGTGCCTTCTGTTTTGCAATTATCTCACGAAAACAACTAGGAATCGAGAATGTTATTCTGTGAATTCTACAGGTGGTTCAACATCAAGTACCATACATTTTGTGAATGTAGCGATCGGCAGTAAATCCTAAAGAAAGAAAAACAAACAATGCGTTATATACATTTTTTATTCGGTCGTTCCACCGATGGAACATTTGAGAGTCATTTGAAGGTAGCACTAATATTCCTCTCCCTCTTCCTCTCCCTCGCCCTCAACAGAGTCGACTCCAACCTCCTCGTAGTCCTTCTCCAACGCTGCCAAGTCCTCTCTGGCCTCGGAGAACTCGCCCTCCTCCATACCCTCACCCACGTACCAGTGGACGAAGGCACGTTTGGCGTACATCAGATCGAACTTGTGGTCAAGACGAGCCCAAGCCTCGGCGATGGCCGTTGTGTTGCTCAACATACAGACAGCTCTCTGGACCTTGGCCAGGTCACCCCCGGGGACAACAGTGGGTGGCTGGTAGTTGATGCCCACCTTGAAGCCAGTGGGACACCAGTCGACGAACTGAATGGTTCTCTTGGTCTTGATGGTGGCGATGGCGGCGTTGACATCTTTGGGAACGACATCACCACGATACAACATGCAACAGGCCATGTATTTTCCGTGACGGGGATCACATTTGACCATCTGGTTGGCGGGCTCGAAGGAGGCGTTGGTGATCTCAGCCACAGACAGTTGCTCATGATAGGCCTTCTCGGCGGAGATGACTGGAGCGTAGGTAGCCAGAGGGAAGTGGATACGTGGGTAGGGCACCAGATTGGTCTGGAACTCCGTCAGATCCACATTCAGGGCACCATCGAAACGGAGAGAGGCAGTGATGGAGCTGACAATCTGTCCAATCAGACGATTGAGGTTGGTGTAGGTGGGACGTTCGATGTCGAGGTTACGTCTACAGATGTCGTAGATGGCCTCGTTGTCGACCATGAAGGCACAGTCGGAGTGTTCCAGGGTGGTGTGGGTGGTGAGGATGGAGTTGTAGGGCTCGACGACAGCAGTGGAGATCTGTGGAGCGGGATAGACAGCGAACTCTAGTTTGGACTTCTTGCCGTAGTCCACAGACAGTCTCTCCATCAAGAGAGAGGTGAAGCCGGAGCCAGTGCCACCACCGAAGCTGTGGAAGATGAGGAAGCCCTGGAGTCCAGTGCACTGATCAGCCAGTTTCCTGATGCGGTCAAGGACAAGGTCAACGATCTCCTTTCCAATGGTGTAGTGGCCACGGGCGTAGTTGTTGGCGGCGTCCTCCTTGCCGGTGATGAGCTGTTCTGGGTGGAACAGTTGTCGGTAGGTTCCGGTGCGGACCTCATCTGTAAATGTGCATGTTTTACAGTGAATGGGATGTAGCCGTTAAATATAATTTTTCCACATGATGTTTTTAAGCATTTAGCTGAGAATCGTTACGATAATACCGTCATAAGTAAAAGATGAACAACCACACACAGTGTAATAAAACGATTTGTCACTGGCTCATGTAATGTACTCACCGACAACAGTTGGTTCGAGGTCAACAAAGATGGCTCTGGGTACGTGTTTCCCAGCTCCAGTCTCGCTGAAGAAGGTGTTGAAGGAGTCGTCCCCACCCCCGATGGTCTTGTCTGAGGGCATCTGACCATCGGGCTGAATGCCGTGCTCCAGACAGTATAACTCCCAGCATGCATTGCCCATCTGGACTCCGGCCTGGCCGACGTGGATGGAGATACATTCCCTCTGAAGACGAGAAAAGAAACGAGGATATTATATACGAAAATATATGTGGCGTTTTCCCCCTGCAAAAAGCTGTCTGGTGACTGAATGAGCACAGATATAAAACACTCACATTAGCTGGAATATTATATACGAAGAATATTTTATAATTAGTTGCTGAAAAACTGGCATTTGCATACCTGAGTGAATGTTTGGCATTGTAAATCTATCCAAATGTCCACCCAAACGTATGCCAACTGGGCCACAAGGTCAGCTATTTCTCATTTAGTGTCATTTGTTATGTGTAAGTGAGTCCCATGTTACGCCATTGCACACCAAACATGGTGTTGTTGAAATAAATTGTTGCATATCACATGCTGCATGATATATGATACATCCTACGTGTTGACATTAGATATCATCACTCACCATGATTGTTGCTGTAGATATGGACCTCACGTGGACTACAAGTTGCCTGAGATGAGAAAGTCTGGTGTAGAGAGCAGGTGCCCGGACACTTATATACGCGTAGTTGACAACCGGTTGTCAAGGACGCTAATCCACAATATAGGTTTTTAGGCTCATTACTTTAAGCCGCTTGGCAATATCAAGAAAATATGACTGATTGTTCATGAACCGTAGAAAGAACTGAGCAAAATTTACATTTGTTGGTGGAAACGCTTATGCATCCAGAAAGCGAGACAGGTTGGTAACAGAAACAGCGGCCACGTATTATGACAAGTAGTTTCTCTTCCGGTTTGAAAATGTGAACTGATTTGTAGTCTAATTTCAGTATTTTTATGACTTGCTTGAGTTCAGTCTGAACAACAATATTCGTCGGTGTCGTGTCAGTAGCCGATGCACTTTATTATCAACCGACACATTGTCAGTGGATACACTTTCAATTGGGATAGGAGGCACAAGCGCTAATAAACGTTTCAAAGACATCTTAATTTATCTCATGTCTCTTTATCACCACCATTATACAGGACACGTCGGACGCACGGGCACAACTCAGTACCCTCATATACCTGCACAGGATATCATTATTGATTGGTTGTTCAAGAAGTTCGATAAATCAATGTAGATCGTAAAATTTTGACAATCATCTTGCATCACACAGTTGTTAGTGTTTGTTTTTAGTCGGTCTTTGTCCGAAAATGATAATCGTTACCATCCAAATTTCACGGCCTACACGAATCATTTGTAAATATCGATTACTGTCCGAACAACTATGGTCACAACAAAGTGCAAGTGGTGATGCCCTCTCAAAACATTCATATCAACATTGACTGACTCCGATATATCTCCCAAATGCTTGATTGGTAAATTAGTACATCCCATCTTGTAGAATAATATGATTTTTCGTTCTCCGTCATACGTAGTAAACAAACACCGGGCTTTTGACCTGGATAGTGAGGTATATCTCTGTGGTGATCAAACATGCATGTGATTGTTTATTGCACCATTTCTGTAAGACTGAAATCCCGGAAAGTCAGTTTCAGATAGACATCAGTCAGTGTGCGAAACAGTTTTCAAGTTTTGATATTGGCCCACAAATTAATCAACTAGCTCGATGTAGATATGGATTTCATCATTAAGCTGCCAATAAGAGGAATACTTGTATCAGGCAATAATTTTGCATGACTGAAAAGTGCGCTATAACTTTACACGTCGGAGAGAGTGATATCCCAATGAAAAGATCTCATGAAAAATCACTATCCAAGTCGAACCACTGACTGTGGAGATTTCCTGTCCCGACTGGAGTTTTACTAGACACGGGATAGCGGGCCTGTGGGTATTTAGCACACTGACATCAATGGCATTTAGTAAAAGGTCAGATGTTACATGTGGTACATTTGGGATTACACTTTACCAGACAAATACAGAATTCAACGTAATTTTTGGGTTGAGTTCCGTCCACAGCGATAACCTTCACTCTCAATCACCTACTTACGGTGGGCGAGCAGGTAAAAGCGCCAGGTTAGTGATCCAGCGAGATTGACGTGACGGGATCGAGCCCACCTGTGACCTGGAGTCATCAATGTGTGCAGACTCTTTCAGTGTTCTCACAACCCCTAGTGTAGAGTACACAACCCTGTGAATAAATATGTGCATGCACCTAGTTGCGGGCGCAGCAACGTGTAACTTGGACAAAGTGTTGTGACAACGTGTCCCAGT
Source organism: Haliotis asinina (assembly GCF_037392515.1). NCBI lineage: Eukaryota > Metazoa > Mollusca > Gastropoda > Lepetellida > Haliotidae > Haliotis > Haliotis asinina. The sequence continues at coordinate 62,124,866 of NC_090288.1, forward strand.
CCACCCAGCTGTGAATTGGCTACCTCGTTAGGATGAGAGAGTCTAGTGGCAGCAAGTGTCGTATACTCTCCAGGGAGCTGAGATTGATAATACGATGAGACGCTGAGGCGGACATTGAATGATCGAGGGAACCATATACCAGCACCTTGAACAAGCACTAGGTGCATGGATATATAAATATCCTGTAAAAATAATCACCATCAACAAGATCCAGCATCCAACTCGCTCTGCAATGGCAGCTTCTGCTCTGACAAGTGTAGTCTTCATTATGTGCCGAAGGTAACTCTAGAATCTGTACTACACAGGGTAACACTAAATATGCCGTATATTAAGATAGACTTCATTTGTTGTTTATGGGAATGTACGTTGCAGAGGAAACCTATTTTGTGGCAAAGTTTGACATGCATGAAAAGTCCGAGCACTGACAAATATCTGCAACGAAACTGTTTCAAATATAATATTGTCGTGTATGTGAAGGTCTGTGTAAGTTGAAGACAATTTGTGAGTTACTATATTAGTGGCCTCACGGGCCTACATGTTTGTACGAGTGAGTGCGTGAGTGAGTGAGTGAGTGAGTGAGTGAGTGCGTCTAGCAATATTCCAGCAGTATAACGCCAGGGAACACCGACAATGGGCTTCACACATTATACTCATGTGGGGAATAGAACCCGGGTCTTCGGTGTGACGAGCCAAAGCTTTGACCACCAGGCCACCCCACCGCTCTTGTCGGTATGAAATCAGGTCTTCATACAACCGAAGCACAATGATCTGATGGCATATCCCGTTACGTGTATTCTTGTGACGAAAGTATAAGATGTGGTTATGACATGAAGTCATTGTAACATTATCCGTAAATATCCGGGTTAGATTTGGGATTCAGCAACCCAAAAATGTCTTGAGAGGTGACTCATGTGTCGGGTGGCTCGTCGCGCTGACATGGTTGATGGGTGATTTCGAATCCCATTTCTGTAGATAGATACTCACGATGTCAACCCCATGACCTTCTGGTCCACATTCAGTTATTTACAGACCACCGCTATACAGTTAAGGAGTGAGTGAATGAGTGAGTTTAGTTTTACGCCGCGCCGCACTCAGCAATATTACAGCTATATGGCGGCGGTCTGGAAATAATCGAGTCTGGTCTAGACGATCCAGTGATCAACAACATGAGCATCGATCTGTGCTTTTGGGAACCGATGACATGTGTTAGCCAAATCAGCGAGCCCGACGACCCGATCCCGTTAGTCGCCTCTTACGACAAGCATAATCGCCTTTTATGGCAAGCTTGGGTTGCTGAAGGCCTATACTACCCCGGTACCTTCACGGGTTCTATACAGTTAAGGATTACTGAGTGTGGCGTTAAAGAAAGACAGAAAGAAAAGAAACAGAACATATGTTTCCAGGTGAAGTCGTGATGTAGAATATTGATGTAACTGGAGTATCAGGACAGAATCATCCAAGTGACCGCTGATATTATCAATGTATAGAACTAGAGGTATGCGTGTGCCTAAATGTATCAAGATTTTGTGACGCTTTGAAGTCAAATTAATTGCACTTATTATCCGGGTTAACCATGAGATCATATATATAAGGAAATTAACTAATGACGGATAGGGATGGATTTCCTTTGGTTTGCAAGATGATCTCATTACCGTTCGTGGTTACCTTAAGTATCACAGGAGATCCTTCAGACGGCTGTTGTCCCACATTTTGACAGCCATCCCCAAGTCATCCATGTACATGTGTGACAATGCAAGATCGCACAGAGCTCGTGCTGTCACCCAGTTCTCGAAACAGAATAACGTTGAAGCAATCCCATGGTCAGCCATAAGCCCAGATCTCCAACCCACTGGGACATTTTCGGAGACCCGCCTGTCAATACTGCGAATGAATTGACTACTGCCGATGGAGGCGTGTTGATGCAGTGGTTAATATACATAGGCTACTTGTGGAAAGTCAGATATCGGACATTATTCTTTAAATCAGTGAACACGATATCTCAATGGAACGGACAATTAACCCTGAGCAAAAAAAGTAAAATTCGACGTCATTTCCAAATCGTACCATCCGCACATTTCCCAGATTATGCCATGGAAATCCTAGCTATGTTTCTCCTTAATCTTTTCTTTTTACTACAAAATTTCATATGGTTTTGGACATCCTTGACACATTCTATGCATCAATTCAAGTTGCTCAGTCTGAGAAAGTGCGTGTGTTGATCAGTGTGGGTATCCTGGGACAGTATGTTTCGTGGTGATTATCTGAGGAAGTGCGCGTGTTGATCACTGTGGGTATCTGAGGAAGTGATGCGATGTGAGCAGTTATTCCACGGAAACAAGAGTGATTCAACCTTACCTACAATGCGGACACTGAACGGATATATATTGTCTTAATGTGTTTGTCTTCTGTTTTGCATTTTCTTTTCTAAACAACATCGGTTATCGAGGGTGTCATTCTGAGAGTACTACAGGTGGTCTAACAACACCTACCATACACAAACAAAATAGCGTGTTAAATGTCGGATGTATATGCTATAAAGTAAAACAGACATTTTTTTAACATTCAGTTTTTTATTCGGTCGTTCCACCAATGGAACATTTGAGAGTCATTTGGAGGTAGCACTAATACTCTTCTCCCTCTTCCTCTCCCTCGCCCTCAACAGAGTCGACTCCAACCTCCTCGTAGTCCTTCTCCAACGCTGCCAAGTCCTCTCTGGCCTCGGAGAACTCGCCCTCCTCCATACCCTCACCCACGTACCAGTGGACGAAGGCACGTTTGGCGTACATCAGATCGAACTTGTGGTCAAGACGAGCCCAAGCCTCGGCGATGGCCGTTGTGTTGCTCAACATACAGACAGCTCTCTGGACCTTGGCCAGGTCACCCCCGGGGACAACAGTGGGTGGCTGGTAGTTGATGCCCACCTTGAAGCCAGTGGGACACCAGTCGACGAACTGAATGGTTCTCTTGGTCTTGATGGTGGCGATGGCGGCGTTGACATCTTTGGGAACGACATCACCACGATACAACATGCAACAGGCCATGTATTTTCCGTGACGGGGATCACATTTGACCATCTGGTTGGCGGGCTCGAAGGAGGCGTTGGTGATCTCAGCCACAGACAGTTGCTCGTGATAGGCCTTCTCGGCGGAGATGACAGGAGCGTAGGTAGCTAGAGGGAAGTGGATACGTGGGTAGGGCACCAGATTGGTCTGGAACTCCGTCAGATCCACGTTCAGGGCACCATCGAAACGGAGAGAGGCAGTGATGGAGCTGACAATCTGTCCAATCAGACGATTGAGGTTGGTGTAGGTGGGACGTTCGATGTCAAGGTTACGTCTACAGATGTCGTAGATGGCCTCGTTGTCGACCATGAAGGCACAGTCGGAGTGTTCCAGGGTTGTGTGGGTGGTGAGGATGGAGTTGTAGGGCTCGACGACAGCAGTGGAGATCTGTGGAGCGGGATAGACAGCGAACTCTAGTTTGGACTTCTTGCCGTAGTCCACAGAGAGTCTTTCCATCAGGAGAGAGGTGAAGCCGGAGCCAGTGCCACCACCGAAGCTGTGGAAGATGAGGAAGCCCTGGAGTCCAGTGCACTGATCAGCCAGCTTTCTGATGCGGTCAAGGACAAGGTCAACGATCTCCTTTCCAATGGTGTAGTGGCCACGGGCGTAGTTGTTGGCGGCGTCCTCCTTGCCGGTGATGAGCTGTTCTGGGTGGAACAGCTGTCGGTAGGTTCCGGTGCGGACCTCATCTGTAATACAGTATGTTTAGGATGTAGTTATGAAATGTCACACCATTTGATCACTCGTTTGCCCCAAACCGTTAAAGTAACAATTAGGAATAAATCCACAGAGGTTATAAACATATTGTGTGATAAAATAATATACATACCGACAACGGTTGGCTCGAGGTCAACAAAGATGGCTCTAGGCACGTGTTTCCCAGCTCCAGTCTCGCTGAAGAAGGTGTTGAAGGAGTCGTCCCCACCCCCGATGGTCTTGTCTGAGGGCATCTGACCATCGGGCTGAATGCCGTGCTCCAGACAGTACAACTCCCAGCATGCATTGCCCATCTGGACTCCGGCCTGGCCGACGTGGATGGAGATACATTCCCTCTGAAGACGAGAAAAGAAACGAGGATATTATATAGGAAGATATATGTGGCGTTTTCCCCCTGCAAAAAGCTGTCTGGTGACTGAATGAGCACAGATATAAAACACTCACATAAGCATCGTGATATATGTATAATTCAATTATTATCTACCAGGACTGGAATGGCACATTGTGACGTAATGCAAAATGTGCACATTATCATCTGATAAAATATTGTCGGCACCTTTGATCTTTCACCGAAGCATCTTAGAATTTACCTTGACACTGACGAAACAAAACCGCTGGGCTTTAAGAGCATTGGCCCATCGGAGGATGTAGTGTCTGTTGTTATGTTTGTACCGTGCCTATACACAAATTAGGAGAAAGTTTCTAACGGGCGAAAGACGAATGTGTTTCTTGCCATAATACTTTCAGTTTTCTGATCGTCTGTTTACTGATGCATCGACGTCATTTCATCCAAAAGACGCGAGCTAAATGTTCCTATTCATATGTTCTCACTGCTTATGTGATATGCGATGTATGCTACATGTTGACATCAGAAATCATCACTCACCATGATTGTTGTCAGTAGATGTGGACCTCACGTGGACTGCAAGTTGTCTGAAATGAGAAAGTGTGATGTCGAAAGCAGGTGCCCGGACACTTATATACAGCCTGACATCTGGTTGTCAAGGACGCTAATCGGTAGTATAGGCTGCTAAGCTCATTACTGTGGCCGGCGCAACAACTGGGTGATCGGGATCAACTTCAGCAGTTTAATCGTTTTACAGTCTGCAGTCCCTGTTATAGATTATAGATATAGATTATAGATATTGAGTGACGTCAGGCTCTTTTTAATAGCCATACTCAATGCTGTTACAGCAAGTATTTATTAGTTGTTTATATATATGTAAAAAAGAAACATCTATATATCCATATAAAGTGAGTGAGTGAGTTCAGTTTTAGGCCACACTTAGCAAGTTTTCCAGCTATATGGAGGCGGTCAGGAAATAATCGGATCTTGATCAGACAATTATCCAGAAAGAGAGCCAAGTTGGTCATGCAGTTTGATGATAGAAACGAATGACAGTGGGCATCTATGGCACGGAATTTTCGCTTCAGCTTTCTAAGCTTGAACCTATTTCTGGACCAGTTATGATTGATTTCAGTTTTAAGAAAAACACATGTCGGCATAGTGTCATTGTCTCTAAAGCGAAATATCTAAAATTCTATCGACACAAGAGTTGTATTAGGAGATGTTTCTTTCACATTGTAAGGTCTTGATACATGCTTAAATAAAACCTGCCATTTTACCACAGAGGGAAAGGGGCGACAATTCATTCATTCTTGTGTTTTGCGCTTACGGGAATAACGTCATAATTGATTTGTATGTAATAATACATGGTTTGTATGTAATAATAAATGCTGTTCTGCACCAAAGCGGTTTGAAACGGTTGAAACGGTTTGAATATTTACACTTAGATATAAAAGAAAGTAAAGAAAGAAAGAAAGTATATTATTGTATTAGATATAATATATAAAGTGAGTATGTTGAAAGGTATTTGATTTGTCATTGGAAAACTAAGATCACCAAGGTATGTTTCGTCAGAGGAACCAGGTGGTCACATGAATAAGTACCCGCTTGCCACCTTTCCATCCAGAACTAAGGGATCGCGTGCTGGCCTGTCGACCAGTTCGGAGCGTGTCATGGACCGAATCGTCTACTTTGATTGAGGAACGTAAGTCGCCAGCTAGGGTGTATTTGCGAGTGATTTACATACATGTGTTTTGTCAGATCGCACACAATACTGGACTTACACATTATTCATAACACTCTTCATATAGTTACGACCATGTTGTTCTTTACCCCTCAAAATAATTCCAAAGTGCACTTTGGTGTGAACTTTCTGTTGTTTATAAGAGCTCATTCATCTTCGTAATTTTACTCCGGGAAAGAAATATTTCAATAATATATGTGTACGTTATTTTCTAAAAAATGTTCAATCACTGTTCCAATAAAGGTGGAACCACCCTTTGCAATAAAAGAAAGCAATTACTTTTCGAGTATTGAATCATTTTGGTATTGAACATGTCAACAGAAAAAATCTTACTCCCAACACGAAAAGTACAAACACTTACAACAGGAAAGACAGACCTATTGGGGGAATGTATATAAACTAGACAATGGCAACCTTAAAACAATCGACGGGTAAAAAATGTACCTTTGAGGTTATGTGTTAAAGAGTAATTTCCTTCTCTTTTTTACAAATACGTGATTATAAGAGCCGGAGACATCAGAAATTGTTGAATCGCATTACAATTTAGAGTACACGGTATTGGTGACCATCTTTTAAGTTTACCAGCAAAGGCAGGTTTAACCCTTCTTTGCTATAAATCAGCGAGCTTCATACAGCAGTACCGCCGTAGATTATTTCGTTATTACGATTCCTTAAGAAATCATAAAATATTCCCAAACCAAGAAGTTAGCAATGAAACACCTAGGAATAGCATTGAATCTTCAAGGTATCAGTGTTGTGACTATTCAGTGAGTGAGTGAGTTTAGTTTTACGTCGCACTTAGCAATATTCCAGCTATATGGCGACGGTCTGTAAATAATCGAGTCTCGACCAGACAATCCAGTGATCAACAACATGAGCATCGATCTGCGCAATGGGGAACCGATGACATGTGTCAACCAAGTCAGCTAGCCTGACCACCCGATCCCGTTAGTCGCCTCTTACGACAAGCATAGTCACCTTTTATGGCAAGCATGGGTTGCTGAAGGCCTATTCTACCCCGGGACCTTCACGGGTCTGTGACTATTCAGAATTACAAAGAAGTTACAATGGATAATCACTATTACAGGCCATTACAAGGGATCATCAAAGTATATCCTAGATCATCAAAGTAAACCATCAAAGTATATCCTAGATCATCAAATTATATCCTAGATCATCAAAGTATATCCTAGATCATCAAAGTATATCCTAGATCATCAAAGTATATCCTAGATCATCAAAGTATATCCTAGATCATCAAATTATATCCTAGATCATCAAAGTATATCCTAGATCATCAAATTATATCCTAGATCATCAAAGTATATCCTAGATCATCAAAGTATATCCTAGATCATCAAAGTATATCCTAGATCATCAAAGTATATCCTAGATCATCAAATTATATCCTAGATCATCAAATTATATCCTAGATCATCAAAGTATATCCTAGATCATCAAAGTATATCCTAGATCATCAAAGTATATCCTAGATCATCAAAGTATTTCCAATTATTTATTAGGAGTGTGTAGTAGGAATAAAGTTGCCCCTCCTTGACACGACTACATCGACGTCGACGAGTGAGATGGTGTAACACGGTGCTACCACTAGAACCTGGCAAACTGGAGGCGCATATGGTTTAGCGATGAATCCTGTTATCTCCTCAGGCGACGTGATGGTAGAGACCGTGTCTACAGACGACGTCATGAACGTTTTGCTCCTAACTGCTTCAGACAGGTGGACAGATTCTGTGAAGGGAATTTTCAACAGTTGTTCCACATACACAGGAGGAATGGAGAAGGATTCCACAACAACACATCCAACGACTGATACGATCTGTATCCAGGAGGTGTCGGGCAGTGGTAGCAGCTGGAGGTGGTCATACGAGGTACTGACTTCAACACCACCTGGTAGACAGTAATGACTGTAATGACATGTTTATTCTCATGAAATATGGACAAGATAGCTCCACAAAATTCATTCATGTATCTTTGTTTTCCTCTGATCTACACGTCCTTGAATAACAGCATTTTTTTCATTGATATTTGGGTTTTGCGTTTCTATTTTTTAAGAGTGTGTTTGTATGTGTGTGTGTAATGTATGCATGTGTGTGTGTGTGTGTGTGTGTGTGTGTGTGTGTGTGTGTGTGTGTGTGTGTGTGATCGCAATGACATCGTCTAAGAATATATGAAAGAAATAATTATTTTCTTCAGTTAAAGTGCCAGTTACGTTAAGCCACACGTTTCTGTTGACTGTCAGGCCATGTATATCTTCAAATATATATCGATAGAAATATGTTATATCTATAGAGATGTGTTATGTACAACACCCCGATATTGTATCCCGATATTGTGTCATAATCTGTACCTCGGTGTTGTGGTATAATCTGTATCGCGGTATTAGGATTTATCTTATAGCAGTGGTATGGTATAATCTGTGTGGCTAAGTGGTCTCGGTATGATGCTTGTTTAGTGGTAATTTCTATAGTAATTGTTGTGCTGAGTCCATTTTCTGAAAGAAGCAGACTTAAACATCAACTAAAATATATCACGACGCAGAGTACTCTCCGACCAATAGTATTTTTGCATTTTGTTTTACATTTCAAACAGTGGGGTTAAACTGAAATCAAGGTAAGGGCTTCAATAATTAAACCCCAGCTTTCGCAAACAAACTGAACAGGGCGGCAAACTAAGACATGTATATATGATATACCTGGTAGATATGTGTGGCAGACCCCAGAGTGGTGCCTTTTGCTATGTACAGGTTTGGGTGATTTATCATTTCCTCAGTTTCCATGGAAACGTATTTGACTTACTCTCAAACGTGAGAGGTATGTTTCGTTTCCAGAGCAGAACTCAAAAACTTCTTAATATCTGTCAGTAAAACCTGGCAGATATGTGTTGCAGACCCCAGAGTGGTGCCTTTTGCTATGTACAGGTTTGGGTGATTTATCATTTCCTCAGTTTCCATGGAAACATATTTGACTTACTCTCAAACGTGAGAGGTGTGTTTCGTTTCCAGAGCAGAACTCAAAAACTTCTTATTATCTGTCAGTAAAACTTAGATCTGTGAGTCAGACCCCAAAGTGGTGTTTTTTGTTTTTCAAAGGTTTTTGTGATGTATTATTTTCTTGGTTTCCATGGAAACGAAATGGAGGGATGGGCTTCGTTCCCAGAGCACCACTCGAAAACCATTTCATATCTTTCAATAGATCTTGGCAGATATATGAGGCAGATCTTGACATTGTGACTTTGCTGATTACAGATATATGGCATTTATAATTTTCATGAATTCCATGGAAACAATTCAAACTTAGTCTAAAAACAACAATGAGTAACTGTGAGATGATTTGTCCTTTCAAACATGTGGTTGCCGGGGTGAGGGTGTGTGTGTGGGGAGGGGGTGGGCTGGGGGTGTTGTGGGGGTGGGGGGATATGTCATCTTATGACTCTTGTTAATGTTGCTAATACATGTATATGCTAATGCTATGTAGTAAAACAGACAATGAATTATATCAACTTTTTTATTCGGTCGTTCCACCAATGGAACATTTGAGAATCATTTGAAGAGTAGCACTAATATTCCTCTCCCTCTTCCTCTCCCTCGCCCTCAACAGAGTCGACTCCAACCTCCTCGTAGTCCTTCTCCAGGGCTGCCAAGTCCTCACGGGCCTCGGAGAACTCGCCCTCCTCCATACCCTCACCCACGTACCAGTGGACAAAGGCACGTTTGGCGTACATCAGATCGAACTTGTGGTCAAGACGAGCCCAGGCCTCGGCGATGGCCGTTGTGTTGCTCAACATACAGACAGCTCTCTGGACCTTGGCCAGGTCACCTCCGGGGACAACAGTGGGTGGCTGGTAGTTGATGCCCACCTTGAAGCCAGTGGGACACCAGTCGACGAACTGGATGGTTCTCTTGGTCTTGATGGTGGCGATGGCGGCGTTGACATCTTTGGGAACGACATCACCACGATACAACATGCAACAGGCCATGTATTTTCCGTGACGAGGATCACATTTGACCATCTGGTTGGCGGGCTCAAAACATGCGTTGGTGACCTCAGCCACAGACAGTTGCTCGTGGTAGGCCTTCTCGGCGGAGATGACTGGAGCGTAGGTAGCCAGAGGGAAGTGGATACGTGGGTAGGGCACCAGATTGGTCTGGAACTCCGTCAGATCCACGTTCAGGGCACCATCGAAACGGAGAGAGGCAGTGATGGAGCTGACAATCTGTCCAATCAGACGATTGAGGTTGGTGTAGGTGGGACGTTCGATGTCAAGGTTACGTCTACAGATGTCGTAGATGGCCTCGTTGTCGACCATGAAGGCACAGTCGGAGTGTTCCAAGGTGGTATGGGTGGTGAGGATGGAGTTGTAGGGCTCGACGACAGCAGTGGAGATCTGTGGAGCGGGATAGACAGCGAACTCTAGTTTGGACTTCTTGCCGTAGTCCACAGACAGTCTTTCCATCAAGAGAGAGGTGAAGCCGGAGCCAGTGCCACCACCGAAGCTGTGGAAGATGAGGAAGCCCTGGAGTCCAGTGCACTGATCAGCCAGTTTTCTGATGCGGTCAAGGACAAGGTCAACGATCTCCTTTCCGACAGTGTAGTGGCCACGGGCGTAGTTGTTGGCGGCGTCCTCCTTGCCGGTGATGAGCTGTTCAGGGTGGAACAGTTGTCGGTAGGTTCCGGTACGGACCTCATCTGTAACACAGCATGTTGGCGTGATAAATAATTTTGGATAATTTAGTTGTGCGTAAGGGCTATTTCCTCCAAGGAAAGGAATTCAAAATTTACACACCTCTACATTTAATTAATAATCTTGTTTAAATAAATATCACAAAAGCACAGATCTATGGCACATGGTACTTTCGGAGAGTTCTACTCCTCTTGTGCAAGCATAGGAATCTGAATCATATTTTACTCACCAACAACTGTTGGCTCGAGGTCAACGAAGATGGCCCTGGGCACGTGCTTCCCAGCTCCAGTCTCGCTGAAGAAGGTGTTGAAGGAGTCGTCCCCACCTCCGATGGTCTTGTCTGAGGGCATCTGACCATCGGGCTGAATGCCATGCTCCAGACAGTACAACTCCCAACATGCATTGCCCATCTGGACTCCGGCCTGGCCGACGTGGACTGAGATACATTCCCTCTGGAAGGCAACAAGTCAACGTCTGATTAAAGTGACACTGATACAGTTGATGTGTACAGAACACAACATGATGGTATGTGACGAGGTTACTGTGAATGTCTCTGACGAGCTTGGCCTACTGAATGTCACCATGGTATACATGGTCGACCCTTCCTTATCCACCCGTTGCCATCACTTGTCTCTTTGTAGTTTTAAGCAACTATTAGTTTCGGAAATGGCCTTATGTTTTGCAAAGTAAATCCGTGTTTTCTGATCGTCAAACGACGAAGAAATATTAGGATGTATAGGAAGTAACGGGAAAATAACAAACTCACCATGGTTGTTGTAGGTAGATATGGACCTCACGTGGACTGCAAGTTGTCAGGGGTGAGAATGTCTGGTGTAGACAGCAGGTGCACGGACACTTAAATACACGTAGTCGACAGCTGGTTGTCAAGGACGCACACCCATAGTAACTGTTGCTTGGTTCATTACAAAGACGTAATTAAATGGGCCTGTTCAGTGGCGCTTGACAGTAGGTACTGGACTTTCGATATTGCAACGTGATTAACGTCTTAAAAAAAGGTGTTAGCGAATATCATGCTTGACTAAACACTGGATCAGAAATTAACTGGTGCAATAATCACTTAATTATGGTTTACCTGTCATGGAAAACAAAAAGACCCAAATTAAACGAATGGGCACGAAGGGATAAGTATGAAAGAAAGTTCTTGTTGTAGTAGCCTTTTTCAACCAAGTATCTACATTACCATACAAACAATTATTTTGAATTGTGGCTGGTAAACGATTGAGAAAAGCCTATTGAAGTAATATGGCTTGATGTACATAGGAACCTATTAAAAAATACCCAGAATCAGATAGCCCCCGTACATTGTCACAATGTTATACATGGTTTGGCTCAACACTCACAAAATGCTTATTTTTCTTTCAATTGTATTATGTGTTATGAGCTGAAAGTTAAGAATCACATAAGTACAAATAATGTAATGACTCAAAATCAGCAATTCACGTTTGGCATAATAAAGACTACACTGAATATCCCAAATTTAAAACATTACAATAACCGGGCACTGTCCTAGATAGGGGTCACGTGTTGATACAAGGACGCATTATGTAATATGTTTTCATTTTACAAGTGATGCAGACGTTTCAGTTTCCGTGAGAATTGTATAGTTTCCTCTTAAACAAAAGAAGTGTTCTTTTTCTTTATTGAGTATGTATGTGTGTTTATGCAAGATGCATTACTGAGCCTGCGTCTATCGTGTTGTATGAGGAATGTGTGCACATCTTTGTATGTGAGACACGTACTAGGTTCTCTTGAAACAACATGGGGGCTGATGGTTAGCCTGTTGGTTAAGCGTTCGCTCGTCACACCGAACGCCCGGGGTCGATTCCCCACACGGTACAATGTGTTAAGCTCATTTGTGATGGAATATTGCTAACCAGCGGCGTAAATCTAAAGTCACTCAGTCACTAAGTATTTCTTGCAAAGTTTTGAGTGTATGCATTTCCTCTCATGTATCTCATGTAAGAGACGAATTCATTTCCTTTCATGAAAGAGACGTGTGTGTGTTCTTCGTCCAACAGACGTGTGGGGTTTGTCTCGCAGATGAAGATGCAGTAAAATCTCTTTCATAGTTGTAGCAAAAACACACATGTCGAGGCCATTCTGTACGTAATTTTTGGAGTGATCACATTCAATCTTAGCACCAATACTCCAGGACTTCTTTTCACAAAGCACCAAGGGGATCGTAAGTCGCTAAGGTAACCTTAGTGTATTGTGAAAGAATGGGAGTTAAGGTTAAGCTTAGAAAAGGTTGCTTCGTGAAAGTAGCCCCAGCACGTTAACACACAGGTAGACTGTTGTAGTGCTTATGTCGCTACTGGACCGCGGCTGTTCTGTTGTGAGGAGACGCTCGACAGTTTCATGCAAGGTGTTACTTTTGAGTACGTTGGGGTTTCGTTTAAACATACTTGTGTAAGTAAAAGCAACAAAAGCCTTGTCCGTGAGCAAGGAAAACGCATATGTGAATTGTTCCATAGTAGTAGTGATCTGTATGACGAGCGTGTGCTTATGAATCACTATCAAATAGTCATGATACGAGGTGTTTGCGGGAAAGATGAGCGGATCCTGACCTACGCACACACAGACATACACAGAGTTTGGACATAGGACATCGCTATTTTAGTTAGATTTTCTATCTCAGTTAACACTGTGCTAACATGGGGTCCTACTTGCCTTAATGACGTATGCTCAAATGTCACATCGATGTTATCAAGGGAAAAGTCCAGCAGTAAATTATTATATTTTCACAGTAAATTTAGATAACAATACCTTCCAGCTTTGGTGTAACAAAACCCCATGCAATTTCTTTTAAATTGTCTTGAGTTGAAATGACACCTGTTTTGAAAGAACTTGATGCTTATCTGAAATTACAAACTTCGAAGCATATCCTTTGAAGTTTCGACTCATAATTAGCTCCTCTTGTCTAGTAAAGGCGACTAGTGAGGGTCCGGGGTAGACTCACTCACTCACTCACTCACTCACTCACTCACTCACTCACTCACTCACAAGCCCTTCCTTGATAGTGTTTAAAGTTTCTGAGGTTATTTTTGAGACTGTGGTTTGGTAATGCATTTACCCGATCCACCAATACCTCGCACCACGAGGCTGTGGAATCCAGCGGAATAGACAAGTGTAATGTCTTCCGGCTCAAGGTGACAATACTGTAGGCTGGTGAGAGGTTTTCGCACATTTCGTCTTCAGTTGACATCCTGGTCATCTACGCTGAACTTCATAGGTCACTGTCTTTGAGATAAATATTATTCAGGCGATGCTTGTATGAAATGGACATTGTCTTGTAAGTGGTTAACAAACCCACCAGGCAGGACAGACACGCTTTAGTAGGCAGCTGGATTCATTTCTAATCTGTTTTCGCTTCTTCAGTTTCTTCCAGTGACAACACAGGCACTAGCTTAACCAACCTGCTCTGACATTCAAGACATTCAACAGTTTCTCTCGTGCTCCCATTTTGGTGTATGCTTTGACATCTTCAAAGAATCGCGTCTCTATATGAAGATAAACTGACAGACAGAAGAAAACATACTCTAGAATATTGAATATGACAAAAAATGCTACCATTAATGTGAAAAACTTCACATTGCAAATGTAAAAACAAGACATCAAACACGTCGACATCGAATGATCAGTTCTTGTTTTTCCCCATTTTTTTAGCCATCATCAAACGTGGGCGTATTCTTTAGAGGGCAATTTAAATTTAATCCAACTTTGACGTTCTAAATATTCTGTTCTGATGTTGCCATAAATAATACCACGTGGAGCACGACCCTGTACCCGGACGTGAGAAGTGTGTCTGTACATGAGTGACCTACATATGATTCCATTAGAGAGATTGCATTACCCATACCATCACTCGGCTATTTTCTAATTACTTGATATCAAAGTGTTACTCGGCTGTTTACTAATTACTTGATATCAAAGTGACCAGCTCCGTATTTGGGCACATTGACATATTAACCAACTCTGTTTATGACAGGCGTTACCACTCATGAAGAAATACGTTGTTGTCATGGTGCTAAATGGAATTTCTCGATACGATTAACACGCAAGTGGCGATAATGACTTACGTTCAGGGAAGACTCTGCTCTGACTTTAATAATGCTACCTCTTTGCCCGATAAGGATGTGTTACTTGAAAACATTCTGGGTGTGGTATGTCATGTTTGTTGATCACAACATCTCAAAACAATAGAGTTGTTACTCATTCTCACGTAAATTAATTAAATGATAATACTGCTTCATTTCTGTAATGCAAGGTGTCGTCAAACTGGCGACGTCGAAGCACGTACGTTTCATATTGCATACTTCGTAAAATTTAATTTATTGTTTGAAATTATGAGAAACAATGGATATCTCGTTAGATACACTGCTTATAGGCTCTGTAATACATTGTAACACAGCTTTGATTGGTTTGGAAGCTTGACCTTATTAAGGTATCATCTTTATACGATCTATACCGCCACCGTACCTGTACAGTCATTGCATTCTCATAGGACACTCTAATGTGTACTGCCTTTGATAGTGCCTGATAGCATTGAGTTGTTGCACTAGTTGATTCTAATTAGAATGTAGTGATATTTGTATTACATTTCTTTGCTGTTAGGCGATTTTGCACCCAATTCTTTTACCTATATATTCCTGGTTAAGTGTTGTTTCAACTTGACTAGATAGGTAACAACCAAATACTACATGTTATCACCCATATGGTGAAGCATAACCAACATTATAAAAATCACGTGTGCACATATCACTTTTGCCAAGCAACCATTGTTTCTGCATTTCGTCGTCTGTGAAGTCATTAATCAGTTGCACGTGACATCATTAAAGAGGACCGTCGCACTTCCATACCGAGATTTACTGAACAAATGTAAATGAAGAAAATGGATGATTTAGAAATTATTACTCAAACAAGTGACTTATACGAAACGAGTGTAAAATTTTGTATTGCCAAGCGAGAGCGAGTTTAGTAATAGCCCGAGTGTCATGATATCTACATAACAATATATAACCTAAATACCATCAACCCTCAACAATAACACCTCATGGGTGGCAGTATAAGCTTATTTGGATGCTATGAAAAGAGACTCAGGCATATATTAACAGTCCTATGAAATGTGTGCCTGGGATACTGCTCACGTTCAAAACATACGAGGGGATACAAAATTCTAATCATCGCCCTGAATTTATTGAGAAAATTGTTGAAAAATATACGGTAACACCGGTGATTCTTATCTAGTTAATGGACCCGAAACTACTTACTTCAGTTTACTCAATTTTCTGGTATTTGATCCTAAACACGAGTACCCCCATACTCACAGATGACTGGGTCATGCATTGTTATCAGGTTTATGTAACTGAAGGATTGGGCTGCCCGTCAGAATCAAGAGGAGATGAGATCTGTTCATGGTGAAGCTAGCCTATGTTATAATACCGTTGTGAGAAGAAAAGGGAATTTTCAAACCGAATCTGACGATACCAGTGAGGCCACTGAAGAGGCGGAATGTTGGTTTTCCATGAAACTAGGGGTCTGTTTAAGCGGTGTGCACAAGGTTCGGAGAAATGTGTCACTCTGGATGGTGACTATGTAGAGAAGTCTTAAGGACATGAAATCAAATGTAAAGTTCCTACCCTGAAAACGTCTTGGTGATAATCAGATTTGTTTCTATCCCCTCGTAAATGCGTCATTCCTAAATAACCTGCCTCAACACATTTTCACGTATTCCTTGCACACCAGATAGGTCGGCTACTACCTGCTTGGTGGGATATCTGGAGTTAAGTTAATCTGAGAGGTTAAAAAGACGCAGTCCTTACCCGTACAATCTATGTCGATTGGCTGGCTTGGGAGCCTCTTGGGATGTGCTGATTCATGTAATTTGCAAGGTTGCAAGGGGTCCAAAAGGAAATGGGTCATGCTTATTGTAGAGCCCCCCGCTATGCATATTGTAATATATTTTATTTATTTACGATCTATGTCCTGTATTATATACAATACTACTTTTACACCAAATATAAAATACAACAAATTCAAGTTTTTCACACACCAAAGGCTAATAGTCTTTTTATTAAAAAAACCGAGAAAATGCTTGTCGAAATTCTGTAATTGTGTAATTTACACGAAGTGAATACTACATATGAATGGGTGGTGGCGTATCAGGGAGATGCAGCTTTATACTCAAACCAAATGTGTTTCAAAAGGACTCGAAAAGCACAAAGCAGTGTTGTTTCTGCAGCATGTGAACACCTTCAGATTTGAGGCTGTTATTTCCATCATGTTCGATCGCCGAGGTGAAACATTAAGAACCTAAAACTCGTTTTCAATATTTTGTATTACAAATCTGAAGTATACCCAGCGGTCCTACCAGCCCGACCAGGGACAGTTCAGGTACTTGGTACCAGCCAATCAATATAGAAAGTTGAAAGTGTCCCGTCGTTCTACAATACAAATAAGTCCTCTTGAGATGAAGAGCCAGTGTAGTCACGCGACAGTTGCGTGAAGTCAGGAGCCCAGGGACAGACAATATACTTCGCGATCTACTAACGTACACAGTACATGTAGCCGGGGTGAGTGAGTGAGTGACCTACATTTGTACACTGCACAGGTACCCAGGATGAGTGAATAAATGCGTGTACATGAAGGTTTGGATATGCGCATGGTAATTTAGTCTGCTGGAGTGAGAGTGATTGAGTGTAGATAGTGACCTACATACATTGCTGGGTAGTTAGCAAGAGTTAGTGAGTGAGTGAATGAGTGCCACACAGCTTTGAGCAACATTTCAGTGTCAACCCGATAAGAATGGAAAGCCAGGGTGCGCATGTCTTAGAGTTTACCACGGAACCCAATAAGTGCTATTATACTGTTGACAGAAAGGGAATCTGGACGAATTTGGAATTGGAATCATCACGTACAAACATGTACACGTCTATAAAACAATTTAGTTCACCCTTGCGCTTTCCTTATCCAGACTGGGGCGCCCATCCGTATAGAAAACGGTTTGTTAGGACAATGTGGTACCGATCGGGTAGCTGTTCTTGTTTGTAGTGGTTCACAAAGACGACGTCTACCACAGCAGGTGAGACGAAGTTTCATCTCTGAAAGACAAAACATGACACATTTCCACAGTGTAACACAGATTCCATCCGTATTTAACTCTTCCAACAATATATGCTGTGACGATACAATGATAAGGCCAGCTTTCAGTGAGCGCACCTCAGTCACGAGTTCAAGGCTAGTTGAAAACAAGGGCAAGGGTGAAGACTTTGATATAGGCTAGTGGATACCTTTGTCCCGGCGGAACGACCTCAAAGACGACAGAAGAGGTTCAGCTACCGGAAAGATGCACCAGTTGCCCAGAAACAGCGTATGTCGTATAGATGCCCAAAATAGTTTGTCTTACAGCACATGAAAGGCACCTGCTGTACAGTGAAAATGAGAGACGTTGACGCTCAGAAAATAAAGGTCTTTAGAAGAGGTATCTTGTGACAAAAGAGGTATTGGTTATCGTGACATAGAAAATGTACCAGCTGCTTAGTAATTTAGTACCGGTTAGTACCGGTTACTAAGTACCCGGACAGGTAATGGTTTCCAGTGATTGACAGTGTAGCATTTAATGAGTGACAGAAAGGTACCAGATGCACCCAGAGACAACAGGTGTGCTTTCCAAGTGCCAGAAGAGGTATTTCCCAATGGTGTGCCATTGACGATATATAAACTGGTGTCTCAACAATAAAAAGATCCCTGTGCAGTGAGAGAGAATGTAGTCATGGACACAGAACATGCTAAAAGGACCTGGCCACTCTGTAATCACTGCTATAGAACGACGTGTGATATATTCGGGGTTACATTTGTCCGTAAAATATATATTCCAATAACGTTTGTTGGTATCGCATCCAGGATTCAATCCCACACAATCAAAGTAAGACACCCAATCGCCAGAACACGAAATAAGCGATCACACGCATTCAACTTTCTGTTCATTTCAGGTGTAAACTGGTATTGGACTCTGATACTACAAAACATTGATGGACAGAAGAAGTAAATGAATTCCCAATCGAGATTTTGAACTCTAGATTTTGGTTTATCAAGTCCATGTGGTCAACTCTGGGCGTATCATGCAAACAGTCGAAAGTCCAGTCAAAGTTTATTTGCGCCCCGTGTCTGGTCTACACTCACATTGCTGGTCCCTATCAACCTTCCCGTAACTGGATAACCTAAATACTTAGCAACATCTTCCTGGTTCTACATAGGACAGTGTGGAATGTAGTTAGGTCTGTGAAATGACTGATATCGACATCATGACCTCTTGAAAAAGCAACGACTGAAGAAGCACTTTTCATAAAAATGTACGTTTGAATATACCAGCAAACGTCTTTTTAGACATACTATCGAATAAAGGTTGTATTATACGTTGTACAATTCCTACAGTTCAAATGCACCTTTCATGTACTGTTCTCAGTATTGTTCATCATATTGACAATGGCTGCGAATGCTTAGTATCAGGGTATGCGGCACATATATACCAATCCTAGAGAAACAGTAAAATTTGGATACAATTTGGAAACCCCATGATAATGTATTCAGCAGACTGCAGTGTAATGGGGACGGTACAGAGAGTTTACTGGATACCCAGTTGCCTCTCAACAGTAAGGTCCGTGAGTATGTTGTGTGATACGCATTTCCACACCGGCCGCTGCGAAACTGTCACATCACACAACCATATTCATTCATACAATGTAAATTAGGATGTAACATGGAGAGTACTGTTGTTTAAAATACATTCTTAGAATCTGTTTTTCAAAATACATTCTTCGAGGGTTCCGAGATAAGACAGGAGCTTGACATATACTTGAGAGGCTTGTTATGGCAGTTTACGTTTATGTGTTTAGACAAAGGAGGATATCCAACAACCCGTATGTCGGTCAGTCAGGTTATGCAAGCACCCAGTATGTCGGTCAATCAGGTCACGCTAAAAACAGTATGTTGGTCAGCCAGGCCACACTAGCAACCAGTATGTCGGTCAACTAGGTCACGCAAACTACCTGTATGTCGTTCTGCCATTTCATTCTAACAACCAGTATGTCGGCCAACCAGGCCATGCTAACAACCAGTATGTCGGTCAACCAGGACTTGATAACAACCAGTACGTTGGTCAACCAGACCACGCTAACAACCAGTATGTCGGTCAACCAGGACACGCTAACAACCAGTATGTCGGTCAACCAGGACACGCTAACAACCAGTATGTTTGTCAACCAGGTCACACTAACAACCAGTATGTTGGTCAACCAGGTCACACTAACAACCAGTATGTTGGTCAACCAGGTCACACTAACAACCAGTATGTTGGTCAACCAGGTCACACTAACAACCAGTATGTCGGTCAACCAGGTCACACTAACAACCAGTATGTTGGTCAACCAGGTCACACTAACAACCAGTATGTCGGTCAACCAGGTCACACTAACAACCAGTATGTTGGTCAACCAGGTCACACTAACAACCAGTATGTTGGTCAACCAGGTCACACTAACAACCAGTATGTCGGTCAACCAGGTCACACTAACAACCAGTATGTTGGTCAACCAGGTCACACTAACAACCAGTATGTTGGTCAACCAGGTCACAATAACAACCAGTATGTTGGTCAACCAGGTCACACTAACAACCAGTACGTTGGTCAACCAGACCACGCTAACAATCAGTATGTCGGTCAACCAGGTCACACTAACAACCAGTATGTCGGTCAACCAGGTCACACTAACAACCAGTATGACTGTCAGTCAGACCACGCTAACAACCAGTATGTCGGTCAACCAGGTCACACTAACAACCAGTATGTTGGTCAACCAGGTCACACTAACAACCAGTATGTTGGTCAACCAGGTCACACTAACAACCAGTATGTTGGTCAACCAGGTCACACTAACAACCAGTATGTTGGTCAACCAGGTCACACTAACAACCAGTATGTTGGTCAATCAGGTCACAATAACAACCAGTATGTCGGTGAACCAGGTCACACTAACAACCAGTATGGCTGTCAGTCAGACCACACTAACAACCAGTATGTTGGTCAACCAGGTCACACTAACAACCAGTATGACTGTCAGTCAGACCACGCTAACAACCAGTATGTCGGTCAACCAGGTCACACTAACAACCAGTATGTTGGTCAACCAGGTCACACTAACAACCAGTATGACTGTCAGTCAGACCACGCTAACAACCAGTATGTCGGTCAACCAGGTCACACTAACAACCAGTATGTTGGTCAACCAGGTCACACTAACAACCAGTATGTTGGTCAACCAGGTCACACTAACAACCAGTATGTCGGTCAACCAGGTCACACTAACAACCAGTATGTTGGTCAACCAGGTCACACTAACAACCAGTATGTTGGTCAACCAGGTCACAATAACAACCAGTATGTTGGTCAACCAGGTCACACTAACAACCAGTACGTTGGTCAACCAGACCACGCTAACAATCAGTATGTCGGTCAACCAGGTCACACTAACAACCAGTATGTTGGTCAACCAGGTCACACTAACAACCAGTATGTTGGTCAACCAGGTCACACTAACAACCAGTATGTTGGTCAACCAGGTCACACTAACAACCAGTATGTTGGTCAATCAGGTCACAATAACAACCAGCATGTTGGTCAACCAGGCCACACTAACAACCAGTATGTTGGTCAACCAGGTCACACTAACAACCAGTATGTTGTTCTGCCATTCCATTCTAACAACCAGTATGTTGGTCAACCAGGTCACACTAACAACCAGTATGTTGGTCAACCAGGTCACACTAGCAACCAGTATGTTGGTCAACCAGGTCACACTAACAACCAGTATGTTGGTCAACCAGGCCATTGTAACAAGACGTACTCGGTGTAAAAAACATTGATGTATTTGGTTTAAAAGAACATTCATTTACTTGGTGTAAAACAACATTCATCTTCTCTGTGACTGTGAAAAGTCCAGTTGTATTTATCCACACGTTTTGCAAGATGAGTAAGCGATAAGAGGCAGAACGATTGGCCTTCACATTCCTTCCCTGGTGGTTGAGTACTGCGGCTGTATTAACCTGACTGCCAGACTGCAGACCTCTGGGTGGGGTCTGAAACACTGCTGTACTAACACCGCTAGATAGCCGACATGACATGATTGTCCATAGTAACAGTGCAATCTGTCACAGTGAAGGTTGCACCAGGAGACACTGACAGTGTCAAACGGAAGACTGGGAGCAGAACCAGGTGTAAATTACACCTTACAATGGGTTTCCATTATCAAACCTCGAAAACACACATGAATACATGACACATTTTATGGATTACAACATCGTTTTTATTCTTTTTAC
This sequence comes from Haliotis asinina, assembly GCF_037392515.1. Taxonomy (NCBI): domain Eukaryota; kingdom Metazoa; phylum Mollusca; class Gastropoda; order Lepetellida; family Haliotidae; genus Haliotis; species Haliotis asinina. The sequence goes on from NC_090288.1 coordinate 62,146,830, forward strand.
GACGTTTCAGAACAAATTATTGCTCCTTCATCAAATGAATACTGAGACAGCGCAAAGAGTGAATAGACAGACAGACAGACAAACAGACAGACAAATACTAATCCAAGTTTAACCCAACTAACACACTCACTCAAGATGGGGATTCGTGGCAGAAGAGGTTGCGACTGTTCTCGCAGTGTGTACCAAGGCTTTTATGGAGTGCCATCATGGCGCCACGGGGTCTGCTCATACTATCAACCACTGGGTTAAATGGTTGATATTATCTCCATGACGTCATGTTGTCAAATTACTTCCATCGGCTTTAAACTATTACTTAGTCCCGCTCTCAGCTTCTCATGAAGTTGCCCTTTGTACATTCGTCCAACCCATTTGACACACACCGTCTTCAGATGGAACACATATACAGGGATATAGTAGATAGATTTTCTGATGGGACATAATGATGAGCTACAGTTCACATAATCATTTCAAATGTAGGCCAAGATTGAACTGTAGGCCAAGCTTCGACTGTGAGCCAGGATCCAACTATAGGCCTCTCCTTGTAGCAACGGTATGAAAAACAAAACGATGTTGGAAAAAAAAGAAAACAAAACCTTATCGTATTTGTCTTGGTTTTCCAAAATCGATCTTGATTGTGTTTTGCGGTGTGTTGAAATAAATGTCAAGGAACCTGTGCGAGTTGGCGTTAGTATGACATGATATGAACAGTTATCATTGTGCAAACATTTGAGTAGACCCGAAATAACCGGTGTGTGTGATTCACTCTGGCTCAGTGATGAAGCTGTCGACCGAGATGTTATGATTGTGTTAGTTTTGGACGAGTTCATAAATGTTTGTGTAAATATTAAACAGCTGAAATAATCCTTATGGTGATGGTGAGACAATAATTGCGGAATATCGGTTATAAGTAACGCCATTATAAACCCTGGTTTGCATAAAGTCATGACGATCCTTACTAGCACGGCTCTATCACGTCTTCACCTTATTAAGAACTTTGAAAGGGCAGGTACAAATCAACAGGACAAAACTCAGTTCAGTTTGTGAAGAAACTCGGTGGAATGAGAACATGCAGTATCTTCCAGAACATGACAATCTGACCTGCAAGGTGAGCGATCTCACCACTATTTATTTGAGCTTCAAATACATGCGTATGATGTTATTATTTAACACATGCAAATAAACTGAGGAGCAAAAGTAAGTACACAGGTAATATTTCTTCCATTAAGATAAAAAGTAACACAATCTTCTGATGAAATGGAAACTCTGTGTTGAAGCATATTGCAGTACACGTGTTTTATCAGCCAAATGACATTGTAACAATAAACAGCGATGTAGTGACGACCAGACGGTTCCTACGATGCTGAAAGGTCAAGGCCATTCCACACAGCGGCCGGTAGGTCCGTGAGCCAGCAGCGCGAAGTCGTCTTGTCACTGTGAATCGGCTCACGCTGATAACGTCACCGTCAACATCCAGTTGCGTAGATAAAAAACCCACAGACACCGATACTCTTGGGGTGTTGCGACTCTGGGTGGTCTACTTCTTGGTCGATCATATACTGCCACCGTGGAACGGTGAAATAGTCGAATAATGCTTTGTGGCGTGCAACCCATTGTCCTTGCAATATGGCTCTTGGAAGCACCCATTGGTGGCAAACCTGTGGCCCGTGACAGTCTTGTCAAGTGATTGTTCAGTCTTCACGACAAACAGGTTTTGTATCCTCTATACGGGTGATCGTACATGGGACAATGATCACAATTTCGTACGTACGATCGTACAACACACGTACAAATGATGTTTGTTGCATTTTGGCAAATGAAACATGATGGCTGCGTTGTATACAATCAGTGATCTCCAATAATTTTACTAGTTAGAACGCAAATTTGGGATTGCAGCAACAATTACACCTGTGTACTTTTTTTTACTCTACAGTTTAGATGAATACATCAAAGAGGGTTTTACTGACCCTGACACAGGTTCGCAATCCTACTTCCTCAACTCCTATTGCTTTAGCAAAAAATATCACCCTGATGTGATAATCCGCTTTAATCCCACATTTTGTCCCTGTGAAATAATATCCGGAACCAAACGTGCTAATATATTTACTACTCTTGACTCTATGCTTATCTTTTTTATATTAATCATACACGTTATCCAGTTATAAAAGTTACATCAATACTTTGAAATGCATGTAATGGCATCGTATTAAACATATTACATGAATAAAACGCCAATATTTCGCAGCAATACGCTTGATATCCAGATAAATGTGATACACAGTGCATGCTTGACATTAGAGTCCAGGCACCTGTCTCTTGTACCTATCACATCTTCTCTTCCTCAGTGGAGTTCTGTAACCGTTTCGTCAGTGAAGAACACATACCTCCTCCGTCTGTTCCATCAACGGCTACGGATCTTTCAGCAAACACATCAGTCACTTTACGATGTCACCCTTCTAGATGATTCGTGGGCCTTGGAATTACGGTTCTGATATGGTTTAACATTTAACGGGCACGATCTCCCTCCAACCGGAGCATCTTGTGAACCGCACTTCACTGACATCTTGTGAACTACACTTCACTGACATCTTATGTAAATAAGCAAATAACCAGTAACTGGTAATCTCTTTAATCTCTGTAGGATGAACAATAATGTAAGGTCTTAGCATAACTACCAACTAACAAATCGTGGAAACTAATGGACAGGTAACAAATGTCTTTTCTAATTTGTGGCCATACGCTAAGAATTATTTAAAGCACAGTCCACCCAAGCCTACATTCTCACTCCTTCTAGTAGTTCCTAAGTAGTATTCTAATACATACGTTTATCTACGTTGCATCAAAATAATTGTAAACATGAAAAAATGAATAATTTAGAATTTTTTACGGGAGATGATTTCATTCCGCTGTGTCAGTAATATTGGTTTCGCCATGAAGTGTTACCATACTTATATCACTTTTATAAAGTGCATATGTAATAGCAGCTGTCCTTGGTTCTATTATGTCAGTCATGTCATTTTTCGTTATGAAATGTTATGTTAGGTGTATCAGGTTAGTTATATCACCAAAGTCGCTGTGAAACATTCAGTCATTTTTGTCACTTTTCAGTATAAAATGTTAGGTTACGTATGTCACGTTGGTTATATCTTAGTGTCCTTAGTAAATATTTTATCATGCCATTTTCGTTATGAAATGTTATGTTAGCTATGCCAAGTTAATTATATACAGAACATTCCACAGAAACAGAAGGCCAAACGTAATTTTTCTTGGATAGGTTATATCACTTTTCGTTATGAAATGTTATGTCAGTTACACTGCATTTCGCTCCATTGATATCACTTCAATGTAAGACTAGGTATTTGTTGTGGAATGACAGTTTGACATTTAGTCAATGACAGACATAAAGAGGTATGTAACAGATTTCATGTAGGTACCTTGAGTCGTATGAGGCGTAATATGAACATGGAAATAGTGTAGCCAAAATACCCTAGCTCATGCTTCTTCACATGATTCACCTCATCTATCTGTGCCATTAGTCCACACAGTATAAATGTCACTATGGCAAGAGAGACAGAATTATCGATTAAACAAACCTCCTACGTACAGACAAAAAAACCGATGAGACTTATCCTTGGAATAATTTGTGTTTTTCATTCCTAGTAATTTCCGTTTTATTCCTGCGTACCATCCGGTTTGACCGACACTTATAATGTACATCCACACATGACAGCATTAATGCAAAACATACAGCATTAATATACAGTCTTGCCCTCAGGTGTCAAGAAGTCACATCTTATATGAAGCTGCCTAGCCCGCCTCACGGTCGTTAAACCCTACGTTATATTTTCCTATCGTTAAAAGAATGTATATTTTAACTCTGTTATCACCTATAGTGATCTGTAATCGGCTATGCTATATTTAAATATTCCTTCAAAAGCTGCTGCTGATGCAGAACATAAACCTATGAAAAAGACACAGGACTATATTGTGTCAAACGCTACTCACAAATACAGGTTTGATCTGCTTCTGTTGATTTGCTGAGACATTTGGAAATACTTACTCTGGGGCAAAAGTAAACAAACAGAACGCACACACGTGTCTGAATAGTTCTAAACCTACTTCATTTATTTACAACCTCTACACCCGTAATAAGTGAATTTTTAGAAGTTCTCGATGATAGGCCAAACCCTTTCTTGCGAGATAGTTTAGTATCGCTCCAATTAGACTTGTTCCGTGATACTTACAAATACACTTTCATTTATTGCAACCTCCAAAACAATAATCCTGAGCAAAATTTCTCGCAAATGGTTTAAATTTTGTATTTTCGAGAACATTTCCTTCCATTTTTTTCATCTACAGCATATATTCATGACAACTTCTCAAAAAGTGGCCACTCTTGCGGATACTTTCTGGACATTAAGGTTCCCAGACTTAAACTGTAACGAGTCGTGGAAACAATGCAAACTGTAGCAATGGTACTAGACCATGCTTGACTCGCTGAAAGCAGAGAGTCATCACACTGTAGGCAATTTGGCCGCAGTCAGTATCATTTTATGTTGGTGAGTAATAAACAGAATACTAAACTCGCTTCCGTGAAATACCATTTTATTAAACTCGTGAAAGTTTTTTTTATCAAACTTGCATTCGCTCGTTTCATAACAAATCATTAACTCGCTTAATAAAAATGGTATTACACGAAAAGTCGTTTAGTATCCTCCTAGGAGATAAACATCATGTGCTGGCCAATTTCCGGGAATGCATTTGGAACCGACGGCGTTAGCTGTCGGGTACAGCAGTGAAGTGTCATCAGCAGGCCGTTTCAGCTGGTTCCCTTGGCAGCATCTGGAGTTGCTATTTTGTGACGTCATTCTGACTTTACGTCACAATATGATTTGAATGGCGTCACCACTGTTGATGACTCAACAAAACAATTGTTTGCGTGGTTTCTACGTGTCAATACGCAGTGAATAGTCTTGCAGTTTCAGGGAATCTAATACCATTTGATCATGTTTTTCAAGCAATCAGATTACAGAACACAGTGACTTTTGGTTTACAATGTGCAATATTTTTACGGCAGTATTGCGCTAGTCTAATACCTCTAGAGGTATGACGTCATAATGGTTTACAATTATGACGTCGCAACGCTAATACCTCTGACAGAGTGGTATTAGACTTTGCATGACCCGTGGAAAGCTCAGAGAATCACACTGTAGGCAGTTTGTATCAAATTATGCTGGAGAGTAATAAACAGAATGCTAAACTCCCTTCCGTTCGCCCGCAACCAAATCATTAACTCGTTTAATAAAACGTTTCCACTTTCTAAATGCTTTCTCCTAGATTTTGCCTGTCATCTTTCCTGCAATAATGACAGTGAAAATGGACGTTCAGTAGGTCAATATTGGACAGAATGACGGACCACACACACGGAAGTAAATTCACCGTTTTGATTGGTCGCTGACACTGAATAGCTGACACATGAACCAGTGAGAGAACACATGTCACACCTTACAAACTCACTCATTCAGTGGCTGAGACGTAGCCAATCACTGCCTGAAGATACTCAGTTCATGACGTTAAGAGACATAACTTTGATCGATACATCGTGACGGCTCGAAGGTGAAAATACTCTCTGTCTACACGAGAAACCATCCAGGTGATTTTGTAATCATTCTCACAACGACACTGCAACAAACAGCTCCCGGAGACCACTGATATCTTGGCTACATGTCCCCAATTTGGACCAAGGCCGCATGGAAATACTGCCACTTAATGTGCGACTAGCGGTTGTCATATATGGAAAACGTTAATATGCATGAATAACGTCTTTAGACAGGTTTTGAAACTTTCCGATCCAAATTCTTGCATCGTTGCCAAGCGGAGATTAACTACCCTGAATTAAGAATTTGTGTATCCATAAAGTTTGTGCTTATCTGACTCTCCAACTTTATTCTGTATAAAGAAAGTCAACAAGACTTGGCAATTGGGGGGCGGGGCGCCTCATTTATTTGGGAATAGGGGTTTGTAAACAAATATGGTATGCAACCCAAATGATTTCGGCAAAAAGGCCAATTCCATTAACCACCAGCCTATTTAAAGATGGCGCTGAATGTCAGCTTGGTCAGTGTGTTTCAAGCACTTGGGATACACACCCCAGCTCCAGTCATTCATTGCTTACTCTGTGTCGACAAGAAAGTCTAGAGAAGTCTAATAAACGATAATGGTGTCTTACTATGAGCTGTGAGAGCAGCAGGGTTAACTGTACTTAGTATGAGCGTACTGTGTGACGTTGTCCATCAGCGTTAACACCAGGCATTGTAGATGGACTATGCGACGTTGTTCAGCAAGGTTAAGCGAGTTCTAAGATGCTTCGGTGAAAGATCAAAGGCGTCGACAGTACTTTATCAGACGAAAATGTGCGGAAACGTCAAAAGAACAGTGCGTCACTTAGCCCTGTGCGTGGATTCTTAATATAGGTCATATAACGTTAAATCACTCGGAGTCCTCGTGCTTTAACTATAATAGTTCAGGGAGAAAGTGTGCTTTATTACATTATGCATTGTGGTAGAGCGGACAGAGAACTGTATTTCTTAATTATTGGCAGCGTACTATGTGACATTGTCCAGCAGGGTTACGCGTTTCATTCTGAGGGTACTGTGTGACGTTGTACAGCAGAGTTACGCAAGGCATTGTGACGTACCATGGGACACTGTCCAGCAGGGTTACGCGTTTCATTGTGACGTACTGTGACGATGTCCGGCATTGTGAGGGTACTGTGACGATGTCCGGCATTGTGAGGGTACTGTGACGATGTCCGGCATTGTGAGGGAACAACGTTTATGTGTTAAATGTAGCGAGGAACATTTGAGCGATTTACTTAATATTTTCTTGTGAAAAAAATCCATTCCATCAATGGCATGATATTGCACAGATTCGCTCCAAGTTTACTTGAATAGTAGTGATTGCGATTCCATACACAAACAGGCCGGAAAGTTCGTATTTTACTGTTGTGCCAGAAACAAATCTTTCTGTAGCCTACTTCTGAGCGGCTGCATTTCTCACTTGTCAGCAAGACTAACTGACATTTACGCGGGGTAAACACGAACCTGTGACTGTTGGATCTGTTAAACCTCTACAGTATTGATTATTAGAATATGTGTAGGGCCAGATTGGGTCAATGTTGTTCTGCAGTCTTATCTGATAAGGCTATGTATTAATAAACCTGCGTTGTTGTAGTTAACATTCCTAGAAACTGCCTGTACCGTCTCAACAAGTATAACGCGAGAGACCTCGGATATATGTATGTCTGACTTCAGACCCATTATTAAAGTTGTTCTTTGAGGGCTCAGTTTAAAAAGAAACACCATGCACCTCTCTGAAGGTTGCATACTTTTAGCATATTTAATGTCATATCCTCTGAAGTAATATTTTTCTATTTTGTAACCGTATTCGTTACCTAAAACGGACTTGTCTATCGAAACAGATATGCTATCAAGAATAGGCGCATCTATCAAGTTCCAGAGATTCAGATTTGGGTTCTGTTGCACAATCAGATGGGCTGACTGTTGATGTGAGAGATATCTCTTATACAGTAATCAAACCTGAGAATCGACTAGTTGATATTATATATCAATGTTTCAGCACTGATGTACATGGCAGGTATGATAAATTTACCTTGTGCATGAAAGGGTTTATTCTCTTTCGTACACTTGACTAACTATCTAACGATTAGATATATACAAAAAATAGCAACTGTATAAATGCTGAAACCAAAGTTGCTAAACACTTTCTGACGAGACCAAATAACTCGCGTGTTACCAGTTGGTTAACGTTTCGTTACAGTAAGACACATCGGGAAATGGGCACTGAAATTCTAGTAATGTCCACGACCCGTATCAGTCTAGTAGTGTTGAGTAACTGTATGACTCGTGTCTGTTTAGTAATGCTCACTAACTGTACGACCCATGGATCTGTTTAGTATTGCCCATGAAATGAACTACCCGTAGATCTATCCAATAATGTCCACTAACTGTACGACACGTATCTTTCAAGTAATGGTCACTAACTACTACGAGCCATTGTGTCAGTTGTATCAAGATGTGTCAAGTGCGCATCAAGTTGTTTCAGTTGTACATCAAGTTGTTTCAGTTATGCATCAAGGTGTTACAGCTGTGTATCAAGTTCTTTCAGTTGTGCATCAAGTTGTTTCAGCTATGCTTCAAGCTGTTTTAGATGCGTATCAAGATGTGTCAGATGTGCATCAAGTTTATTAAGTTGTGCATCAAGTTCTTTCAGTTGTGCATTAAGTTGTTTCAGCTATGCAGCAAGCTGTTTTAGATGCATATCAAGATGTGTCAGGTGTGCGTCAAGTTGTTTCAGTTTTGCTAAAGTTGTTTCAGTTGTGTATGAAGTTGTTTCAGTTGTGCATCAAGTTGTTTCAGTTTTGCATCAAGTTTCAGCTGTGCGTCAAGTGTCAAGTTGTTTGAGGTGTGCATCTGGTTGTTTCAGCTGTGTATCAAGTTGTGCAACTTGACTTGTTGTGCATACAGTTGCTTCAATTGTGCATCAAGTTTCAGTTGTGTATCAAGTTGTGTTAGCTGTGTATCAAGTTGTGTTAGCTGTGTATCAAGTTGTTTTAGCTGTGTATGAAGTTGTATCAGTTTTGCATCAAGTTGTTTCAGCTGTGTATTAAGTTGTTTCAGTTGTGCATCAAGTTGTGTTAGCTGTGTATGAAGTTGTATCAGTTATGCATCAAGTTGTTTCAGTTGTGCATCAAGTTGTTTCAGCTGTGTATCAAGTTGTTGCAACTTAACTTGCTCTGCATACAGTTGTTTCAATTGTACATCACGTTTCAGTTGTGCATCAAGTTGTTTCAGCTGTGTATCAAGTTGTGGTAGCTGTGTATCAAGTTGTTTTAGCTGTGCATGAAGTTGTATCAGTTTTGCATCAAGTCGCTTCCGTTGTGCATCAAGTTGTTTCAGCTGTGTATCAAGTTGTGTTAGCTGTGCATCAAGTTGTTTCAGTTGTGCATCAAGCTCCAGCTGTGCGTCAAGTTGTTTCAGATGTGTATCAAGTTGTTGCAACTTGACTTGCTCTGCATACAGTTGTTTCAATTGTGCATCAAGTTTCAGTTGTGTATCAAGTTGTTTCAGCTGTGTATCAAGTTGTGTTAGCTGTGTATCAAGTTGTGTTAGCTGTGTATGAAGTTGTATCAGTTTTGCATCAAGTCGTTTCAGTTGTGCATCAAGTTTTTTCAGCTGTGCATCAAGTTGTTTGAGTTGTGCATCAAGCTCTAGCTGTGCGTCAAATTGTTTCAGATGTGCATCAAGTTGATTAAGTTGTGCATCAAGTTGTATCAGTTGTGCATCAAGTTGTTTCAGCTGTGTATCAAGTTGTGTTAGCTGTGTATGAAGTTGTATCAGTTGTGCATCAAGTTGTTTGAGTTGTGCATCAAGTTCCAGCTGTGCGTCAAGTTGTTTCAGATGTGCATCAAGTTTATTAAGTTGTGCATCAAGTTGTTTCAGCTGTGTATCAAGTTGTTTCAGTTGTGTATCAAGTTGTTTCAGCTGTGTTTCAGTTGTGTATCAAGTTGTTTCAGCTGTGTATCAAGTTGTTTCAGCTGTGTTGTTTTGGGAAGGGAATAATAACTAAAAGTTATTATCAGAACCTCAAAATCAAACGCTATGTAACTACAGTTGCGTGGTCTAGTGCCCTTGGTCCGGTCGTATGTTCTCGACCTATTTCCCCACCCGGACCTGACCTACAAACACCCAGACCACCTCCACGTCAGACGGCTCCCATTGGTGATGAACTTATCATCCGACATTCCTGTCTACCGCTAAGCCTCTACCCCGACATTGGCGGCGTTTTCTTGGTCATAATCTTCCCTGTGTTATCTGTGACATAAAGGTGGACATCATCTGAAGATTCGTCTCACCTGTGGCATTATGTCCAGCATCGCGTGTACATGTAAACACAACGACATTGCCGATCACTTCAAATGCATATGCTGGCACGTTCAACGTTACGCCAACATTGAACCTGACGCTGACCTTGACCTTTTATCTCCCTGCGTGTGTAAAGAGTGGACCGTGTAACGAAACACACAGCGTTTATTAAGATCCGTGGAACATTTGGACTTTTTTGTGATATTTTTATTGTTCCCAAGCGTACATCAGTGAGAGACATTTATTTTACAGTTTGGTAGGTAGAGTTGTAGAGTACACACAAATTAACATTTTCACATAAAAATTGACTGAATATAGCGACAAATTTCGTTGTTAAGTTGGGAATATAGATCTCCACGTAAGGCCATCTAACGGGGCCAGCCTGTAAGGCTTGCTGACGCACTGTATCCTATTTCGATAGATCGATGCGCAGGCTGTGATACATATCCGTCTTGGCCAAGTTGTACCTGGGATCGAACATTTATCAATAATTATGGAATCATGTACCGTAGACGTTCAACTTGTTCGGATGCGAAATATACCCTGCCCGAGTTTATTGAATTCTGCGTAGAATAACTGATAAAATTAGAAATGATATATCACTATGGAAGCAAATTAGTGCCTCAGTTGAAAAATAATGTCATCTACGTAGATTATGCTCTACTTCTTCAAAGAGATTGACGTTAAACAAACTTTAAATACATGTATGATGTGACATCTGGTTACGAGAAGGTAACATCTACGTAGATTATGCTCTACTTCTTCAAAGAGATTGACGTTAAACAAACTTTAAATACATGTATGGTGTGACATCTGGTTACGAGAAGGTAACATCTACGTAGATTATGCTCTACTTCTTCAAAGAGATTGACGTTAAACAAACTTTAAATACATGTATGATGTGACATCTGGTTACGAGAAGGTAACATCTACGTAGATTATGCTCTACTTCTTCAAAGAGATTGACGTTAAACAAACTTTAAATACATGTATGATGTGACATCTGGTTACGAGAAGGTAACATCTACGTAGATTATGCTCTACTTCTTCAAAGAGATTGACGTTAAACAAACTTTAAATACATGTATGATGTGACATCTGGTTACGAGAAGGTAACATCTACGTAGATTATGCTCTACTTCTTCAAAGAGATTGACGTTAAACAAACTTTAAATACATGTATGATGTGACATCTGGTTACGAGAAGGTAACATCTACGTAGATTATGCTCTACTTCTTCAAAGAGATTGACGTTAAACAAACTTTAAATACATGTATGATGTGACATCTGGTTACGAGAAGGTAACATCTACGTAGATTATGCTCTACTTCTTCAAAGTGATTGACGTTAAACAAACTTTAAATACATGTATGATGTGACATCTGGTTACGAGAAGGTAACATCTACGTAGATTATGCTCTACTTCTTCAAAGAGATTGACGTTAAACAAACTTTAAATACATGTATGATGTGACATCTGGTTACGAGAAGGTAACATCTACGTAGATTATGCTCTACTTCTTCAAAGAGATTGACGTTAAACAAACTTTAAATACATGTATGATGTGACATCTGGTTACGAGAAGGTAACATCTACGTAGATTATGCTCTACTTCTTCAAAGAGATTGACGTTAAACAAACTTTAAATACATGTATGATGTGACATCTGGTTACGAGAAGGTAACATCTACAATCGAATCATCGGCTATGTTAACAAAGTTTTCACGATTTATTGACAATAGTACCGGGTCTGGGTTTTGAAACTTATGTCTTAATAAAGAATGAAAAAATGCATTTTTACTTTTACCCTCTATATGTTCTTCTTTGAGAGACATTTAGAAGTTGGGCAGTAATGAAGGATGGCAATATGTGGATGAACAACTTCCTTCATTCAGATGAATCGAAGTTGTGTTGAATGAATTGTTTTCGTACATTTTAACGTTAATGGTTCGATTATTTTTGAATGATTTCAGCAAGCTGCACAGTTGACATGCCTAAGAATCTAGAAATGAGACAAGAGTATTGACAGAAATGTATCCTTGTTTGTTGGTTAGTGCTTGCTTGTTGGAACACCGAACAGAATTCAAAATTCATAGGTGGAATTTTCAGTTGGTAAGGCGAATGATTAATTATTACAATACTTTAGAACTGTTCTAATGATGTACTAAAGTATATAATATTCTGTAAGCAATCATTAAAATGATACGCTGGTTGTACAGTGACTCCATAAATTTCCATATCTACTAACTAAATAATGTTGTGGGATCAATATTTACACTATATAATATACGCTAACATTTTGTCACATACCTAACGGTACACTTTGAAGTCTGGTTGTCTTAAAGGCACAACATCACACATAATCGACAATATTGTGGTCTATATCTTACATACTGGGAGCACAAACACGCACTTTAGCTTGTTGCTGATGCAATAAACGAATTATTATCCTGTACGACTTGACTGAAATCGTTAATTGAAACTTCGAGGCGAACACCTTCCAAACAGAGAACACTTGCCATATGTGCAGTTTAAACAATTGCTCCGTACATCGAAAATTGTTGCATTCGGTGTTGTGGGTATTTGCCGAAATGGCCTCAATCACAAGTTGCGTTGTAGGATATATAACTGTTACATAAGTTTATAGGCCTCGCTTGAAATAATATACGACCAGTAGAATCTATCTAAAGCAAACGGTGCATTAATTCTTTCAAACTCTTTAAGTTAAAACTGTGGTCTAAATACTTATTTTTGGAATAATTAATATGGTATAGCTTCCCAGGGAGCTGATAGTTGAGAACTGTATAGTTTTACTGTATTTTCTAAGAAATGTGGTGTGACGTACTTACTTTATCACATTCCGCACAATGTGTGTGATTAGTTTAGTATTCATGAATGAATAGTTCATGAAGTAGTTAGTTGGTTTGGGCTCTGAAAGATCATGCAAAAGACGAGCTAAACATCTTCATGTTAAACTAATCCGAAGTGGAACCAATTCGCTTGGCATGGAATATTTATTGTTTTGTACTCTCACATCAATAGCATTCTGTAGAACTACACCATCACAGCCAGTGTGAACCCGTACGCTACTACTCGTAGATAAAACCAGATTAGATAATGTTGTGTAATCTGTGGTCCTGTATCACCCTTCACATTCATGGAGAGCACCTGTTGTTTGGATGTACTACTCTGGCCGGCAGCTGGGTACGGAAGAGACAACACATCCTCTCAGATTAGAAACTGTTGGCGCTTCAGAAAAGTCTGTGCATCGACGTTCAGACAGCCCAAAACAGGTAAGCCACTGTTCGAATGTTCATAAAATCAACAATAACAGCGTTCAGATAATAAACTGTATTATGTAATTTACTGTACCAATGTTTTGGTAATCTACTGTATCAATGTTCAGGTACCACTTTACAGGTGTTCAGATCAGCCACCGTACCACTGTTCTCCTATGCAGTATACCACTATTCAGGAAAGCCACTGTACCTATGGCTACTGGACTATTGTTCAGATAGCCACTCTACCACTGTTCAAATAGTCACTGTACCATTGTTCAAATAGCCGTTATACCATTGTTCAGATGCCATTGTTCAGATACCATTGTTCAAGTACCTACTGCACCATTCTTCAGTGTTCAGATAAGCATTCAAGTGTTCACGATAATTCAAAAGTCCGGTGCTATGACATTCTCATCACGGTAACAGCGTAAGACATTTTTTTTCTAAAGGGATGCTGCTAGCTACATTTCTTCCTGTTCGTTTGGTTACGGTCAGAGAACACATAAAACATTGTCCTGCAAAAATAAGAATAAATGGCTTTGTATAACATCTGAAAAGGGGGCCAAGCAAGCTGATTTGATTCAAATGATTTTGATATTTCAGTTGTTGTTGCGTTCAAACTATATATTCTACTGAAGCTAAGTCAAAACCCTTAGACACAAACGTGTAATAGATAATACTGTGATGTGGCAGCATAGAGGAGTTCGTCCCGGAAGTGAATCAACTCCTCCCAAGGGAGGTATGGGACTGAATTTGGGAGCGCTGCGGTGGAGTTTTTAACTCCTCTGTAGTCACTCTCTTTCACTAGGTGGTCTAGACAAACCTCGATCACAACAGTTGAAGTCATTTTGGAGTTTCGGATATGCTGCCATTTGAAATTATGAGCAATATATTACTGTTACGCCAGATACAACACATGGCCACCATTTAAGGGACCCTGGTACTGCAATGAGTGGCTAGTGAATTCACGGCAACCAGTCCGCTCTGAATTAATACATGGACGCTAACATATACTTATCATATAATTTTAATTAGAGTATAGGTAATATTTTGTTGAAATAACAAATCCTTGACACGAATTATCCCCAGTGTGACTCATCGTTAATGATTCATCCTCAGATGGGTTCATGTATAAAGTAACAAATCAGAAAACATATACAAGTGTTGTTTGTGTTGTAAAAGGGCATACGATTGGCTGAAAATGCGTTTACTGCACTCTGAATATGATGACGTTCTATCGGCTTAGTGCGGCTCAGACTCGACATGTGAAGCAGCTGGTCTAAAACTGGCACTGCTGACACGACGCGCCAAACTCTGCGCTGGCCGACTTGACGCACCTAGTCGAGACTAATCGCAGAGCATTAAAAGGCGTTTATCAGGGGAAATAAAACAACTATTCATCAGCACTTTTTGTTGTTGTAACCTTGCAATTAGGGGTACCGTACACCCATGTCGTGATGACCTTGTTCTTGTCGAGTGATAGATGACAGGTATAGACGAGGCATGCACGGGCGAGTTGTAGGGGAGAATATCGACGGATAGCTGTTAAGGTACTGCCACAGCAATATTCACGTAAGTACCCCTCTAGAGATTTGAAGTACCTATATTACCAATGAATTTGGTTAGCCATCAAGTACCGGGTTTAGCTATCTTAAAGCCATGCTGGAATCTGTGTTGCCTCAAAAGGCAATACACGCGTATACCTGGCGCCGTGAAGAGGAGGTGAAGTACGCGCATGTACGTGAGTGTGTGGCTTCGTGTACACGGTTCCGTCTGCCAGTACTATCGTGTTGCTCTCAGAAATACCCGGCCACAGTTTACATCCTGCTCAGGCACAGTGCCCAGCATGACGACCACCAAGCAGTGTAACAACAAGTAACATATTGTATTGACACGGGTGGGGTCCGGCCTGACGTTTGAACCTCTTGACCACGGCGGCAGTCATGTGTACGTGAGGTAGCCACTGACGGTAGAGATCACCAGGGTCTGAAGTTTCGAAGCTCTCTCAGCGCTAAGATAGTCGAAAGTAAATGTTAATGGCACTTACGACTATCTTAGCGCTACGAGAGCTTCAAAAATTTAGGCCCTTGTCTAGTATTCTTAATACTATACGCAGTCTAATTGTGTGAGGACAGAAAGGAAATGGCGTTGTTTGTAGACTCATAGATATTTGTTTCGCAATAATGCTGCCCCATCTTATCTAGTTCAAGTAAGTAAGGTTGGATCCAGATACTGTTTTTACACATCTGAATACCTGATGTTGAGGGATATATCTGCTACATTGCTTGGTCGCAGTGTCGGTTTGCTTTCGGGGTAAGTACGCGTAGGGGTTTTATAAAGTTTTATGTAGTTGAAGAGATGGTCAAATGCTTGTCCGATACTCAGAGCAGTGTCATGTGTTTGCCAGAACAGTCAAGCACATTATATTGGCTGACAGATTTTCGGAGTTAGTCTGTAAGCTTAGGCTTGCAAACATACTTCATTTCAGTGCAAATACCGGAATGTTGCTAGGCGTATCTGAATTATTCTTTAACCAAATGTTGGGTGTCCCCAAAGATGGTCCAGTCAGTATAGATATATCTACGTAGGTACACACGCACCTCCCTCGCAACCTCGGCATTCCGTCTACCCCATTCCCGTTATCTGTCGCTGTCAAGATCGACCCGCAGAGTATAAGAAACAGCCATTCGGGTGGGAACACAGCCAGAGCCGTCCGCAGATGTAAAACCTCATATCTAAAGAAAACACTTTTTGCCATTTGTTATTAGATTTTATTATCATAATAACGTTATTATCTTTAGGATATAAAGCAGAGCACAGCGATACTGTCTTACAAGCCCTCCGCTGAAGACGTTACTCTCTATCCTCATCGATTGATTTCCCGATCAGCTGTTGGCACCGCGGGTAATCCACGATGAGCAACTCAAAAGCCGGTTCTTTGACCAACGTCTCCGACAGCCGCGTAGACTCCGTGGCAGAGATGGTGCAAGCCGGTGCTGCAAAGGAGGGTCAGGGAGGGAGGTTTTATGTGTACTTCTTGTCGTGTTTCGCCACCGTCGGAGGCTTCCTGTTCGGGTATGATACAGGGATAGTATCTGGGTCTATGCTGTTGATTAACCCCTACTTTAGTCTAGAAGACCAAACGGTATGGAAGGAAGCTATTGTCAGTGCAACAATCGCAGCCGCGGCCGTCTTCTCCATTGTGGCCGGTGTGTCCACAGACTTTCTCGGCCGAAAGAAGACTATTATGCTGGCGAGTTTCGTGTTCACCGTCGGAGCCATTGTGATGGGCGTTGCACCTAACAAGGAAGTGTTGTTGGTGGGGAGAATCATCGTTGGGATTGGAATAGGTAAGTATTTTCATCTGTTACGTAACGTGTGGAAGAAAATGAGAAATCTAATAAACCTAAGTGATCCATAAAATAAGAAGTGACCACAAATGAAAAAAAGATATATCCAACTCCTTATTCATTCATCATTTTTTAAACATCTTTCTTGCTTTTTTTACATGGCACGTGAAATATTGTCTGTGAAGCTGCCAACATTCTCTTTCAAGATAAAATGTCATTATTTCGTCACGCCACGTGCTTCGAGGATTCACATGAAGTAGGTGAATTCCTAATTCGCATTCTCTTTTTTGTTTTACCGCAAATATACCAGTATCGTACAATTAGGAGATAAACGTACTGTGTTGGGAAATCAGCGGTATATAATGAAATTATAATAGCTCTAAATTTGATTTAAAACCGAACGCGTAGCGTGAGGTTTTAAATACAAAATTTAGAGCTATTATAATTTTGTTATATACCGCTGATTTTCCAACACAACACGTTTATCTCCATTCTACCATTACCGTGTTATTCAGATTTTAAACAAATACTTAACGTGTTGGAAAATCAGAGGTATATAACGTGATTATATACCTCTGGATGGCTTTGATTAACCAATCACAACCCAGTATTGGTAGAATATGACACCATAACGCAGATACAGTTCGTATGGCATAAATATAACACAGACAATTGACGTATGATATTACAACACACAGCGGAGAACACGAATGAAGTATTATATGACACATATCGTATAACATGACAATTCAACACAGATCAATGTCGAATAATTAATACAACGCAGGCAAATGTCGTATAACGTAAAATACAACACATACAAATGCTGTATAACATGACAAAACGACACAGACAAATGTTACAGTAAATACATACAAATGCCGTATAACATGACAAAACGACACAGACAAATGTTACAGTAAATACATACAAATGCTGTTACAGTATAACATGACAAAACGACACAGAAATGTTACAGTAAATACATACAAATGCTGTATAACATGACAAAACGACACAGACAAATGTTGAAGTAAATACATACAAATGCCGTATAACATGACAAAACGACACAGACAAAGGTTACAGTAAATACATACAAATGCCGTATAACATGACAAAACGACATAGACAAATGTTACAGTAAAAAATATACCAATGCCGTATAACATGACAAAACGACACAGACAAATGTTACAGTAAAATACATACAAATGCCGTATAAAATGACAAAACGACACAGACAAAGGTTACAGTAAATACATACAAATGCTGTATAACATGACAAAACGACACAGACAAATGTTACAGTAAATACATACAAATGCCGTATAACATGACAAAACGACATAGACAAATGTTACAGTAAATACATACAAATGCTGTATAACATGACAAAACGACACAGACAAATGTTACAGTAAATACATACAAATGCTGTATAACATGACAAAACGACATAGACAAATGTTACAGTAAAATATATGCCAATGCCGTATAACATGACAAAACGACATAGACAAATGTTACAGTAAAATACATACAAATGCCGTATAACATGACAAAACGACACAGACAAAGGTTACAGTAAATACATACAAATGCTGTATAACATGACAAAACGACACAGACAAATGTTACAGTAAATACATACAAATGCCGTATAACATGACAAAACGACACAGACAAATGTTACAGTAAATACATACAAATGCCGTATAACATGACAAAACGACATAGACAAATGTTACAGTAAATACATACAAATGCCGTATAACATGACAAAACGACACAGACAAATGTTACAGTAAATACATACAAATGCCGTATAACATGACAAAACGACATAGACAAATGTTACAGTAAATACATACAAATGCCGCATAACATGACAAAACGACATAGACAAATGTTACAGTAAAATATATACCAATGCCGTATAACATGACAAAACGACATAGACAAATGTTACAGTAAAATACATACAAATGCCGTATAACATGACAAAACGACACAGACAAATGTTACAGTAAATGCATACAAATGCCGTATAACATGACAAAACGACATAGACAAATGTTACAGTAAATACATACAAATGCCGTATAGCATGACAAAACGACATAGACAAATGTTACAGTAAATACATACAAATGCCGCATAACATGACAAAACGACACAGACAAATGTTACAGTAAATGCATACAAATGCCGTATAACATGACAAAACGACATAGACAAATGTTACAGTAAATACATACAAATGCCGTATAGCATGACAAAACGACACAGACAAATGTTACAGTAAATACATACAAATGCCGTATAACATGACAAAACGACACAGACAAATGTTACAGTAAATACATACAAATGCCGCATAACATGACAAAACGACACAGACAAATGTTACAGTAAATACATACAAATGCCGTATAACATGACAAAACGACATAGACAAATGTTACAGTAAATACATACAAATGCCGCATAACATGACAAAACGACACAGACAAATGTTACAGTAAAATATATACCAATGCCGTATAACATGACAAAACGTCAGACAAATGTCGTATAAGGTTACAATGCAACACGGGCAAATGTCGTAACTACACATACAACACGAATACTGTGAGGGTATCACGCACACAGTAGTGCAAACGCGAACCCCACCATCCCCACCCCACCCCCAGCAGATGTAATAATATACGCGGTCATTACCATAAAGTACATCATGACGGAGCGAAATATAGAACGTTTATGTCGTGTCTTCTAAATGGTCTCTATATAATAACTAGACGTGTTTTGATGGTTATTCTGTGTATCTCGCTTAAAAGCTGTCTGATGAATACTGTCCACATTGTAAGTGGTGCCGTTACATTTGCAAATCTTGTATTGAGTCAAACGACGGCTTTAGCGTAAATGCGATAACCAAGAGGTTTGATAGTACAATACTCAAAAGAGAGGGCACATCTATCGGGGCCAAGAGAGAAACAAAGCGATTTTTGGCATTTACAAAGTATCTACATGTAGCAAAACCATTTCTCTGAGAGAAACAGATGTTCTTGATAATACATTTCGGTCAATACAAAACCCAATTTGATGATATATAGTTGCACATAAATAAAGGATCTGGATTGTGGGTGAATACTGATTGGTGTACGCAGTGAAAACGTGGAGTTGGAAACTGTCACCGTGTAACACATAGGTCATGACTGAATACACAATACAGTGGTCATGACTGAATACACAATACAGTGGTCATGACTGAATACACAATACAGTGGTCATGACTGAATACACAATACAGTGGTCATGACTGAATACATAACACAGAGGTCATGGCTGAATACATAACACAGAGGTCATGAGTGAATACATAACACAGTGGTCATGACTGGATACATAACACAGTGGTCATGACTGAATACATAACACAGCGGTCATGACTGAATACATAATACAGTGGTCATGACTAAATACATAACACAGTGGTCATGACTGAATACATAATACATGACTGACGTTTCTATACTGCTTTCTACGCATGCCCTGTGCTACTCTCTGCACAGAGAGGAGAGAGTCGGTTACAACTGTGGATTGTCAAGTCAGTGGTAATGCTCACTAGATAAAATCAAAGAAAATCAGTCTGATAAAAAATGTTCAAATCGAACGAAGCACTGAAGACGTTTCGCGGGATTACAACCCAGAAAGTAGTCCGTCATAATTTGATCTTAGGTCATGTTCGTGATGTAAGTAATCACAGATCTGGAATTCGATCTCACACGTTTGCTCTCAGGTACAGCTCTTGGTTTTCACACCAGCTGGCTTCACCATGTCCTTCGTGGTCATAATGCCACCCTGCTGTCATTATGGTGATTGAATCATCATAATATGGTGATGCTACCAGTAATATTGTATGGTGATTGTGAATCAGCATTGTCATCTGACTTTCATTCAGGCGGTAGGGTCTTACGTTGCCAGTCTCATCATGTTGTGTAGGTGGCGCCACAATCGATCACTACTTCTTGAATAAACCTTGACCACTGCTTTCCCTAGATGATGTCGACCTGTGAGTTATCTGAGCAGTGAAACGCCGACTGTTATTATTGTTAGCAACCTATTCAGATCCAGAATCAGAGGGGAACGCTGCCCCTCGATGTCACAGGGATATGCATGTCCCCATTTCTTAAACCTCAACTTTGAAAACAAACAACATTCAACATATTTCAGGCACACGCATAATTTCACAGTATTGTATTTTGCGTGCAATGTTAGATCCACGTTGGAATCCAAGACTATTTCAGACAGTGACAAAGTGTTCCATGTATACCTATTTCACGCATGTTTGCTGGATCACAGCTGACTCGGGTTATTTCGTATGTTTTGAAATATGAATGTTAGTTACTATTCAGACAACTTAATGACATGTTATATGGGTATTTGTTTGATGCTATCAAATTTCCCATTGATGATTCTCAAACATTGGCAACAGTCCTAGCATTTTTGAATTCAGAAAATGCTATTATCAGTATTTGGTTTTGAAACCTGTTTAATATCGAAGTGAATATTTCACCGTGCGATGTAAATATGCTATTTTGTAAATTCCCGTGTAAGTTTTACGACTGTGACAAATTCCATTCACACCTCCAGCCAAGTTAGCTAAACCTCGGCTCTATATCCATAATAAACATGTGTGCTATTTTCTGATTGGCTGATGGTGGAATGGTTGGATATGTGTTATTGTCATAAATAGAATCTCTCCGACTTCGTATTGTGTAATATAGAATACGTATTCCTAATCTAATCTTTTTACAAAATGGGTATTGTAAATGGGATCATAATAATGAATGCCTATTATAAGCAATCGCAATACAGATTGCGTATTACTCTTTCACACTAATAATATTTCTTTGCTGAAAAAATATGCACATTCTGTACCCTCTTAGGTTTGTTTCGTAAGTAATGACTGTACTATTTCTTTGTGTATCTGCAGGTATAACTATAAGCCTACTGGAGTGCACACTATTCGTATATCCGCTACATGGAATTACAATGCATACATCGGATTTGTATGTCTATTCTACGATAAACGCACGATAAATTCCTAAACCATGTATGGGGAATGGATACACGCAGGAAACATTGGTGCCCTCATTCCAACAGAGGTTACTCAAGCCATATCTTCATATGCAGGAACATATAACACATATAACCAACGTAGGAAGAAATATCTTGAGTGACCTCTGTGTCCAGCAGACCAGTCCTTCTTACATATGACGTCACACAGATGTGACGCATTAATACGCCAACGCGATAGCGAGTATACAGGCAATGCATGTAGATTCGATGCTGACTATCCGATTGTAGGGTGTGTCACTGTTACTGCACTTGTGTCCCTCACATTTCATTTATCTCACAACTGAGATAAGTTTTGAACAACTCTTTGTAAGATAAATGGTATGTGACATGCACTCGGGTAGCTATCTCTATGTCATCATTGATAACCCTGATACCACAGTTAAATAACATTGCTAACTCCGCGTCCACTAAAGCTAGGTATGTGTACTTTGTTGACACACGGCACTGTCGAAGACTGATTGCAAACAGAAATAGTCTGAGAAATTATTATTCGATGATGAACAGTAATAAATTTGGACAAGTGTATGTTTGAAATACGCCTCGGGGCCAGCTCTGTGTCCGTAAATTTCAATATCACAAAAGCCACATGACTGAAAATCTCTATTTTAACATAGCTATCGTATGGTCAATTTTACACTGATCGTGGTATATGCAAAAATTGATACAAAATACATTTAACATGGGATCACTGAAGTAGAATATATTTCGTTTATTGTCATATTTGCACTAAGCTGACAAACGTATTCATTAGTTGACGAAATTGTGTTTATTGCCATGACAACCAGGTATGGTAATGGTACATGAGCATGATCAGAAGCGGTATTCCTAGACACCGAAAGTGTGAATCAGGTGCCAAATATTATTCAGTTGGTCGTTTTATGATAGATATACTATATATCTACACAGTGAACTGTTTGATGTGGCGACAACGTGATTATTGCGTATCTGTTGTCCGTTTGGAGGTCCTCCTGATCCGATTTGTCAAACTCCCTTATGATCCGAGGACAGTTATGAAAAATGTTGTTAAGAAGAGTTATCTCCTCCTACCCGCTCACTTGCAGGGCTGCGTTGTGTCATTGTCTGACGTGTGACAGGAAGTAGTGTTTGTGGGAAGTAATTACTAACGGGCTACGCGGTGATATCAGACGCGAGCGTTATGTGTCCACCTGCATAAAGCCTCTATCGGCTCAGCTTGATTAAATACTTCAAAACATCAAAACTAGCGGATGTTTAGCAAGAACCTAATCAGCCTCCTGTGCCCTGAAATGATCAATGTAGTTGTTTGAACGTCGTAAATTGTCGAATGATGGCCACCGCTTTCTGTATTCTACGGTGCAGCCAAGCCCACGCGACACCATCAGTCGCGGCAACAAATTGATTTCATTTGCTTGCACAAGTATCGAGGGCAAGATATGTTAAATACTACGGCCACTCTTGATTTGTTTCTTATCAGTGAATATACTGTATTGCAGAGTAACATAACACAAAATTATAAACAAGTTATCCGTCATCACAGGAACTGATAAACTGTCATGGAGCGTATATCAATACATATCAAATATTACCAGCTATCTGGCAAGACTGTATACCTTGCAGCAATACCCAGTAAACCTTCAAGTAATACACACTATTGATATATCTTGACATGATCACATATATCAGGCAATATCTACAACATTATCAAGAAGGGAACGGTCTAGTATCAAGGAATAAAGCAGCATTTTGTTCGCTATCAAACAGTGTCTGGTTTACTATCAATTAGTACACAGTCTAACATCAAGTAGTACCTGGTTTACTTTCAAGAAGTACATAGTCTAATATCACAAAGTAACTTGTTTACTATCAAGTAGTACATGGCCTTCTGTCAAGTAGTACATGATCTACTATCAAGTAAGGTCTGGTTTACTATCAAGAGTGCACGGTCTACTGTCAAGTAGTACCTGCTTTAGTATCAAGGGGTACATGGTCTAATATCAAGTAGTACCTGGTTTACTATCAAGCAGCACATGGTCTACCATCAAGCAGTACATGGTCTACCATCAAGCAGTACATAGTCTACCATCAGGCAGGACATGGTCTACCATCAAGCAGTACATAGTCTACCATCAGACAGGACATAGTCTACCATCAAGCAGTACATGGTCTACCATCAGGCAGTGCATGGTCTACCATCAAGCAGTACATGGTCTACCATCAAGCAGTACATGGTCTACCATCAAGCAGTACATGGTCTACCATCAAGCAGTACATGGTCTACCATCAAGCAGTACATGGTCTACCATCAGGCAGGACATGGTCTACCATCAAGCAGTACATGGTCTACCATCAGACAGGACATGGTCTACCATCAAGCAGTACATGGTCTACCATCAGGCAGTGCATGGTCTACCATCAAGCAGTACATGGTCTACCATCAGGCAGGACATGGTTTATTATCATCCAGTACATGGTCTACCATCAAGCAGTACATGGTCTACCATCAGGCAGTGCATGGTCTACCATCAAGCAGTACATGGTCTACCATCAAGCAGTACATGGTCTACCATCAGGCAGTGCATGGTCTACCATCAAGCAGTACATGGTCTACCATCAAGCAGTACATGGTCTACCATCAAGCAGTACATGGTCTACCATCATGCAGTACATGGTCTACCATTAGGCAACACATGGGTTACTATCAAGGGTGGCATGGTCTCCTACCAAGTGGTACTCGGTCTACTGTCTAGCAGTATGTGATATGCCAACAGTATATCGACGTGTTATTGAACAATGTACGATGTACTATCAAGTAAAACTAAATATTGTCACCCAGTGTTCGCCTGATTATCAGTAAGTGAGGAACAGGTTACGCGGTGCTCTCAGACTGTAACGTAAACAGTTTCTTCACAAACAAACACACTATTTTTATCTCCCATTAGTCATTATACTGTATGTATCAGATATATAATTTGATCTGTAGCAGTTGATAGCTGGACATTTCATTTGCTGATACCAACAGGGACATGAGTTATTTGTTATGACAATAACTGCAGCTCAAAATGCTTTATCATGGTTCAAAATGTAGTTTAACTGTTGTGACGAGAAGACATTATCTATAAACTGAAACAATTGTAAATCTGTATGGCCATGTAATTCATAAATACTTGTAGGAAACAGTTGTAAATCTGTATGGCCACGTAACTCTTAAATACTTGTAGGAAACAATTGTAAATCTGTATGGCCATGTAACTCTTAAATACTTGTAGGAAACAATTTGAGACATAAAACAGTATATCTATTCCCATTATGCAACAGTCACGTGATCGTTAGAGGCGTGGTCTTTTGATTTGGTCACCTGAGTAAATCAATAAATATTCACTGGAAAATGACATGCGCAAAGGAAACTCTTGCCACCCAAGTCGCTGCATATGTTGGCATGTCCGGCCATGGCTGATCCAAACAACGTATGTAAACAAACAAATCCTTCATACAAAAGTATTAATGAAGCAAAACAGAACAGAAATAAATCGAAACTTTACAGAAAGAATCCAGATAAAAAAAGCGGCGTAACGCTAATGGTGTGTTACTATAATTACGTATTATCGATACCAGCTGGCCCCGGTACCTCTACTATATCAAATCCTCTTTTCCTGTTGAGAGTGAGAACGGAGGTCTGAGATGTTGATTATACTGCACTTCAATGTGTCATCATTTATCAGTGTCCACCTGTACCTCCTGAACAACATCTTGGTAGGACCTGGTAGTAGTACATTTGCTTTATTGCTGCTACTAAGACATGTCTGAACCGAGGAACCAACAACTGCTAAACCAAACGGTATCGGAATTAAAAGGAAATACACAGCAATGATGAAACATGTTATGTTAGGTTGTTAAGCAGCTCTACCAGATAATTCAAAATTGAAACACCGGGGACTAAATCATGTGGAGTTAATGATGAAAACAGTAAATGACAATGGTATAGAATAGGAAATCAATACGCTTTATTTAAACTCTGTATGTCTACCACATATCCAGAGTTGTAATAATGCTGCAGGAATTCTGTGAACCTGTGTTTCCAAACAGGCCTTGAATCACTCTTTTGTCTCTCGTATTTGGTTACTGGCTGCCTTTATGTAATTACCTCAGCCTAGAACCTCTTGAACGACCAAGTTATGGCAATCAATGACAGATAACCTAATCCTAGTCCAAACCCTTCGTGTGTGTGTGATCATTGTGATGAGAATACTCTCGAGGCGGTGAAACTGTCATTGAATAACCAGCCCACAGCCATATATGATTAGATTTAAAAAGTGTAGCATTTGAGAAAGAACGTCGCTTTCTCTAATTACACTTTTGGGCCCAAACATATTTTGTCGTTCATTTCAGCGGTCATTTCAGTCTCCGTGTGTACATCGATAAACATGATGACTATATGACCATTAACCCATTTTAACGGGGGATCTTCATTTTCTGATCTTTTGTATGGAACGTTTCATGTGTGAAATTTGTATTACTTGCGCTTTCATACATTACGTCATGTCATGAAGCATAATTTTTTAAAAGTAAGCTTTCGTGTTTATCTCTTCTATTTAAAATCTTGACAAACAAGAACGACAGTTGCGTTTTTTGCTGTTCACTACACCTTAAAACATCCAGCTCGCCATAAAACCCAATCGTCATACCAATAAAGCCTTCTGGAAACTTTCCATTTAGTGTTGTTCAAATCTGTCCGTGACATCACGGGATAGTTAAAGTGGACACGCGGATTTCAAAGGAACCGTTGTTCCATTGATAGGTAGCTTCGTGGAGATAAGAAATGATATCCTGAATAGAGATATCTGTTGAACAGCCAGGCTGACGAAGAGCATAGAGAAATCGTAGCGCTGTTTAACAATGGAAATGACAGGCAACATGGGAACAATACTGTGACTTTTGTTAGGAAGACAATGGCGTTAGTTTGTAAACGAAGTGATGTGCTATGGTTCAGGGAAGAGAGAAACAAACAGTGTAACTTTGTTCTGGATGGACTGTAGTATGTTGACTAGCATACTAGGAGGGGGTTGGTACCGTCGATCCCAGGGAGGACTAGAGTAGGAAGAAATATTGTAGCGGCGTCTTTTATTCAACAGGGTCTGATTTAGTAGGTGTTTTTGCAGCTGTCAACTGTCATGTCTAGGTAGAGGTCGGAATCTGTAATGACACTAAGGTCCTTTAAGTGAAGGACAAGGATATATCAGTTTCTGGCTTGCCTTTTACCGGACCGACCTTTCTCGTCATGCAGCCTTAGCTTGTTGCGAAACACCCATACCTCAACATCCTGAGAACTATTCCATTTGTTTCTCATCAGTGTGTGTAGGCTGTAGACAAGACTCCACTCAGTACAGTGCAGGCCCTACTTCAAATCTACAATACATGACACTCCTGAAGAATGATGCCAAAGGAGGCTGTAGGATGGACAGGCCTTTCTTCAACTGGTCTGGGTTAGAATTGGTCTTCGGCATCCAAGAGGCAACTTACGGGATCGGGTAGCCGCTGGATTGTCTGATCCAAACTCTGTTCCTTATTGATATGGAATTGCTAGGTGCGGCAAAAACACAGCACAGGGCAGAGAAGTTCGAAAGGATGATAAGCATGTTCATCACTGGCTAGCACCTGGTGTTATTTTCCACGCCATTAGCTAAGGTATTTAATCAGGAAACAAACACCTGGCATTGTCCTGTGAGAGGTGTCCTAACGCTCAAGTCTTGTGTTTAAATTCCCCATTATGTTCTTTTCCAATGACCATGATGTGTTAGTTCTACTGCCGGACGCGAATAACCCGTCACCCTAACGACTGTTTCCAGACATCAAGTTCCTGGTCTTCGCGTGTATTCTGAAGGTTCTCTCCTTATTCACTGACTCATGTTACAGCTTGAATACTTCTTTTGCTGGAAACGTGGCAGCAACTGCTTGCATTTAGTCCACTCATGTCTTTCTTTAGGGTCTCTCGTTACAGCGAGGTATTAGAATCAAATTTCAATGACGCTGATACTAAGCCGTGGCATCCGACAACCACATAAAGGACGAACGACGATGTCATTGTATCATACAAGGCGTGTGTAGACAAGGCCGCGTTGTAAATATTGATAGTCAAACATGGTAGAGCTATCTTCCCGAATACTGTAGAAGCAATATCAGACATAATATGCCCATTCTCTGCACAAATGTGCTTTATATATGACCAACGTATTCCGTAGCTTCTGCTATTTCGGGCCAGCTGTCTGTCACAACAGATATCCCCAGCAGCGAAAGAAAACACTACAGGCATGATTAATGATTGTTGCATTGCGGGGGCAGCCGCATAAATGGGGCCTATGTTATCAGTTTTCATTGCTTTGCTTCTTCGTATTTCGCTTCAATTACCTTCATATGTTTCTAATTGTAACCATCAAAGTAACTGTAGTGTCAGATGTGATCACCCTAGACTCACCATAGAGTAAGATGTGACCACAGTTGACTGATCGTGGAGTCTGAAATGACCGCCCCGGACTGATTGCAGAGTCAGATGTAACCACCATGCACTGATTATTAAGCCATATGTGACCACCCTTAACTGATTGGTATCTGATGTGACAAATTGTACTGATTGTAGAGTCAGATGTGACAAAAATATACTTATTGTAGCGACAGATGTGACCAAATTGTACGGATTGTAGCATCTGATATGACCACTTAGTACTGATTGCAGCGTATCTGATGTGACCAAACTGTACTGATTGTACCATCTGATGTGACCACCATCAACTGATTGTGGCATTTCATGTGACCAAATTACTGATAGTAGAGTCAGGTGTACCCAAACTGTTCTTGTTGTAGATTCAGATGTGACCACCATGCACTGACTGTAGATTCAGATGTGACCACCAAGCACTGATTGTAGAGTCAGATGTGACCACCAAGCACTGATTGTAGAGTCAGATGTGGCCACCAAGCACTGATTGTAGAGTCAGATGTGACCAAACTGTACTGATTATAGTAAATAGGTAAAATGTAGGAAATATGTAAAGGAGCACTTGTACTTTCATGCATTCCCTTATGCGTTTCCATGAGTATATATACTGGGCCTTTCTCAGGAATATCTTCAATCCGTCCATTTGATGACATCATCCACACAGTGTAGCAGCTGCTAGTGGTTACATTAACAGAGTTTGTTTTCAGGGTTTGCGTCCATGACTGTGCCTGTGTATGTCGCCGAGGCTGCCCCTTCAGACATCCGTGGACGTCTTGTCACCCTGAACCAGCTCTTCATCACCATAGGCATCGTCGTCTCCGCCCTCATTGCGGGCGCCTTCAGTCTCGTCAAACCAGAAGGATGGCGGTACGTCCGGCATGCGTCATAGATGTTGATCCTGGGGACTCAGGACTCCGAAATGACAACCTCTGTTGGTCTTACGAGTAGGGACCCTTGAAGATCCGGGATAGAATGGGCCTTCAGCAACCCATGCTTGACATAGGAGGCGACTATACTGGCCCTAAGTGGCGACTAACGGTTGTCAGGCTCGCTCACTTGGTTGACGCATGTCATCGGTTCCCAATTGCGCAGATCGATGGTCATGCTGTTGATCACTGGATTGTCTGGTCCAGACTAGGTTATTTACAGACCGCAGTCATTTAGCTGGAATATTGCCGAGGTCGGAGTCACACAAATATTACATACTGA
The DNA here is from genome assembly GCF_037392515.1 of Haliotis asinina. Classification (NCBI taxonomy): domain Eukaryota; kingdom Metazoa; phylum Mollusca; class Gastropoda; order Lepetellida; family Haliotidae; genus Haliotis; species Haliotis asinina. Next base: position 62,176,227 of record NC_090288.1, read on the forward strand.
AATTTAGATAAACAAATATCGGAAATATTTAAAACGTAATGCTCCCTATCCAAAACTAACTGGATAGAAGATCGCATTCTAATTTTATCGTTAATAACTGTAAGTACTGTTGTCTACCAGGTATTATCCCTGTGATGATAATGAAAAAAACAACAAGTGCTTATGATGTAGTCGGAATCTTCTGATTGTGTAACTAGTTTGATTTCATTCATTACACACTGGTCCACAGATATATGCTTGGCCTGGCAGGACTGCCGGGGGTCATCCAGTTCGTGGGGTTCTTCTTTCTCCCCGAATCCCCCCGCTGGCTGGTGGACAAGGGCAGGTTGGACGAAGCGAGGGCCGTGTTACAGAAGATCCGAGGCACAGATAACGTTCACACAGAGCTGAACGAGATTCAAGAAAACATCGAGACTGATAGGAGGAACTCTTCTGGAGGTACGGGCGGAAACTAGAGGCTAGGGTAGAGAACAGGCAGAAGTCGTATGTAGATGAGTAGAGAGTATTGGATGATTTGACAGCGCGTTTTCTACAGATGTTAGGGAGAGAGAATAGGACTGATTCACTGGAGACGTGGTCTGACAATGTTAATAGAGGGTAGGACTGATTCACTGGAGACGTGGTCTGACAATGTTAATAGAAGGTAGGACTGAAGTACAAACGATATGTACGTAAAAATAGGAAGGGAAAAATTCTTTCCAATGAACTAGTGGAGAATTGAGCGGATAGTGTTGATGAACAGTTGGACTCTCAAGATAGAAATGGCGGAATAAATAGAACAGATTTCGGTAAGAGCATAGGTAACCGAGCAGCACCTACTCCTAGAGCTCAGGGCAGGGAAATGAACAGTTACGTTTTCCATCGCAGGCAACGCTTTGCGTCGGATCTTCAGTACCCCTCATGTGCGGAAGGCGTTGTTCATTGGCAGCGGACTCCAGCTTTTCCAGCAACTCTGTGGTATCAACACAGTCATGTGAGTAGAGAAACAGCTCTGTAGAAGGAAGTAAATAGGTTTAAAAAGAGGTCGTTCTCAATGTCATTTTTCCATTACCCTCATCAACCATACGGAAAGACGTCGGTGTTGTGTCCAGTGAATATATTTAGAATATTTCGATATTACTGAGAATGTAATGTCAGTTATGTAAAGGCAGAGAGAAAACGATTGACACATGTATACTCTTCTCCGTATCTACACCAGTTTGCCTGCCAAAAGGTTGTTGTGAGTGGGGGAATATTCCAGCAATACCGCAGCAGAGTGTCACCAGAAATTGTCTTCACACATTGTACCCACGTGGGGAATCGAAACCGGGTCTGTAGCGTGACGAGCAAACTCTTAAACCACTAAGCTACCCAACCGATCACAGAGAGGTGTGACATATACATTGGCACATAACCTGTTTACCATAATGCAGTATTTAAATTAACGCAGCTGCTAGAGACGTAACTACCGTATTCCATGTGGTTGCAGCTACTACAGCGGCTCCATCATCAAGATGGCAGGGTTCCCAACCAAGTACGCCATCTGGCTGGTGATGGTGCCCAACTCAGTCAACTTCCTTGCCACGTTCCTCGGCATCTGGCTGGTGGAGCGGCTCGGGAGGAAGATTCTCACAGTGGCCAGTTTCGTGGGTGAGACCTCTTTGATGGGAATTTTAGAATTTGAGTTGATGAAGAATTATGACAAATTTTTATGGATATACAACTTCTTTATTCTCTGAAGGCGACGTTTCGACATAGATTCTAATGTTATTTGTTTGATAACGACATTTGACGTGGCCTTCACCATAACCTTGCATAACCATAAAACCATAACAAATGTCATAATTCTTAATAGGTGAGATACTATGCTCAATCTTCAGGACTCTGTTCCATCCCCCAAGGCGAAGCAGATTCCTGACCCTAAGAAAGATGCCCGGTAAAATCCTGAAATGGCCCACGTATTATTCGTCACATATGCCGAATGTCACGTGACATATGCTGAACATATTAGACATAGTAATCCATATACACACACATCAAACACACACACACACACACACACACACACACACAGAGAGAGAGAGAGAGAGAGAGAGAGAGAGAGCACACGGAAGCAGGCACACATACATATATACACATAAATAAAATTATCAAAATGTAAACGGATGAAGAACAACTGAAATTTGTTACACAAGCAGACTTATCAGATCAGAAAAACACTCAACTTAACTTCTATGCCTCTAAAACGCATGCAGTCCTGTTCAAGGGTTAGTGGGGTAGCCTAATGGTTAAAACGTCCGCACGTCACGCTGAACACCCGGGTTCGAAGCTCATTTTTGTGTGCCCCACCGTGACATAGCTTGAATATTGCTGAAAACGGTATCAAACCACACTCACTCACTGTTGAGATAGTTAACGTGAAACACGCGTCATTTATGTCAGAGTTGTGTTCGTGCTTCAGCTGTGACGATCGCTCTCGTCGTCCTGGCAGTAGGCTTCCAGCTGTCCGCGGTATACACCCCACACATCAGCAAAAACACTACAGAACTGATGGACAATGGAACCGCTATACACGACAAGTGTGCCACATACAGGTCAGTGAGCTGTTTCCTCACTTTCTTCCTCATTCATCTGCTTCTCGCTCCTACATTCATGTACACCTCTTTTCTCTTGCATGTTGTCCATGACACCGTGTATTAATCCCCTCTGTTATCTCTTTACACAGTCTCCATCACGTATTAATCCCCTCTGTTATCTCTTTACACAGCATCCATCACGTATTAATCCCCTCTGTTCTCTCTTTACACAGCCTCCATCACGTGTCAATCCCCTCTATTCTCTCTTTACACAGTCTCCATCACGTATCAATCCCCTCTGTTATCTCTTTACACAGCCTGCATCACGTATCAATCCCCTCTGTTCTCTCTTTACACAGCCTCCATCACGCATTAATCCCCTCTGTTCTCTCTTTACACAGTCTCCATCACGTATTAATCCCCTCTATTCTCTCTTTACACAGTCTCCATCACGTATCAGTCCCCTCTGTTCTCTCTTTACACAGACTCCATCACGTATTAATCCCCTCTATTCTCTCTTTACACAGTCTCCACCATGTATTAATCCCCTCTATTCTCTCTTTACACAGTCTCCATCACGTATCAATCCCCTCTGTTCTCTCTTTACACAGCCTCCATCACGTATCAATCCCCTCTGTTCTCTCTTTACACAGTCTCCATCACGTATCAATCCCCTCTGTTCTCTCTTTACACAGCCTCCATCACGTATTAATCCCCTCCGTTCTCTCTTTACACAGTCTCCATCACGTATTAATCCCCTCTGTTCTCTCTTTGCACAGTCTCCATCACGTATTAATCCCCTCTGTTCTTTCTTTACACAGCCTCCATCACGTATTAATCCCCTCTATTCTCTCTTTACACAGTCTCCATCACGTATTAATCCGCTCTGTTCTCTCTTTACACAGTCTCCATCACGTATCAATCCCCTCTGTTCTCTCTTTACACAGTCTCCATCACGTATCAATCCCCTCTGTTCTCTCTTTACACAGCCTCCATCACGTACGGTATTAATCCCCTCTGTTCTCTCTTTACACAGACTCCATCACGTATTAATCTCCTCTGTTCTCTCTTTACACAGCCTCCATCACGTATTAATCCCCTCTGTTCTCTCTTTACACAGTCTGCATCACGTATCAATCCCCTCTGTTCTCTCTTTACACAGTCTCCATCACGTATCAATGCCCCCTGTTCTCTCTTTACACAGTCTCTATCACGTATTAATCCTCTCTGTTCTCTCTTTACACAGTCTCCACCATGTATTAATCGCTTCTGTTCTCCCTTTACACAGTCTCCATCACGTATTAAACCCCTATGTTCTCTCTTTACACAGTCTATGCGAGGACTGTATCAACGACAACAAGTGTGGTTATTGTTTTGAAACAAACTCAGGAGGGCCAGACGGCACTTGTCTTGTGCCGTCTCAGATTGACACACAGAAGGAGACAGATTCCGAGTTTGGTCGATGTAATGACACCGCCAACAGCAACTTCACCTACACCGTCGGGTACTGCCCCACAGACTATGCCTGGATGGCAATTCTTGGTTTGACACTCTTTTTACTGGGATTTGCACCAGGTGAGTGCCTTTTGTCAGGGCTTTTTTTCGTGGCATTCTTTTTTTCATCAGAGTGCTCAGAACAGTGGGTTGTGTTTGGTATTGGGAGAATGCATTTCGATTGATGTAAACATTATTTCAAGAGGGACCTAACCTGTGACTAAAACTGATTAACCGACATATTGTTGCAAGCGGGCATTGTGTCGGCATAAATTGTCACTTTGCATGTCGGTATTGATGCTTTCAAACGCTTCTTCTTCAGGTTTAGGACCAATGCCTTGGACGATAAATTCAGAAATATTCCCCCTCTGGGCACGTGGAACCTGCATTGCAATGACAACAGCTGTAAACTGGATATGTAATCTCATAGTGTCTTTCACCTTCCTCACACTCACTGAAACCATAACAAAATACGGTAAGACAACAGCAGTTATTGCCACACGTAATAGCCGCCAGTAGCATCAACCGAAATCCTCATCAGTGATAACTGTAACGTCCACTGACTCATAGTGAACACCTGATGGACGCATCAGACCATAAACACGATTAAACATGGTACTGCTTCACGCTCGTACCTACGTACATATGTATGAGCGAAGTATTCTTAATTGCAACGTGAGTGAGTAAACATTTTAGGTGGCATCGGCATTATTTCAGCCATGTATACTGACAGCAAAAGAAACGCAACTCATTTGTTAAGTTTTAAATAGAATACATTAATATGAACACATAAAGTTTTACAAGATTTCATTTTAAAAAAATTGCGTTTCTTTTACTGTTCAGTATATATAATTGCTACTCACTACTCACATGCATATTCATCCGATGATGAGTTTCCGATAATCTCTCCTCAGTAGGCTATAAGGAAGGAAAGGGGACCGCATATTCTAATTCATTATATCTAATGTATCTATCTATCTATCGTTTGCTATTTCGGCTGAAGAAAGACTAAGACTTAAAATCATATGGACATTTAGTCCATGGACGGCCTCTTACACCTAACGTTATGCTATATTCCTAGTACATATATCTGGAGAATGTGGACAAGGCGTCCGACTTTGGATCAGAACATCCTTGATTCGAATCCCAGTGGCATTTATCGTTGCTACACATGCATACCAGACACTCATATATTTCCACCGTGACCACTGAGTGCTTTAAGTACTCCGAGGTAAGATGGATTGTTATCTACCACTGATATGGGATGTATTTCAGGCACGTTCTGGCTGTTCGGCGGAATCTGCTTCCTGGGAATGTTGTTCACGCTGGTGTTTGTGCCGGAAACGAAAGGGAAGACGCTAGAGGAGGTGGAAATGTTGTTCATGACGCCGTCGAAAAGAGACGAATACCGGGCACAGAGTCAACAGTCCGCGGAGAAATATGCATACACTAACACCCAGATGTAGTGGGTAGCAGGGGCAAGGGTAGAATGAGGGTACAAGGAAGGTACATACAGGGTACATGTGGATTACTACAGGTGTTGAGAGACTATTGGAATGGGAAAGAGTAAGTGTGGGTGCTTACACATGTTTTCCATACCAGCAAATTCATCAAAATCAAAACATCGTTCAGATCTCGCTCAGATTTCATTGCTGTTTATAGGCATCTCGTCTAGCTTATAGTTTCAGTTTTCACCATTGAAAATACAATATGTTTTATCTCATACTTAAATCATTCATGAACGAAGATAAATTTCATTTCACACGATCGTCTCAGATAAGAGAGTGACGTCACAGGCTCCATGACGTCACATAGAAAGGCATATGGTCAGGAATGCATTGTTACTTAGTTTGCTCGTAATTGTGTTACGTAAAATCAGGAAACATCCTGAAAATATGCATGCTTCTGTTTTAGTACTTTATATCTGTTTCTGCTCTTTTTTAATTTACTGTTCTAATTTAGACGAGACTATGGTGTACGTGTGTACCGAATCAATATCATTTTCTAGATTGTATGAAGGTTGAAGCATTCATAGACAGATACTTGACAGTCCATAGAACCTAAACGGTTCAGTAACACATAAGCGCCTTGCTGTCATCCCTGTCTAGTATATGTAGTATGCACGTGCTGAAACTGTGCAGAGCACACGTACACATCAGTGCCTCACACGGGCGGTATCTGCACACCACCTCATACCGCATTTTTGTTGTGATGTTAAATGTTTTTATTTTCGCCTGTGCTCCTTACACTGCAAATTTCACCCAGTAAACTTCATACAGAATGGCATCTTTTAGCTGATTATTGGCAAATCATATCAGTAGGTGGCTCATTTGTGTCTATCGCCCTCTGGGACAATATTCCCGTTATATCACAGCGTGTCTGTTTGATGAGGGAGGAATTTCCGAAGTTATGTATTGCGTTTGAGATGTCTTTCGAGACTGGGCCATATGAGCTCGAAATAAGTCACACTCAAAATAGAATAAAAAAGTAATAATTTGAAAAAAACCCATCTGTGTTATCCTGTGTGTATCATTCTTCAAAAGGACACATGAAGTTCACTTTCAATGGACTGATTTTGATCAATGTCAGTTCCTGGACTTGACTTAATCTAGACACATTCCATTATTATCAAAAGGGTTTGTTTTATAAAGTTGTAATACACAGATTCATTAACGCCACCATTTTATTCATACACAATAAATCTATTTATAATGACGAATATTTTGTGTTGTTGTGCTGTACTGCTGATGAGTGAGTGGGTTTAATTTTACGCCGCTTTTATCAATATTGAGCCAATATCACGGCGGGGGAAAACCAGAATGGGCCTATATCCATGTGGGGAATCAAACCTGGGTCTTTGGCGTGAGGAATGAACGCTGACACCACTAGGCTACCCCCACAGAACCTGTATCGCTGAGAAGTCTTTAAGATCGCAAACAGTTTTAACTGGTGATCATATCTCCAAATAGTCATCGGGACAATAGCATCTGGTTCATGTGCTTGTTTGAAGGGAGGTAACTGTGCAGGGAATGGCAAGGATATTTTATACAGTGATACCATCAGCTTTCTAAAAGGATAAGAGCGGATTTATGTGTGTGAATATAGGGATATTATGTCTGCTTCATGGAATATGATGTGGATACGGAACGATAGCCGTTTTCTATGACATCCATTTTCTAAAATTACTTCTTGACCTTGACCTTCATTCACAATGGTTTTCAGTGACGAGAGGTTTTGGTTGATCTTGTATTGCCATTCGAGAATAAAAGTTGTGAATCGTTGCTTGAATTTGTTAGGATTTCGTTTTGTGAGGTGCTTGTCGCTGAAGTAAATACTTTGTATATTTTTATATAATACATTATCCATAAAATTCCAATCAGAAGTTCCAAATGCCTTTTAAGGCCGACCATTACCACAATGCCGGGTATTGTATTTCATTCACAATAGTCTAGCAGATCATGGAGGAGTCTCATGTATTCTCCAATGAATCTACCCATCAGAAGGCCTGTTTGGGTGTAACCTTTTATTTTTGTTCGTTCTTTTTTCATTCTGTATACAACAGCGCTCACGGCAAACTTGTATTCTTCATTCAGTTTTAAACATAATGTCGATCACATCCGTCTTTAGGAAAGCATGTTATTATACCCTGCCGTTGAAATTCCGATAGACTACTGAGTTAGTGAGTTTGGCTTTACCCTGTTTGTAGAATTATTCCAGCAATATAACGGCGGGGGACACCAGATGTGGGTTTCCGATAGTGTTACGGTAAATAATGTGCCGTGACAAAAGGTATAAGAAATCCCCTCAGAACCAGCAACATATAACACACTATAAGAATAAAATAGACACAAAGATTCACAATCGAGGTTTCTGGTACAAAGTCACTGAGTCAAACCTAAAGTAATGGGTCACAAATACAACATCAACTCACAAAAGTCTTGGTAAAAGTTGCCTGTCATGTTATGTCACTCCAGTGGGCCAACATCAATCATTGAAAAGAGTGGACTGAAGAATCGAAGATGGAAGGACTTACATGTACAGTATCAAACAGTTTTATACAAGAGTTATACAAGGCTCTTTTGAAGTCGTCGAAAAGGTACATGCTTGTTTGTACTTTAAATGTCGTGAAATATTAATTAACACGAAATGCTAGTGAAATAACGGGCGATAAATTGTTAACTAGAATTTAGAAGTCACACCAATCATCATGATTGTTTTGCCTATATTTTGTAACTGAATCCTCGTTTCCATATCACCAAGTTTAATTCCGACTGACATTTGTGTTAATACAGTTAATGCACAGATTTTTTGCTTTTTTATGGCAATACTTTCGCCTAAAATTATTTATAAAATATTATCAAATTGAGCATTTGCAACATGGCGGGAGTGACAAAAAACTGAGACGGTCTTGAACAGCTTGTGACACATCGCTGTGTACATCGTTCAAATTTAGTTTTGCCGTTATGGGTCGTGTCTTTAGTAGAAATCCAATACACTGCCATTTGGAAAGCACTTGGCTACCAAGTCATTTCTTCACTATTACATGATAACAAGTAATGAACATGCCCCAAGCGATACTAACTCAGCTTTTAAACCGACTCAACGAGAACATTTGTGTAGTGTATACAGATCCACTTAATGATTCAATACTTTCAGTGATTAGTTTCTACCCAATCTATGACGTGAGTTCTGTGTGATAGGTCATATTCAAAACAGTGTACACAAGTCTATGTTCTTCCTGGTGGTCGATCGTTGTTTCAACGACAAAGCATTCAAGGTATGAACCTTTCAACAAAAATATTCACCACTGACAGTTATATACGGTAGAGGCTGGACAGTGGACTGGTCAGCTGCATCATGGGGAGAATGTTCAACTTACTGACTCTGTTGTTTCTTTGGATGAAAGGTGGGCATGCAAAACGACTTGAAATGAGTGAAAGACTGTATTATTTAACCATGCCATAACACTTCGAACTGTCTGGGGGGCGAATCGGTGCATGGAATGTATCGGGAACCCGTTCAGTGCCTTCAGCATGTACTAGTTGCGTGGATATTTGCGATGTATAAATATTGTGAAAACAATGCATTGAAGTAATTTTAAAATTGTTCTTGATATATGTCGTTCAATATTATCAGAGCTTTAATTTGATAACCAACACTTTTTATGACCTCCTGTCAGAGGCGAATTGTCTTGGCCTCTGGAGTTAACATGAAGTATTTACTACACGTTTCCCACGTGTTACTTCCAGAGTCTGAAGGTAGCCAGAGTTGTAAACAGTACCTGTCCTACGGCAGTAGCTCTTACATCACTTACTATTGCTCCCATTACTGCTGCGGGTCATTATATGACGACGACTGCTGCTTCTACGACCCAGGTAGTTCCTGGAGTTCTTGGACCACTTCGAGTTCTTGGACCACTTCGAGTTCTTGGCACCCGAGGGGGTAAGGCACATACATGCACGTGCACGTTTGCCATAGAATAACAGTTAAGCCTCTTCTTGTGTAGTGTCTAGTTGTGTTATTATATCACATTGTCTTGTGCACTTCTCTGGAGCGATGGAGTAGCCTAGTGGTTAAGGTGTTGGCTCGTCACGCCAATGGTCCGTGTTCGATTCCCCTCATGAAGCTCGTGTCCGGTGTCTTCTGCCGTGATGTTGCTGGAATATTACTAAAACGAAACTCACTCACCTACTCCAAACTGCTCGGTTAAATTACATCTTCACGTGTTATCTCCATACCATCATACCTCATTATGTAGTTCCACTATCGTATACTACTATATCGCATCTTCTTGTGCAGCCGATCCGTGAAGGTCCGGGTAGAGTAGGTCTTCAGCAACCCATGCCTGACATAAAAGGCGACTATGCTTGTCCTAAGAGGCGACTAACGGGATCAGATGGTCAGGCTCGCTGACTTGGTTGACACATGTCATAGGTTCTCAATTGTGCAGATCGATGCTCATGCCGTTGATCACTGGATCGTCTGGTCCAGACTCGATTATTTACAGACCGCCGCCATATAACCGCAATAATACTGAGTGCGGCGTAAAACTCACTCACTCACTCACTCACTCACTCACTTTTTATATCCCTATATAACCCCACCTTGTGTTGCTCTGTGTGATGTTACATGTTCACATACTGCTCTTATGCGTCATCCTGTTCTTGCGTTGCCCTCGTTGCGTTCATATTACATTTTGGCAAATAATATGTTAAGGGTATATGTAATACGTTGAATTAAACACCACGGAAAAGCATGTTCAAATCACTACAATCAGATTTTATTACTCCGGATTATCCAAGCTGCCTGTTATCTGCTAGAGGATTAATAGCCACATGACTTATCCTAGTAATTTTCTGATGGGTGAACAGAGGCAATATTGAACAAACTAATTTGCCTAAGGTGAGACAACGTGCCTCATGCGCTTCTTTCTGGGGCAGGGCTGAAGTCCTAGAAACTCTCATATACTGCAATTCATGTGCGTACACATATTCTTGTGTATCTCAGAGTAATGGGATAATTTTGTCATATATTCTGTGCATCTATGCGTAATAACATCATGACATCGTGTGCATACCTTTCATAACGTTATCATATTTTCATAATTCGTTTTGTTTCAGATCTCTATAAGATCATCATTGTGTTTCATTCTTCCATATAGTTATGAACAATATCCTCAGCAAGGGATTACATTCATTTCTGTATATCAACAAACGTTTCTAGATAGCAATAGGAAAAAAGAAATATATTCAGTTTTAACCCTTTCAGTTCCTCATCCGAATCTAGTCCCAGCAATGTTTTGAAGATTGTGGGGAGTTCGATCGGTGGCATTGCAGCATTTCTTACACTAGTTTGTGCCTGCTTGTCAATAAAGAAGAAGAAAACCAGGATACAATCACACCCAGGAAATCTGGATACCAACCCAACAGGTACCATACCAATACCGACATACCACTCTAAGACTTGTTCAGAAGCTGTTTGATCAAGGCTAAAACATTCAAGACCTCTGTGAAGCTCTCAAGAAGCTTTGTGCTGGACATTTCGAAACTTGATGCATCTGTGACAATGGTGTCCATTGTGAATGATGTCCAGTGGTGCATTTTCGCGAACACCTGGTGTTATCACCATTTCATAGTGATTCATAAACACATCCTCTGTCATCGTATCGCATGGCAGCAAATCACTGGATGGTCTTGTCCATTGTTTGGAGACAATATTATACAGCAGTAATATTGATGAAACAGACAATGTGCTCATGATATAGTCACAACTGTACAATCAGCTCTGCTTAGATTGCGTATGCACATCCAAAGGGTTTTGTCAGATTTTAAGGTAATTTTCCAATATATTTCATCAATAAAATAGATAATGATTCGTGTTGTTACAGTCCAGCTACAAGGTCAAATACGAAGCCGCATATCAACCTATAGCACTGATCAGTACATCTAAGCTCAACTTTCAGTTTCAGGAATGACCTCCTCTCAACAACATTCGATGACTACTGGCCCAACATCAGCTGCAGGGACATCGACACAGTCAACACTGCCAGGGATGATCCATGTCTAGATTAGACAAGATAAATGATCATCCGATCTTCTCCTTTAGACACGAGGAATGACTCGATCAGCGATTCTTTTTTTTTTGTCAGTACAGGACAGGATATGTCAAGTACACCTTTCACGAAGGTCTGAACATTCAGTGATCCATTTTTGATTTTCACCGCCTTTTCCCGTTTTATGCTCGATGGAATCTGGTTCGTCTGATAAGCCCTTTTGTTACTATGAAAATAACGAATACATTTGAAATAAAACGTGTGTATTTTCTATTTTCGTAGTTATGCTTTCTCTTGATCAGTATTTATTCGAGCAACAATGTAAATTGTTCACTGGTCACGAGAGGGTCCATGGACTCATGTACCCTCGAGGTTTGTCTATGTGTAAATGAGCCCATGGACCCGGAGGGACCAGTGAGCAACGTATTTATCTTACCGAACACCTGAATTTTAATTTTGAACTATTTGAAGCACTGGTACAGCCTCGCAGTAGTAGTATGGTGAATCGTTTCGTCGCCATTGTGCAGACGACACAAGGAAAACAAATATAGAGTTATCTCCCTTCCATTCACTTTCAATCACAAAACATCGGTAATTTCTGTGCATCATGCGTGATTCAATGTTATTCGAGATAAAGAAGTACTACCATGAAGAACCAAACGAGTTCGGCATTCCCAGCGATGTACATTGAAAAACATACATCGTCTGTAAGCGTGGTACATTGAAAAAAAATACAAGGGGGCTTAGCCAATCTAAAGCGGCATTCATGTGTGAGGTAAGATTAATATATTTGTCCTTTTTCCATAGTCTTAAAATGGTAGCTCGAAGCAGAACGATTTGAAAACAACACGAAGCCATAACGTCATTGCGATGAGGAATTGGTTATTTGAGTATTTCCAGTGCGGCCATAGTCAATCGGCTCTTACTAACGGAAATCTTTAAATTTTTGAAATCTCAAAACGAGGCTCACTCGCTAGAAAGGTTTGGCGATCTCTTACGCCTCGGTATTATATCCCTCCCACTGCACGTTACAAAAATAGCTTAAAAAGCGCAAGAAGTGTAACCAGTGAGCCAGATGAATTGGGGATCATTGTACATCCTCTTGTAACAAGGACATTCTGTGACTTCTTAGAAATACGACTTTATTAAATTTTAAAAATAAACTTAGTTTGTTAATACCAGTTTCTTATGCTGCAAGGAATTCGAATTCATGGTCACCACGGTTGTGTATAGAGCCCTTTTTACACGTGAAAATTAGCATCAGGCGAAACGTATGTCATTGCCCGAATTGATTAATTAGACTACATGACATTGTCATGTGGCTGGCAACATAAAATCAAAACATATATTCTACTACTTCCCTTTGTTTAGCGCATGATTGGGCAATACAAAATGTCACACTCGTTTTATACTAGTCATGTGAAACAATGTTCGTGTAAGAATGTTCGTGTGAGAATGTCTATGTATGAGTATTTGCAACATGGTGAGAGGGACGAAACACTGAGATGGTCCTTAACAGCTTGTAACACATGCCTGTGTGCAACATTCACATTTAGCTTTTCCGTAATGAGCAGTGGAAATGCGATAAAGTGCGAGTGGAAAGATTTGGGCTGCCAAGTCATTTCTTCACTTTTACATGACATGTAACGAGCGTGCCCCAAACAATACTAACTCAGCCTTTAACCCTATAATGTGAGAGCGTCTCTGTGACTTGTGAAGATGCACATGTTATAAATATCTCCAGATAAAGCAGCCCATCTGTTTTCACCCTGTCCAGTACGGGTATCCCCGTGAAGTTGAATTTTGTTATTGCTTTATAAAACTCCTTGATGTTATGTCAGTGTTGGTACAAGGGATTAAGTGACTGGGTGCTGTAAAATTCTGAACTATGATGTGGAATATGATTTGAATTTAGGGAGTTTAGCTCACTGAGATTTTAATGATACTGTGTTCGCTCAATCAGTGCTATACACCATGCTCCAATTTATGTGTCAACTCAGTGACGTAAAATACACTTACTGTCTTACCATCATTGTCATTGTCAGCCATTATTGTCATTGTCTGCCATCATTGTCAATGTCAACCATTATTGTCACTGTCAACCATTATTGTCATTGTCTGCCATCATTGTCAATGTCAACCATTATTGTCACTGTCAGCCATCATTGTCATTGTCAACCATCATTGTCATTGTCAACCATCAATGATGTTGTATCAAATGACCCAACAACACACAACCATGAACGAGTACAGAATGATATAAAGATCTGTCATAAACAGTTTTTAAGAAATAATGCTGGCTATCGAATATGCATCTAGAATTGTGTAATATGAATATAATAGTGTCATTCAGTAATTTAGTAACGTTTCACGAAATAGTATTGCATAATTTTACTATTCTCGACCCACCGAAGAGAAAACAAAAGACCTGTAGGACGAGCGAAAAAAACAAACCATGCTGCAATATAGTGTCGGGCAGAGACCATGTGTTCTTGTGCCAAAGTGTGGTGGAGGTGGCTGGCGCTGCTGTGATCATTTGAAAGCTGTCAGTGCACTCTCATGAACTGATTTTCCAGTTCCGATAGTGGACAATAGCTAAATACACCAGTAAGCTTGACTTAGTTAAAGGCTTTTGGCAAATTAAACTCCAGACGGACTGTATCAATACAAAATGATGACGTTTGGTTTGAAAACGCACCCTCAACGTTCCAGAGACTCGTCAAGAATATCACATCTGGTCTTGACAGTGTCGAAGCTTACATGGATGATGTCTCATTTATAACATGGAGTGGGAAGGCCATCTGAAAGAAACTCATGCTTTCTTCTGTAGCCAGTTCATGCTATGGTTGAAGGAATTGTACATTTTCCAGTACCTCAGTCTAAGAGACAACTCATGGGATTCTTGGGTATGGCAGGTTATTATAAGAACGTTTTGTGTAAGTATCTCAGATGGAGCTCCCTACTTTTGGTGGAAAAGGTAAAATTTCAGTGGGATAGCAGTTGTCAGACTGCATTTGAAAAGTCAAAGCCATACCCATGATTGCAGGCACCACATTTGGAGAAAGCATCACTTTCCACCTCTAAACACTTAAACACCCTGTTTGGTAATTATTTTGCAAGAAGTTTGACAAGCATCAAAGAAATGATTCTACCATTGAGAAAGAGACATTAGGTCTTTTGCTAGCTTCACAGCATTTTTAGGTGTACCTAGGCACCACTACTTTGCCATGTGAAGTGTTTACTGATTACAATCCCTTTACTTTTCTTCATAAAATGAAGAACGAGAATCAAAGATTTATGAGGTGCACGTGGAGTTTGATTTTGCACGGGTTCAGTCTTGTGATTAGACACATTAAGGGCAAAGACAATGTTTGTGCTGATGTTGTAAGTGTATAATGACTTAATGATGCTGTATGTTTGTATCTGTATTATATCATTGTAATTCTGCCAGATGATTCTCATGTTATTCATAGTATTACATGTCATCTTGTTAATGTTAGTTATCTTGCTATGACTATAACAGAAAGTTTCTGTGAAACTTTCTTTCCCTCAAGGGAGTGTGTTACGAGAGTGTGTTTTTCTGTAATTTGTATTATCATTGATTAAATGGTAAATACGTTTCATGACCTTAGTGATAATGTTGCACCAAAGTTAAGGCATTCTGAGGTGTTAGCTAACCTTGATGAGAAACATTTATCCCCAGAGCAGAAAATTCAAATGTCAAATTTGATTCATTAGTTCTCTCACTTATTTCCTGGTGCGCCTGGCTGAGCTGATGTTGCTAGGGATGATATAGATGTAGGCGATGCCGTGCCTGTAAAGCAACCCCCACCAAACATCCAAATCGAATGAATTATTTATTTATTTCATTTCTTTGCCACTTAAAACTTTCATATGAACCTTGTGTCTGCAAACAGCATAGAATGGCCTTTGTTTGAGATCATTAGGTCGCGAAGGTAATCCCATCAAGCTCACTATTCTGTCTTTAGATTTCTAATTCACGGGAACTAACCTTTAATACGTGGGATCGAAGTGAGTAAGTGAGTGAGTTAATGTTTAACGTCACATCGGCAATATTGAAGCCATATCGTGACGAGAACGATTGATTATAAAACTACAAATGAATTAATAGACATTGTAAAAACCTGTCAGCGAAGGACGGTAAAACTACCTGGAATATCACATAGTAGAATGTAAAACTAGTGATTAGACCTAAAGCAATGTATCTATAGAGGACAGTACAATATACAGATGAGCTATAGGTTGCCAACAACTGAAGGTAGATCACCATACTAATGGGGACGTACAGTACATTTGCTTCTTGCATGGACCCTAGCTGGATTTACATCATCCCTTCAGCTGTTAGCAATTTAGACAAATCTAGCCATACAGTAAAAGAACACTTATCCAACGATTAAAAACCTGGAAAACGTAAATTTTCTTCAAATATTTTGGGTGTTAAGTACCCTCTCAGGAGGACAATTATTTTACAGCACTTCAACCCCCTTTGAGGGTACAGCCCCTAACGATTTGAGTTACTAATTTAATCTTCCAATTATAAAATACTTATCTATTACAATTCAATTAACAAATCTAATTCCTTTAAAATGAAATAATTAAACGAGGCCTAATATTGCTAAAGATCCTTCATCGTTGTTGACTTAAAATACTGATCCGTTGTGATGGAATACTCAACACAGTCAAGCAGGATATGCTTGACTGTGATTCTTTCATCACAAGGGATACAAAACGGAGGATCCTCACCTTTAAGCAAATATTTATGTGTATATCTTGTGTGGCCAATACGACATCGTCATAAGATAATCCCTTCAAATCTGGACGGAAAACCCAAGTAGGTGTAACCAATATACGGTTTTATTTCATGTAATTTATTTACACCTACATGGGTGTCCCACTTTTTCTGCATAAGATCACGGATGTAGGTTCTAATGCTAGTTTTGTAATCAGAGTATGGAATAAGACGTGGTGTCACAGATTTGTTGAGTGCTGCCTTGGCAGCAAGATCGTCCACCACGTTACCAGAAATGCCTACGTATCTTGGTAACCAACAAGAGACGATGTCGTACTGGTTAGTAGCAAGATTAGTATACAGTTCAATAATTTCTATTAAAAGTGGATGTTTACATGACAAATTGTTAATCAACTGAAGGCAAGAAAGAGAGTCTGAATAGACTATGTATTGTTTATGTTTAGGGTGTTTTTGAATATATTTAAGAGCCGTTAATATGGTGTTAGCTTCTGCTGTGAAAATAGAGCTGCTGTCCGGTAGTCTAGAAGATATTGTTCTGGATCCAATGACCGTGGCACAAGCTACTGCGCCACCGTCCTTGGACCCGTCTGTGAATAAGGATTTGTAATTGTTATATTTGTTTTTTGATTGATGATATTCTTGTTTATATTGTAAGTCATTTGTCTCTGATTTTTTAAACGATGTTAATGTTAGGTCAACTTGTGACCTAACCAGTTGCCAAGGAGGAGAAGAAAGAAGACAGGAAGGCGATATATGTTCCAGCCCAATGCCGACAGAGGGAATAAATGGTTTAATTCTGTGCCCTAGAAGCGGAACAAGAGAAGGCTTTTTGGTATACAAATCCTCATAAAACGGATGGAACACACAATTATAGGCAGGGTTAGATTCATTAGAATATAATTTAGTTATGTATTGTAAATTGTAATTTTATACGACGTTGTGTAAGAGATGGTTCATCGGCCTTAACATAAAGACTGTCAATGGGAGATGTTCTGAAAGACCCAAGACAAAGTCTCAGGGATTGGTGGTGGACAGAAACTAATAGTTTTAGGTTGCTTTTGCATGCTCCATCATATACGATGGAGCAATAATCAAGTTTTGACCGGATGAGTGATCTGTATAAATGAAGGAGGGTAGTCTGATCCCCTCCCCACTTTGAACTGGACACGACTTTTAATAGATCTAATCCCTTCAGATACTTAATATATGGTAACAAGGTCAAATGTCCCAGACACTTGGCTTACTTTACAACGTTAATTGGAAGGCCATCCAAAAACAGTTCGGGATCTTTATGTGGCTTATATTTCCGACAGAAATGTAAACATTTGGTCTTTATCTGTGCACATTCAAAGCCATTCTCGAGTGACCATTTATGAATTTTATTTAAACATATCTGTAATTGTTTCTCAACGGTATGCATAATTTTACCACGACATGAAACGTTAAAATCATCCACATACAATGACCCATTTATTGCGTCGTTTAAAACTTTTGAGAGACTATTTATACTGAATAAATTAACAGACAAAATACTGCCTTGAGGAACCCCGCTATCCTGAATATAATAATCAGACTAGGTTGATCCAACACGAACTTGAAATTGTCTGTCTGTTAAAAACTGGGGTATAAACGGCCTCTCAAACCAAACTCTAAAAATACCATGTTTCAATGTGTATCATAGGCTTTCTCCAAGTCAAAAAATATTGAAACAGCATGTTGGTTATTGACAATGGAATTGTTAACAAATGATTCTAGTCGACCAAATGATCAATAGTGCTTCTATTGTTGCGAAAACTACATTGGATGTTAGTAATAAGGTTATTGGATTCAAGAAACCATACTAATTTATTTTTGACCATGCGCTCCATGGTCTTGCAAACGCAGCTAGGTCTATAGTTGGATGGATCTGTATGATCACGATCAGGCTTAGGTATTGGTACAACAATGGCATGACGCCACGAAGGAGGAAAGTGCCCTGTTGTCCAAATATGATAAAAAATGTTCAGACGTGTTTCAAGACATACATTGGGTAAATGTTTCTGTAGCTGGTGGTGGATATTATCAGTGCCTGTTGCGGTATCATGAGGCTGCGCTAAGGCAGTATTCAGCTCGTGTAGTGAAAATACTACATTATAGTCTTTGACATTATCGGAATGAAAGTTCAGTTTTTGCTTTTCTTGATGATTTTTATATTTCTGAAACGTTGGATTATAATTGGATGAAGGCGAATGTGCAGCTAAAGTTTAACCCAACTTGTTTGCAATGGCAATTTTATCAGTTAATATATTTGGTCCATCATTAAGATGATGAAAATTAATATTTCTACCTTTACCCTTGATTCTCTGTATCATGTTCCACACCTTTGTCATTGGAGTACGTGAATTAATCTTTGATACAAATGTCCTCCAAGACTGACGTTTACTTTGTTTAAAAGTATGTCGAGCCTTAGCATTATTTATTTTGAAATTATTTAAATTGTGAACAATAGGATGGCGGGGAAAGTATTTCTCTGCCTTCTTCCTACACTTCCTAGCTTGTTTACAATCGTTAGTAAACCATGGTTTACGAATATGTGGTTTTGCAGAAGCCTTAGGAATTGTTTCATCGACGATATTCTTCAGTGTTTCGAAGAACAACTGAATCGGATCTGGGGTATTGATAAAAGAGTCAGACTGCAAGTTGTCAGCACACAGTGTCTGGGCTAATGGCCAGTTAGCCTTATCAAAATTTCACCTTGTTGCAGGGGGATCATCATTCGGATTAATATCCTGAAAGTATTATGGGAAAGTGGTCACTTCCACAAGATTGTCTTGCCATAAAAGGCGACTCAGCTTGTCGTAAGAGGCGACTAACGGGATCAGGTGGTCAGGCTCGCTGACTTGGTTGACACATGTCATCGGTTCCCAATTGCGCAGATCGATGCTCATGTTGTTGATCACTGGATTGTCTGGTCCAGACTCGATTATTTACAGACCGCCGCCATATAGCTGTAATATTGCTGAGTGCGGCGTAAAACTAAACTCACTCACTCACTCACAAGATTGTCGTGGACTGACTATTCGAATTCGCTATATATGTTTGGATCTGTGAGCGACAGAATAGGTTTCAAAACCAGGGTGTATTCCCCACAAAGGGTTATGGCCGTTAAGATTACCCATGGTTTAGGGAGCTGGTTGAATAGATCCTGAAGACTGGACTGATGAAGAGTCAAAGAAGGAGAGACGTACAAAGAACAAAGCGTAAAGGCTATCTGTAAAGTAAGCCGGACCGCAACAGCCTGAAAGTTACTTTTAAGAGGAACTGAGTTATGGATTACACCGTGCCTCACAAGAATAGAAGCACCGCCAATGGTTTTATCACCTTCAGGAGAGAATGAATGAAATGAATTATACCGGTGCAATTGAAATTTATCAGCACTTTTCAGATATGTCTCTTGTAGACTAAACGCCGATAGTGTATAATCTTGTGATAATAATTGTAGGTCGTTAAAATTGTTCCTAAGACCTCTGCAATTCCATTGTATTAATGCCATAAAAATGTCTAGGGAGGTTCAACTGGAGGTCGCGGGTGCTTGGTTGCGCCACTCCTACACCCTATTTGTGAAGGAGTGATCTCCATGTCCAGCGATTCAAACTGATTTTGAACTGTCACTGATGGTGGCAAAGGTGAAGACTCTTCTAAATGTTGAAGAGCCCTGGTCTTTTTCCTCATTTTTTTTCTTGTTCCTGCTAGAAAGATGATCACCACCTTTTGTTGCCAGTGTTGAATTCAAGGCTTCTGGCTGAGATTCGGTCTGGGACGATGGGGAGCGTTGACGCTCTTGTGTTATTGGAGGATTTTCATCCAAGGTTATCTGAGTTGCATTCACCCAAGATAGTACAGTTTGACAGGATGTTGAAACTGATTTTCCACCAGATGTTGGAACAGACGAAGAAACTGTGGATGAATGTGTTTGAGCAGTAGAAGATTTAGATAGAGTATTGACTAATTTCTTTGCCTCAAAGTAAGAGATGTTATTTGTGTATTTGATTTTAAGAACTTGGCTTTCATATTCAAACTTTGGGTAAGACATAGACGAAGCCAGATGTTCACCTCTGCAGTTGGCGCACTTGATGTTATCAGTGCAATCAGTACTCTCATGAGGTCCACTGCGCCGTGAACATACAGCCTGGCCTGTGCAAGATCTTGCACCATGGCCAAACTTTCTGCATTTGTAACACCGGAGTGGATTCGGTACATAAACCTCCACTCAGATATTACACTATCCTGCTTTAATAGATTTAGGGAGTACTGTCATACAAAAAGTTAAAAGCTAGGTGTTAGTTTGGATCACATTTGAATCCTGTTTCCTGATGAAACGCTTCACAGAAGTAACACCTTGGTCTTCTAAATCGGCCACAATTTCGTCTTCTGTCATGTCTGACAAACAATGAGACCTGTCTCTAACAATACCGCTACAAGTATTCAGTGTCTTATGAACGGAGGCAACAACCTGTTAACAAAACCTGCAAGCCCAGCAGACTGACAGATTGCTGTCTTCGTGTACATTCTACCTAAAGGGAACCATTTCTTAGGCGAGTGACATTCTTTGCCTCTCCGCAGACACCTTGGATGCCCTGGGAAACGACAAAGGGTTTATATTCAATGGACTTCCTTCATCAGTTGAAATAACCAAAAACCCTGGCGAAGAATCATTTACTAAAGTGGATATCTCCTCATCAGATGACGAAGAAAGATGTCTCCGCTTTTACGTCTTTGATGAACCAGAATACATATTTTGAGCCATAGTGTTAGAATATTATTCGACAACCCTGCTCCCCACCCGCTATCGCGTGTCCGCATGGACGATGCTGCAGCGGAAACCAGACTGCAACACCAGGACTACAGGGATGTTATACTCCAGAAATAAGGATATAAATAACTAAGATCAAATGCCAGGATGGTTCGGCCCATGACGTAAGTCCTAAGAAAGTCAAAATATAGAGGTCCATACCGCCAGAGTGGCCCATGAGCGACCGCCCTATGGCATTAGACTCTAGCATTTGAATGTAACAAGATTTGTATATTGAAATTGATAATCAGAATAACCAATACCCAATATGTTGAATATATATATATATGTGTGTTTCGTCAGATAACAGAGGCGGGCTACTCTCCATATATACTCTACGTCCTGTCTAAACTTCAGATGAAATCAGTGTATTTTATCATTTTCCTTTCCTGTGACATTTCCATATGATTATTTGAGGTATATATTATTTTGATCAGTAGCGTACCTATTTTCCTTTGATCAGTAATGATCGGTCTTGTGACCATAATCAGTCTCTCAAAATGGCGTCCCGTCGTGCTAACGACGTGACAAACAAGTGAAGTCAGCACAACCAGATGACGCTATGAGCCATAATTGATCAACAACCTGTTGTACATGTATCTGCAATACAGCAACTGGTATAAATGATTCTTTGATTCTTTCGCGTGTATTGATAAAGTCAAATGCCTGTCAACAAGGTTGTACATTTAGCGTTACTGGCATGTGTAGTGTATTGTTAAATAAATATTAGGTAGTGTTTGCCGACGATTCTCACTGTTCCATTGCTTGTAATGAGTGTTAAATGTCCCGAATCGCCTTCACGTCTTCGTCTTGACTCCTTTAATCAATGAAAATTCCTATGTGGTGAGTAAACATTATTATAATTAATCAAATTCGATTTGCTGATAAACTAGCTGTAACACATGTGCGAAGTGATAGGTCATATAGAACTAGCTCCATGTACACAAATCTATCTACCTCCTGGTAATTTTAGCGAATCTACAAATAAGGTATATGTTTTAGGGAATAAGACAGTCACGTACTTAAGGGAGACTAGTTATATAATTAGCTGCACCTTTCTGTGGCTGATACTTCTTTTGAAAAGGTGAGAATCCACAATTATACATCTGAGTAATTTTGAAATATGCACCATGGGAAGAAAGCTCACCTTTCTGTGGCTGATACTTCTTTTGATGGAAGGTGAGAATCCACAATTATACATTTGAGTAATCTTGAAATATGTAAAGATGATGATGATGATGATGATGATGATGATGATGATGATGATGACATACCCTGAAATGGTGGCACAACTCGACAACACATCGTAGAAGTGATTGCCCCAGGACAGAATCTGTCTTGTCGCATTATAGTCAGTACTGTCGACGTTAGCATGATCTTGTGGATATAACCAGGCTAGGTTTCATTCCCATATCAATCAAATGAAACAATGTATGCCCATGCATGCCCATTATGGTGTAAGCTTTGCAGCTAAGAGGTCCACTTGTCACATTAACTACACGTCATGATTGGGAGCAGTGTAAGACTACGTTCAGCACTTACCTTCTGCATTGTCAAACTGCCATGGAACTGTACATACAAAAACGGACTTCAATGTACCAACCCCAGTATAGAAACTGTCTGTTTTGTATCACACTTTTCCCTTCACCCGAGCTGCTACTCTCTGCCAGAAGAGTTCCCTAGCGTCCACATCTTGATCGTCTGCCGGCCACACTATGTACGTCTGCGGATCCAGCAGGACCCGGATGCTACTAGACACAAACCTACTTGGGATCTCCTCTTTAAGTATCACAATCAGATTTTCTGTGAGCATAGGAGGTGGAAAACTGGCACCATTCACTTTGGATCGAGTTTAGAGACAGGACAAACAGAACCTCCCTGCTGTCGTCCACACTTTCCACAATGTTGTCAACAATCGCACCTCCAACATCGAAATCTCTCTCGTGCACACAGAGCAAGGTCATGTGTTTCCTCAAGGTTTGGAAGCATATGTTGAATGATCCATGTTGTGCCATCAGGAGAGCACACCACATAGCCGTCGTAGGTGTGACGTTGTTCGTCCAGTATTCGTTGATCATGACGTCGAAACAAGTACATGTAGTACCGTAAGTGCCAACGCCATCTGTACAACAGCGCGCACACCATGAACACGATATGATCAATGGTACGGTTCCCCCAAGAACAGCAATGTAAACTGTTCTCTCCAACAAACAGAATTGTTCCGAGAAGGAAACTTCTTTCAACGATTTATGCAAGTAGTCCCCAGGAGAACTGCATTTGTAGAAATATGGGAATTGCTGAAACTTTCCCGATTAACCCACGAGAGGAGCCAACGAATGGAACAAGTGCAAGAAAATGGGTTGTTGGCCAGATTTACACTTGTTAATGTTGTCCTGTAGTTCCTTGGGAATTGTTTTCTTTTTGTTACCATCAACATAGAAATGTGTAAATTTCGTTAAGTTTTGAAAGAGGCCTTTGTGTAAGAAGATAAGTCGGTTGTTAAAAAGTCTCAGGTAAACTAGATTGTGGAGCTTTACCGGAATAGCATCTGAAACTGACACGAGAGCCACCAAAAGACAAACTTTCTAGTCCTCGAAGATCCTTGAATAACTGCATGAAGAAGCTTCCACTGACACCGTACATGTCACCGAATTATAAGTCCAAGCTTTTCATCCAGATGAACGCTATTCAGGCGGTATACAAACCTAGTTCCTGTCATACTGATGCGTTGGATATTGCTATTATTGAAGGCATAATGCTTGATGAAAAATGTCGATGCTTTAAGATTTAGTAGGAAGATAGTTTTGAGTCTGGATAATTCGGAAAAGGTATTAGTTTCAATCCCTGTTACATGGTTATAACTGAGCCCTAAAAAGTTGATGTATGGTAAACATCTGAACATATGTGGCCTTATTTCCGTCAAAAGGTTGTGGTCTAAGTACAATCTCTTTAACATAGGATAAAAGCTCGAGTTGAAACCACAAAAGGACGGAACCTCTGTGATTCTGTTGCCAGGATGCGATAGACTACTGAGATGCGGCGAATGGCCCCACTTCAAAGACATTATGTTGTTAACCCCTAATTCTATAGCACGTATATTCCTGAGTACTGAAAACGATTCTTGGTTAAATGATTTTTCTCTAGGACCAGATACTTGAGGACGTTACTTCCCATTCTATGAAACATTTCTGCTAAAGTTTGCTTCAACATCATGCCACGTAATGTTAGACTTTGGAGAGGTATGTTATCGAGACCAAGAACCGACGTCGCTAGATCTGTCGAAGTAAGAAGATAATGATCCTGTGAGATCCAAGTGTTTCAGCTCACGCAGCACAGATAAAGCGTCCTCAGAAATGTTCCTTGTTCTGTTCCAAGCAAGAGACAGGATATCCTGTACCAACAGTACCAACAGTGATGTTGGTGAATGCAGCCCTTGATATTTCACGTGAGCTGTTGTCTGTGAAGTTCAACTTAGTAATGTTGTCATATAAAGTTGGAATAAACGTCAGATGACCAAACCCGCAGTTAGCCAACTACCCCAAACACTCACAGATGTGCAGGAAGCAGAATGCGCCATGCTTCCCACTAGTCCATGCGTCTGACCTGCTACATCAGACACGCATCGTGTCGGAGTTGGTAAATACACCGAAACATACCATCACACGGAATGACCGCAACAACCGCAACAGTATGTGGAATATCCCATACTGGAACCTGTGGATGACAGAAGGCATGGTTGTAACAAGTTCCAGGTCCCTTATTCTCGAAACGTTCGTAACCCTAAGTATCCTTAACTTTGACCGTAGCCAGTGTGTTAAGAAAGGGCCTAAGAAGTTCGTAGGGCTACGAATGTTTCGACAATAGGTAGTCAGGTTATGATTAGTCAGGTTATGATTAGCCAGGTTATGATTAGTCAGGTTATGATTAGTGAGGCTATGATTAGTCAGGTTATGATTAGTCAGGTTATGATTAGTCAGGCTATGATTAGTCAGGTTATGATTAGTCAGGTTATGATTAGTCAGGCTATGATTAGTCAGGTTATGATTAGTCAGGTTATGATTAGTCAGGCTATGATTAGTCAGGTTATGATTAGTCAGGCTATGATTAGTCAGGTTATGATTAGCCAGGTTATGATTAGTCAGGCTATGATTAGTCAGGTTATGATTAGCCAGGTTATGATTAGCCAGGTTATGATTAGTCAGGTTATGATTAGTCAGGTTATGATTAGTCAGGTTATGATTAGTCAGGCTATGATTAGTCAGGTTATGATTAGCCAGGTTATGATTAGTCAGGTTATGATTACTCAGGTTATGATTAGTCAGGTTATGATTAGCCAGGTTATGATTAGTCAGGCTATGATTAGTCAGGTTATGATTAGTCAGGTTATGATTAGCCAGGTTATGATTAGTCAGGTTATGATTAGCCAGGTTATGATTAGTCAGGTTATGATTAGTCAGGCTATGATTAGTCAGGTTATGATTAGCCAGGTTATGATTAGTCAGGCTATGATTAGTCAGGTTATGATTAGTCAGGTTATGATTAGCCAGGTTATGATTAGTCAGGTTATGATTAGCCAGGTTATGATTAGTCAGGTTATGATTAGTCAGGTTATGATTAGTCAGGTTATGATTAGTCAGGCTATGATTAGTCAGGTTATGATTAGCCAGGTTATGATTAGTCAGGTTATGATTAGTCAGGTTATGATTAGCCAGGTTATGATTAGCCAGCTATACCACACACATGAAACGTATAATTTTCTGTCAGTGTTCGGTAGTCACCATTGTTGACTGCCTCTGATAAACATGAATGAAATGAAATGCAAAAATCAGTCTTTCAGAAAAGTATTTAATGGATAACAAGAAAAACGGCGCAGCTAGTGATTTAAGATCACATGAATGACACTGGGGTTCACTACCCAGTATTCGATAACCAATGCAGAATCGACTGTGAGCTTTTAGGACAGCACATATTATCCACTGTCGGATGTGGCCACCTCTAGCACTGATGCAAGCCCGAACCCTAACTGGCATTTCTTTTGTCCGCTAGTTTACATACGGTGCAGTAGATACATACGATTTCACAGCTTACAGCAGTTCTATTTTAATCAATGTCGGTTCCCGGGTCATTAGAATGTGTAACTTTAACAGGAAAACTCCTAGGATACGATAGTTGGTAACGCATCTCCTCGAGAGAATCCAGAGCGTGGCTCGTTGTTTATCATACAGGTTTGTGTGAACGTGATAGATATGTGGTAACGACGTCGACGGGTTTCTTACTATTGTGAGCAGTGTGTAACAACATTTCTTGGATGTAGCATTTGGAAAGTTTCGTTTCGCAATTTCTTCCTTATCATTAGTATCCTCCTTATCATTATATATCCTCCGCATAAGATCAGCATCAATACAGAGGTGAACACTGAAGAGATGACTGTGTGTGAGTTGGGAGCTCAAGCAGTAAGCGGTGCACGATCCAACCCGAGTGAGTGAGTTTAGTTTTATGCCGCACTCAGCAATATTCCAGCTATATGGCGGCGGTCTGTAAATAATCGAATCTGGACCGGACAATCCAGTGATCAACAACATCTGCTCATTTGGGAACCGATGACATGTGTCAACCAAGTCAGCGAGCGTGACCATCCGATCCCGTTAGTCGCCTCTTATGACACGCATGGTCGCCTTTTACGGCCAGCATGGGTTGCTGAAGGCCTATTCTACCTCTTCACGGGTCTCGATCTAACCCGAAGCGGGTTGATGTGGCGCTGTAACCTGTAACCCGAACCTGCACGTGGCAGCCACCTACATGTACAAAGTATCGGACTGTCCCCTTGGTGCCCACATATCACTTCTCTGCTAATCGTCTTTGTATTTGTTCGGTTTACATTTGTCGTCTGTTAACGGTACAACTGTCAGTCAAACGCTGAAGGGCCAGAAAATATGAAACTGGATTGCGACACAACCAAACGTGGTCAGTAGAGAAGCAATAAGCAGGGACCAAATCTGTACATCGAGAAAACCGTACGCTCGACACATCAACGTTCACAACATCGTGCTTGCCTTTGTACTTTCACTTTAGGAAGAGTTCCACCCGTATCCCCCATCCCTATCAAAAGCCAATATTACAAACTGACATGCATACCTCACCCTAAATAAACATTAAGTAAACTAGAACGGGCATAAAAAAATCCAAAACAATCACTGAAGTTATTTCACTATTGGAATATTACACCAGGGAAGGTGGAAATATTCTATGTAAAAAGAAGGGGTACGGACGGAGCTCTTTCCAGATGTGGAACCCTGATTTTGACATATGTACCATGCAGATTGTCACCAAGTGAACAAATTAAATTGGAACACTTCCCATGACCTTATTAAATCTCTTCTGTGAGTGACATTTAGAAGCTGGAATGAAGAGCAACAACTATTTATGGATAGACAGCTTCTTAATTGCAATATTATTGTCCATGTTTTCCCAAATTGTATACTCTCGGACAAAGAAACTAAACATAATGTCTTGGAGTATATTTATTGCTTAGTTACAGTAAATTCACCACTTTACAAAGTCCCAATACAAGATATCCAGAAATTGTTTGGTAAAAGCAGAGAGGGTTATTAAAGCCACTTGATCAGAGAAGGACGTGACGTTGCAAGATCTCTTCTCTATAGTGAACTTTTCTTCAATGCACTTGCCGTGTGCACAAAAGCTGCCATTGTGATGGATGCTTGCCCACACCAAGACACTTCCACAGCCAAATCTGTCCACCGACACAGTTACAGGCGCAACATTCATCCCGACGTTTGTATGAACATGAGCGTCCTTCAGCAAGACCGAGAAGAAACGGAGACTCTCACCCGGCTTCCCGTAGCCGATTGTACATTGTCTGGTCGGCGTTTCGGTGCAGTTCAGGGATTTGAGTTGTCGTGGATGTTGCGGTCATGGTGTGTGAAAGAAGATGTCTGAGTTGGATGTAGTGATTGTGGGCGATAGTGGTAGTTAGAGAGACTGTTAAAGGATTCAGTACGGTTGGTGGTTCATGACAGGTCACGATCAACTGCTTCATCACGGCTCTTTAATAGCAGAGAGCTGTGTGAGAGCTGATTTTGTTAATGGGTATAAACATAGAAGGAGGGAAATGTATAAATGGAATTTTATACCTGAAAGCAATCAAATCAATGACAAATTTTCATTTGCCAACGGCTGTAGTCACACATCGCTAGAAGAACACAATTTCTCACTCAATCACACTTCACACCGTTGGAAATGTCATTTCTTTGCGAGTCCAGGTGTAGTATATATACATTATATAGCCTTACATTCCTTCATTTACGAGAACTATCTTATTTCTCTAGTTGCTGAGCTCTGAGGATTTTTGTTCGTCACAGACAGTCAAGAATATGTAATTCAAAGTGGATATTTCAGTGTTTCCTGCTTAGATTATTGAATAGTCCTTTCAACTATCATTTCCTGAGGAAAATGCAGAAATAGTGTGCTTGTCCCATTCGTGTAATTTTGGAGTGTCGGAGACGCTTTTAAGGTTTGGTACCATTGAGAAGAATTCAGATTATGTTTTCAGATCAGTCCCCATACGTTTTGTCCCTCTTTCATAGGTCGTGGTGTTAAAGCGAACCTCAAGCCAACCACAAATCTTGATAGATCTGGCAACAGATCGGTTATGGCTATACTGGCATCCTTGGTTGTGTGCTCGGCCTTTTTCTTTCAAGACGAAAAGTATCGTGGTCGCCGTGCACAAATCATCACATCCGATTTCCAAGTACCCCTTGGTTCGTATTTAATAAGAGTACATATGCCATACACGAACACGCTCCCACAATCTCACACGCAGAAATAAGTATCCACAGATTGCATATCTGCTGTACGTCTTCATTGTAAAAGGTCTGTATTTCAAGAATAGTAAAGGTGAAAAGAGATAGGCTCTCTAAGGGTGGCTTATGCCATTCAAAGAGGTATGAGACTGATGGGAGCCAAACAACAGTCATAATGCAAGGGTACTGAACTGTACACGTGGTACCATCATCAGGCTGTTCCAGCATTGCTGGCAGTTTGGTAGCACACAAGTCAGACCATGGTTAGACAGACCAGGTGAGACGACCCCGCAAGAAGACAGCCATCTACGTACTCTTCATCTGTGGGATCGACTCATCACGGCAACGGAAACGACGGCAACGGCTCTAGGACATGTGATCAGTCGACGCACCTTGCTATGACGTCTACATGCAGCAGGCATCAGAGCTCGACGTTCTCTGGGTGGATAGGCACTGACACAGGAACAACGTCGTCCTAGGTTACGGATGGCAAGGACTGTAAGTGACTGACTGGCACCAGTTGGTAGCGAGTCGTTCACCATGTTCCATAATGATGATCGGGTGCGAGTATACCGTCGTCATGGGGAGGAATTTAAGGGATCAACGTACACGATTGCTTGTTATACGTGGAAACTTGGACGGTCAGGGATACAGTGGTGACATTCTTCAACCCGTGGCAGTACCATTTCTTCATAGGGAACAGGAAACACTTCTACAGCATGAACAACGCCAGCGCGAATTGTCAAGAACTTCTTGAACACCCAGAATACCCAAGTGCTTCCACGGTCACCCGAATCGCCAGGTGAGAAGACTACCACGGCGCCCTAGCGAACCGACAAGAACTTGCAGAGGCACTCAGACACGAGTGGAATCCGAATGACGTCATTCGTCGGCTGACGACATTGAAAAGACGGCGAGTATTGCTACTAGCAGTGGTTACACTCGTTACTAAGGAAGTGTATGCGTGAAGAGAGACTTGTAATGATGTGACCACCATCAACTGATTGAGGCATTTCATGTGACCAAATTGTACTGATTGTAGCATCTGATATGACCAATTAGTACTGGTTGCAGCATATCTGATGTGACCAAACTGTACTGATTGTACCATCTGATGTGACCACCATCAACTGATTGTGGCATTTCATGTTACCAAAATGCACTGATAGTAGAGTCAGGTGTGCCCAAACTGTTCGTATTGTAGATTCAGACCACCAAGCACTGATTGTAGATTCAGATGTAACCACCAAGCACTGATTGTAGTCAGATGTAACCACCAAGCACTGAGTGTAGAGTCAGATGCGACCACCAAGCACTGATTGTAGAGTCAGATGTGACCACCAAGCACTGATTGTAGAGTCAGATGTGATCATCCCGGACAGTTTGTAGCATCTGATGTGAACAAATTGTACAGTAACTGATTATAGTTAGTAAGTAAAATGTAAGAAATAAGTAAAGGATCACATGTACTTTCATGCATTCCCTTATGCGTTTCCATGAGTATGTATACTGGGCCTTTCTCAGGAACACCCTCAGTCCGTCGATTTGATGACATCAGCCACACAGTGTAGCAGTTGCTAGTGGTTACATTTACAGAGTTTGCGTCCGTGACGGTGCCTGTGTACGTCGCCGAGGCTGCCCCTTCAGACATCCGTGGACGTCTTGTCACCCTGAACCAGCTCTTCATCACCATAGGCATCGTCGTCTCCGCCCTCATTGCGGGCGCTTTCAGTCTCGTCAAACCAGAAGGATGGCGGTACGTCCGGCATGCGTCATTGATGTTGATCCTGGGGACTCAGGACTTCGAAATGACAAACCTCTGTTGGTCTTACGAGTAGGGACCCTTGAAGATCCGGGATAGAATAGGCCTTCAGCAACCCATGCTTGACATAAGAGGCGACTATGGTGGCCCTAAGAGGCGACTAACCGTTGTCAGGCTCGCTCACTTGGTTGACGCATGTCATCGGGTCCCAATTGCGCAGATCGATGGTCATGCTGTTGATCACTGGATTGTCTGGTCCAGACTAGATTATTTACAGACCGCAGTCATTTGGCTGGAATATTGCTGATTACGGCGTAAAACTAAACTCACTCACTCACTTTAGATAGGGTCTTCATGCGCGTTATAGGACACCAACACCCTGAATAATTGTTCATCGTACAAAGCACTGGGTTGTTTCTTCAGACTGCCGTCACAGCTGGAATATTGCTGAGGTTGGAGTCACACAAATACACAAATATTACATACTGAAATTTAGATCAACAAATATCGGAAATATTTAAAACGTAATGCTCCGTATCAGATACTAACTGGATAGAAGATCGCATTCTAATTTTATCGTTAATAACTGTAACTAAAGCTGATGATAATGATGAAGAAACAAGTGTTCGTGATGTAGTCGGAATTTTCTGATTGTGGAACTAGTTTTTCCATTTGATTTCATTCATTACACACAGTCCACAGACATATGCTTGGCCTGGCAGGACTGCCGGGGGTCATCCAGTTCGTGGCGTTCTTCTTTCTCCCCGAATCTCCCCGCTGGCTGGTGGACAAGGGCAGGTTGGACGAAGCGAGGGCCTTGTTACAGAAGATCCGAGGCACAGATAACGTTCACACAGAGCTGCACGAGATTCAACAAAACATCGAGACTGATAGGAGGAACTCCTCTGGAGGTAAGGGCAGAAACTAGAGGCTAGGGTAGGGAACAGGCAGAAGTCGTATGTAGATGAGTAGAGAGTATCAGCTGATTTGACAGAGAGTTTTCTACAGATGTTAGGGAGAGAGGATAGGCCTGATTCACTGGAGACGGGGTCTGACAATGTTAACAGAGGGTAGGAATGAAGTACAAACGATAAGTACATAAAAATAGGAAAGGAAAAAGATTTTCCAGTGAGCTAGTGGAGAATTGAGTGGATAGTGTTGATGAACAGTTGGACTCTCAAGATAGAAATGGCAGGATAAATAGAACAGACTTCGGTAAGAGGATAGGTAATCGAGCAGTACCAGCAACTCTGTGGTATCAACACAGTCATGTGAGTAGAGAAACAGTTCTGTAGAAGGAAGTAAATAGGTTTATAAAGAGGTCACACACATACACACACACAGAGCAGGCACCCGTGGCGAACCACCTCCACGTGGTGGGTGCTGGGTAACGCCAAGAGCTCGCCGACACCCCCGTTGTGGACCCGGGGGGATATTTGGTTCACCAACCCGTTTGCCGTGGGTTGCGGCCCTGTGTCGGTGGAGGACGGGAGTCTGGGGGTTGAGGGCATTGGGAGCCTGTAATCGTGTTCCCTTTGCTCAACACACTCCTTTGACCCTTACTTCACCTAGACGGGTGGTCGAATGGGCCCGGTTCGACCAATCGGCTGGTCATGTCGAGCCCTGTGCATTATCTGTATTTGCACGACTTATATTTTTAAACCGTATTGTTAAATTTAGGCCTTGGCTCTTTTGATTTCTCAAACACTCCACTCGATTTGACATATATCTTCTTTAATAGGCCTAGAGCCTAAATGCCCAGAAGGCGATGGCTCATGGGCCAATCTGGTAGGATTGATCTTTTCAAGATTTTTCCTACTTGAGTATACCCTCCTGGTATCCCTGGTGTCGTCTGTTGGAGATCCACAGACATGTGACATCGTCCTTGTTGACACTCCGTGGTGGGTGGGGAGCTAGGAGGGTGAATTATATCCATTATGATCATGGCACCCCCACTTAAAAAACGATCGCATGAGTCTGATGATTCACTCTCTTCGGACGATGAGGCTCCAACAGTTTTAATCAACCCTGACAATTGGTCTCGTTTCCTTATCATGTCTTCAGTGGATAATGGCCCTCTGAAACTTAATCCCTTTGCCATTGCGAAGGGCATTGAAGGTTTAGCAGGCGAAGTACAAGGAGTTACAAAACTACGTTCCGGTTCTTTACTTATCGAATGCAAAAAACAGATACAATCCAAAATTCTGCTCTCGACGAAGTCACTTGCAAATGTCCCTGTGACGGTCTCTCCACACAGGACATTAAACACCAGTAAAGGCATTGTCCGTGATGCTGGACATTGCCTTTCGGACATGACAGAAACTGACATAGTGACAGAGTTACATGCCCAAGGGGTGACAGATGTTAAACGTTTCACTGTCAGAAAGAATAATGAAATAATTAAAACAAACACTTATCTGTTGACATTTTGCGTTCCAAACCATCCCAAATCACTGAAGGCTGGTTACTTTCATCTCAGGGTTGAGACGTTCATTCCTAACCCCTTGAGGTGTTACAAATGCCAAAAGTATTGTCATGGCTCCAAGTCATGCCATAATCCACCAGCGTGTCATCGTTGTGCCGGAAATTGCGAAGATGGTAATCTGTGTAACAAAAGCCCTGTTTGTGTCAATTGTTCTGGTAACCATCCATCATCTTCTAAGGACTGTCCAACTTGGAAGCTGCAGTCTAAAATTTCCAGAGTAAAACATGAACAGAAGATTACATTTGCTGAAGCAAAGAAGATTGTGCTTGCACAAGAACAGCCTGGTCAGACATATTCCACCGCGGTTTCCGCTTCTCTTCAGGGATACCAATCTAAACATTTTTCATGTAACTCTGTCAGTTGTCAAACTGACTACACTTGGACAAGGACATCAGCACCTACTTTATTACCTGCCGAAGTCCAGGTGAGGCCTCAAAAACAGAATTCAAGTTCACAAACGATGTCTTCTTTACAAACGGACACGGTATCTTGTAATATGGACCCAACTACATCACAGAGACTATCATCAAAGTCAGATCAACGAGCCAAATCAGACAAAAATGTCAAACAAACTGCACAAAACAAACACAACCCGTCCACTGAAACTGTCAAAAAGTGTCACAGTGGCAGAGCTCCGAAGGGAGCGGATAATCCTGTTAAACTCTTTAACAAGTTTGGATCCCTTGAGGACATGGACGTGTCCGACCATAGCCATGGTAGGACACATAGCTTGTCTCCCTCAAGGAAGTTGAGGGGTAGATCACCCGTCCATCCTCCGAAGAAATGATATCCTCGCCTATCATACAATGGAACTGTAGAGGACTTAAAACCAATTTGACTGATTTACAATTATTAGTCCAAGATTTTAAACCGTCAGCGTTGTGCTTACAGGAAACCCATCTGAAACAGACAGATAATTTTGATCTCCGTCAATTTAATACATACCACTGTTTTTCTCCTCGAGGGGATAAGGCTTCTGGTGGAGCATCTATCCTGGTGAGAAACAATGTTATTCATAGCACAGTACCCCTTAAAACAAATCTCCAAGTCATTGCAGTACGACTTACATTACAGGTTGCTTTTACTCTATGCTCTTTGTACATACCGCCAACATCACCTTGTCAACTGTCTGATCTTCAAGCTCTTTATGATCAATTACCTAAACCTTGTTTAATCATGGGGGATTTAAATGGCCACAACCCACTCTGGGGTAGTACTAATACTAACACCAAAGGTAAATTGCTGGAAGATTTCATCTCGAATAACGATTTATGCATTTATAATGATGGTTCACATACATATTTACATCCTGGCACAGGAACATATTCAGCTCTTGACTTGTCTATTACTGACTCTAACCTACTGAATGAATTTGAATGGTCTGTCCACGACGACCTCTGTGGAAGTGACCACTTCCCAACAATCTTAAATCCTGTAAATCCATCTGATGTTCCTCCTTCGTCAAGATGGAATTTTAAAAAGGCTAACTGGTCTTTATATGAAGCTATTTGTGCTGCTAAACTCAAACCTCAACTTTTTCATGATATTCCTGATGCCATAAAATGCTTTTCAGATGAACTAAAGAGCATAGCTGACGAATGTATTCCTAAGTCCTCTGCAGTTCCTCACATCCGAAAACCATGGTTCAACAATGATTGCAAACAAGCTAGGAAGGCACGGAAGAAAGCTGAACATTATTTCCGTCGCCATCCTATGGTCCACAATTTAGACAAATTTAAAATTTTAAATGCTAAAGCAAGACGTACTTTCAAGCAAAGCAAACGCCAGTCTTGGCGAAATTATGTATCCAAACTTAATTCACGTACTCCGATATCAAAGGTGTGGAATATGATCCAGAAAATTAAGGGTAAGGGATCCAAATGTAGCATCCACCATCTTAAAGACGGAAACCAGTTATTGACTAATAAATCTGATATTGCAAATAAACTTGGTGAGACGTTGGCCAAACATTCTTCTTCTTCTAATTATGTACCTGAATTCCAACAATACCAAAACCAGCAAGAAAAGAAGGCTATAAATTTCAGTTCAGATAATGGGGAAGATTACAACGAAACTTTTTCCATACATGAGCTTCATACTGCACTTGACCAGGCTCATGATACTGCTACAGGAGCTGATAACATACATTATCAACTTCTGAAGCACTTACCAGAATCCTGTTTAGAGACCCTTTTAAATATTTTTGATAATATTTGGACTTCTGGGAAGTTTCCGTCCTCATGGCGTGATGCTATAATTGTTCCAATTCCTAAACCTGGGCGTGATCATACGGATCCTTCCAATTATAGGCCCATTTCACTAACTAGCTGTGTTTGCAAAACCATGGAACGCATGATAAATAATCGACTTGTCTGGTACTTGGAAACAAATAACCTTATAACAGATATACAATGTGGTTTCCGTAAAAACAGAAGTACTGTCGATCACCTCGTGCGTTTGGAATCATTTGTTAAAAACGCACTAATTAATAAACAACACGCTGTGTCTATCTTTTTTGATCTTGAGAAGGCATATGACACTACGTGGAAATATGGCATTTTAAGAGATTTACATGACTTCGGTTTACGAGGTCGTTTACCTCAATTCATTTCCAACTTTTTAAATGACAGACAGTTTCAAGTCCGAGTGGGTTCTACCCTGTCTGATCATTACAATCAGGATCAGGGTGTTCCACAAGGCAGTATTTTATCCGTCACTTTATTTAGCATTAAAATCAACAGTTTATCTAAGGTTTTAAATGATTCAATTGATGGATCACTCTTTGTGGATGATTTTAATATTTCTTGTCGTGGTAAAAATATGCATACAATTGAACGACAACTGCAGTTATGTTTAAATAGAATAAATAAGTGGTGTCTTGAAAACGGATTTAAATTTTCTAAATCCAAAACTAACTGTATACACTTCTGTAGAAAATATATACCTCATAAGGACCCAGAGCTAACCTTAAATGGCACTCTCATCAAAGTTGTAAAGGAGGCCAAGTTCTTGGGCCTAATCTTTGACTCCCATTTAACTTTTCTGCCGCACATTAAATCTCTTAAAGCCAAATGCCTGAAGGCACTCGATTTGTTGAAAGTTGTTTCCAACTCAAAGTGGGGAGGGGATCAGGCGACCCTCTTACACCTATATCGATCATTAGTCCGTTCTAAACTTGACTATGGTTCCATCGTATATGGTGGAGCATGCAAAAGCAACCTGAAACTTCTTGATTCTGTCCATCACCAAGGTTTAAGACTTTGTCTTGGTTCCTTTAGTACTTCACCTGTTGACAGTCTCTACGTCGAGGCTGATGAGCCATCTCTTGACCAACGCCGTATAAAACTAACTTTACAGTACATCACAAAACTGTATTCCAATCAGTCAAACCCTGCATATAACTGTGTCTTCAATCCTCTTCATGAGGATGCTTACAACAAGAAATCTTCTCTTGTTCCGCCACTTGGACTCAGAATTAAGCCGTTTATTACTGCTGCCGGCATTGCGCTGGAAAATATAGCACCTTTTCGTTTTCTTTCTTCACCCCATTGGCAACTGGTTAGACCACAGATCGATCTAACATTAACATCATTTAAAAAATCAGAAACTAATGTCTTACAATATAAGCAAGAATATCACCAATTAAAAAGTAAATATAACAATTACAAATCCTTATTTACAGATGGGTCCAAGGACGGTGGCGCAGTAGCTTGTGCCACTGTCATTGGATCCAGAACAATCTCTTCTAGATTACCTGATAACAGCTCTATTTTTACTGCAGAAGCAAACGCCATATTAACTGCTCTTAAATATGTTCAAAGACACCCTAAACATAAACAGTATATGATCTATTCAGACTCTCTCTCTTGCCTTCAGGCTATTAAAAATATTTCTTGTAAACATCCACTTT
The DNA here is from genome assembly GCF_037392515.1 of Haliotis asinina. Taxonomy (NCBI): domain Eukaryota; kingdom Metazoa; phylum Mollusca; class Gastropoda; order Lepetellida; family Haliotidae; genus Haliotis; species Haliotis asinina. Next base: position 62,213,407 of record NC_090288.1, read on the forward strand.
TAATTGAAATTATTGAATTGTACAATAATCTTGCTACTGGCCAGTGCGACATTGTTCTTTGTTGGTTACCTAGTCACGTTGGCATTTCTGGTAACACAGTGGCCGATCTTGCTGCTAAAGCAGCACTCAACAAATCTGTGACACTACTTCTTATTCCATACTCAGATTATAAAGTTGCAATAAGATCTTAAATCCGTGATCTGATGCAGAAGAAGTGGGACAGCCAAGTGGGTATAAATAAATTACATGAAATAAAACCTTATATCGGTTATACTTACTTGGGTTGTCAGTCCAGATTTGAGGAGGTCATTATGCGACGATGTCGCATTGGCCATACGAGGTATACTCACGAGTATCTATTAAAAGGTGAAGATCCTCCGTTTTGTATCCCTTGTGGTGAAAGAATCACAGTCAAGCATGTCCTGCTTGACTGTGTTGAATATTCCATCACAAGGGATAAATATTTTATTTCACGAACTTTGAAGGATCTTTTTATTTCTGTTAGCTCTCATTTAATTATTGCATTTTAAAAAGAATTAGATTTGCTAAATGAATTGTAAATAGATAAATATTTTATGCTTGGCAGTTTGAATTAGTAACTTAGAGTGTTAGTGGCTGTATCCTCGAGGGGGGTTAAAGCACTGTAAAATTATTGTCCTCCTGAGAGGGTACGTAAGTCCCAAAACATTTGAAGTGAAATTTGATCTTCCATTTTGTCTTAGCCGTAGAATATGTGTCATTTTAATTTGTGGCTAATCTTGCTTACAATCACCAGCAGCTGAGGGGATGATGTAAATCCAGCTAGGGACCATGCAGGTAGCAGAAGTACTGTAAGTCCCCATGGCCCCTAGTATGGTGATCTACCTTCAGTTGTTGGTGATCTATATAGCCTGTTTTTATATTGTATTGTCTGAATAGGAATATTTGTTTTAACTTTTCACGCTAGTTTTATTTCTTATTGTGATTTTTTCTAGTTGTTTTACTGTCCGTCGTCGACAGGTTTTTATCATATACATTCCTTTTTTAAGAATGCTCTCGTCACGATATGGCTGCAATAGTGCCGATGTGACGTTAAATGTTAACTCACTCACTCACTCACTCCTACATTCATGCACACCTCTCTTCTCTTACATGTTGTCCATCTGTACACCTGTATTAATCCCCTCTGTTCTCTCTTTACACAGTCTCCATCACGTATTAATCCCCTCTGTTCTCTCTTTACACAGTCTCCACCATGTATTAATCGCCTCTGTTCTCTCTTTACACAGTCACCACCATGTATTTATCGCCTCTGTTCCCTCTTTACACAGTCTCCACCATTTATTAATCCCCTCTGTTCTCTCTTTAGACAGTCTCCACCATGTATTAATCCCCTCTGTTCTCTCTTTACACAGTCTATGCGAGGATTTTATCAACAACAACAAGTGTGGTTATTGTTTTGAAACAAACTCAGGAGGGCCAGGCGGCACTTGTCTTGCGCCGTCTCACTTTGATACACAGAAGGAGACAGATTCCGACTTTGGTCGACGAAATGACACCGCCAACAGCAACTTCACCTACACCGTCGGGTACTGTCCCACAGACTATGCCTGGATGGCAGTTCTCGGTTTGACACTCTTTTTACTGGGATTTGCCCCAGGTGAGTGCGTTTTTGTGAGGGCTCTTTTTCGTGGCATTCTTTTTTTCATCAGAGTGCTCTGAACAGTGGGTTGTGTTTGGTACTGGGAGAATGCATTTCGATTGATGTAAACATTATTTCAACTTTCCGCAAGAGGGACCTAACCTGTGACTAAAACTGATTAACCGACATATTGTTGCAAGCGGGCATTGTGTCGGCATAAATTGTCACTTTACATGTCGGTATTGATGCTTTCAAACGCTTCTTCTCCAGGTTTAGGACCAATGCCTTGGACGATAAATTCAGAAATATTGCCCCTCTGGGCACGTGGAACCTGCATTGCCAGGACAACAGCTGTAAACTGGATATGTAATCTCATAGTGTCTTTCACCTTCCTCACACTCACTGAAACCATAACAAAATACGGTAAGACAACAGCAGTTATTGCCACACGTAATAGCCGCCAGTAGCATCAACCGAAATCCTCATCAGTGATAACTGTAACGTCCACTGACTCATAGTGAACACCTGATGGACGCATCACGCTGGTGTTTGTGCCGGAAACGAAAGGGAAGACGCTAGAGGAGGTGGAAATGTTGTTCATGACGCCGTCGAAAAGAGACGAATACCGGCCACAGAGTCAACAGTCCGCGGAGAAATATGCATACACTAACACCCAGATGTAGTGGGTAGCAGGGGCAAGGGTAGAATGAGGGTACCAGGAAGGTACATACAGGGTACATGTGGATTACTACAGGTGTTGAGAGACTATTGGAATGGGAAAGAGTAAGTGTGGGTGCTTACACACGTTTTCCATACCAGCAAATTCATCAAAATCAAAACATCGTTCAGATCTCGCTCAGATTTCATTGCTGTTTATAGGCATCTCGTCTAGCTTATAGTTTCAGTTTTCACCATTGAAAATACAATATGTTTTATCTCATACTTAAATCATTCATGAACGAAGATAAATTTCATTTCACACAATCGTCTCAGATAAGAGAGTGACGTCACAGGCTCCATGACGTCACATAGAAAGGCATATGGTCAGGAATGCATTGTTACTTAGTTTGCTCGTAATCGTGTTACGTAAAATCAGGAAACATCCTGAAAATATGCATGCTTCTGTTTTAGTACTTTATATCTGTTTCTGCTCTTTTTTAATTTACTGTTCTAATTTAGACGAGACTATGGTGTACGTGTGTACCGAATCAATATCATTTTCTAGATTGTATGAAGGTTGAAGCATTCATAGACAGATACTTGACAGTCCATAGAACCTAAACGGTTCAGTAACACATAAGCGCCTTGCTGTCATCCCTGTCTAGTATATGTAGTATGCACGTGCTGAAACTGTGCAGAGCACACGTACACATCAGTGCCTCACACGGGCGGTATCTGCACACCACCTCATGTGTTGTGATGTTAAATTTTTTATTTCCGCCTGTGCTCCTTACACTGTAAATTTCACCCAGTAAACTTCATACAGCATGGCATCTTTTAACTGCTTATTGGCAGATCATATCAGTAGGTGGCTCATTTGTGTCTATCGCCGTCTGGGACAATATTCCATTATATCACAGCGTGTCTGTTTGATGAGGGAGGAATTTCCGAAGTTATGTATTGCGTTTGAGATGTCTTTCGAGACTGGGCCATATGAGCTCGAAATAAGTCACACTCAAAATAGAATAAAAAAGTAATAATTTGAAAAAAACCCATCTGTGTTATCCTGTGTGTATCATTCTTCAAAAGGACACATGAAGTTCACTTTCAATGGACTGATTTTGATCAATGTCAGTTCCTGGACTTGACTTAATCTAGACACATTCCATTATTATCAAAAGGGTTTGTTTTATAAAGTTGTAATACACAGATTCATTAACGCCACCATTTTATTCATACACAATAAATCTATTACAATGACGAATAATTTCTGTTGTTGTGCTGTACTGCTGATGAGTGAGTGAGTTTAATTTTACGCCGCTTTTATCAATATTCAACCAATATCACGGCGGGGGACAACCAGAATGGGCTTATATCTATGTGGGGATAATACAAGACACTATTATGGATGACAACTTCTTTAATTCTTTTAACACAACGTTTCAAGGCTAATTCTTGCCCCTTCGTCAGGTGGATAATGAACATAGGTGACATTGCAGAATATATACAGGTATACATGAAGCCAGAGAGGTAAGATGTATATACAAGCACATAAATGTAATTAGGTATGTACAATCACAGAGGAGAGATGAAAGGAGGAAAGTTTTAACAGTACATAGTTGTTTACACAGCTGATAGATTGAGCGTCAATGAGTCCTTGTTGACACACCAGGCAGAGGGTAGGTACACGCCTTGATCTCTATTGATCTGAGGTTCTAATCTTCTGATGTTGATTGCTTCCCAAAGCTTCCTTCTCCGCCAATCACTGATGTTGGAAACCAGGATCTCGGTGTTTTTCCAGTTGATGGAGTGGTTTGGATAGTTGACGATGTGTTCAGAGAGGGCCGATTTCAGATCTAATTTTCTTACTGAAGTTTTGTGCTCTTTGAGTCTGATGCTGAATGGTCTGCAGGTTTCACCTATGTAGCTGCTGCCGCAATCACAGTTTATCTTGTAGATGCAGTCGCTGGGGTTACCTATTACCGGTGCCTTTTGATAGTTTTGAATTCATGAATAAAACAGTTTTTGCTTTTCGATGGCAATAAATTTGCCTAAAATTATTTTGGCTCAAATTGAGCATTTGAACATGGCGCGAGTGACAAAAAACTGAGACAGTCTTGAACAGCTAGTGACACATGGCTGTGTACATCGTTCACCGTTATGGGTCGTGTTTTAAGTAGAAATCCATTACACTGCCATTTGGAAAGCACTAAGCTGCCAAGTCATTTCTTCACTATTACATGAAAACAAGTAATGAACATGCCCCAAGCGATACTAACTTAGCTTTTAAACCGAGACAACATAAACGCTTATGTAGTGTATACAGATCCACTTAATGATTCAATACTGTCAGTGATTAGTTTCTACCCAATCTATGATGTGAGTTCTATGTGATAGGTCATATTCAAAACAGTGTACACAAGTCTATGTTCTTCCTGGTGGTCGATCGTTGTTTCAACGACAAAGCATTCAAGGTATGAACTTTTCAACAAATATACTCACCACTGACAGTTATAGGTAGAGGCTGGACGGTGGACTGGTTAGCTTTGAACTGTCTTGGGGGTGAATCGGTGCATGGATTGTATCGGGAACCAGTTCAGTGCCTTCAGCCTGTACTAGTTGCGTGGATATTTGTGATGTATAAATATCCTATAATATTATGAAAACAGTGCATTTAAGTAATTTTAAAATTGTTCTTGATATATGCCGTTCAATATTATCAGAGCTTTAATTGCACTTGCCGTGTGCACAAAAGCTGCCATTGTGATGGATGCTTGCCCACACCAAGACACTTCCACAGCCAAATCTGTCCACCGACACAGTTACAGGCGCAACATTCATCCCGACGTTTGTATGAACATGAGCGTCCTTCAGCAAGACCGAGAAGAAACGGAGACTCTCACCCGGCTTCCCGTAGCCGATTGTACATTGTCTGGTCGGCGTTTCGGTGCAGTTCAGGGATTTGAGTTGTCGTGGATGTTGCGGTCATGGTGTGTGAAAGAAGATGTCTGAGTTGGATGTAGTGATTGTGGGCGATAGTGGTAGTTAGAGAGACTGTTAAAGGATTCAGTACGGTTGGTGGTTCATGACAGGTCACGATCAACTGCTTCATCACGGCTCTTTAATAGCAGAGAGCTGTGTGAGAGCTGATTTTGTTAATGGGTATAAACATAGAAGGAGGGAAATGTATAAATGGAATTTTATACCTGAAAGCAATCAAATCAATGACAAATTTTCATTTGCCAACGGCTGTAGTCACACATCGCTAGAAGAACACAATTTCTCACTCAATCACACTTCACACCGTTGGAAATGTCATTTCTTTGCGAGTCCAGGTGTAGTATATATACATTATATAGCCTTACATTCCTTCATTTACGAGAACTATCTTATTTCTCTAGTTGCTGAGCTCTGAGGATTTTTGTTCGTCACAGACAGTCAAGAATATGTAATTCAAAGTGGATATTTCAGTGTTTCCTGCTTAGATTATTGAATAGTCCTTTCAACTATCATTTCCTGAGGAAAATGCAGAAATAGTGTGCTTGTCCCATTCGTGTAATTTTGGAGTGTCGGAGACGCTTTTAAGGTTTGGTACCATTGAGAAGAATTCAGATTATGTTTTCAGATCAGTCCCCATACGTTTTGTCCCTCTTTCATAGGTCGTGGTGTTAAAGCGAACCTCAAGCCAACCACAAATCTTGATAGATCTGGCAACAGATCGGTTATGGCTATACTGGCATCCTTGGTTGTGTGCTCGGCCTTTTTCTTTCAAGACGAAAAGTATCGTGGTCGCCGTGCACAAATCATCACATCCGATTTCCAAGTACCCCTTGGTTCGTATTTAATAAGAGTACATATGCCATACACGAACACGCTCCCACAATCTCACACGCAGAAATAAGTATCCACAGATTGCATATCTGCTGTACGTCTTCATTGTAAAAGGTCTGTATTTCAAGAATAGTAAAGGTGAAAAGAGATAGGCTCTCTAAGGGTGGCTTATGCCATTCAAAGAGGTATGAGACTGATGGGAGCCAAACAACAGTCATAATGCAAGGGTACTGAACTGTACACGTGGTACCATCATCAGGCTGTTCCAGCATTGCTGGCAGTTTGGTAGCACACAAGTCAGACCATGGTTAGACAGACCAGGTGAGACGACCCCGCAAGAAGACAGCCATCTACGTACTCTTCATCTGTGGGATCGACTCATCACGGCAACGGAAACGACGGCAACGGCTCTAGGACATGTGATCAGTCGACGCACCTTGCTATGACGTCTACATGCAGCAGGCATCAGAGCTCGACGTTCTCTGGGTGGATAGGCACTGACACAGGAACAACGTCGTCCTAGGTTACGGATGGCAAGGACTGTAAGTGACTGACTGGCACCAGTTGGTAGCGAGTCGTTCACCATGTTCCATAATGATGATCGGGTGCGAGTATACCGTCGTCATGGGGAGGAATTTAAGGGATCAACGTACACGATTGCTTGTTATACGTGGAAACTTGGACGGTCAGGGATACAGTGGTGACATTCTTCAACCCGTGGCAGTACCATTTCTTCATAGGGAACAGGAAACACTTCTACAGCATGAACAACGCCAGCGCGAATTGTCAAGAACTTCTTGAACACCCAGAATACCCAAGTGCTTCCACGGTCACCCGAATCGCCAGGTGAGAAGACTACCACGGCGCCCTAGCGAACCGACAAGAACTTGCAGAGGCACTCAGACACGAGTGGAATCCGAATGACGTCATTCGTCGGCTGACGACATTGAAAAGACGGCGAGTATTGCTACTAGCAGTGGTTACACTCGTTACTAAGGAAGTGTATGCGTGAAGAGAGACTTGTAATGATGTGACCACCATCAACTGATTGAGGCATTTCATGTGACCAAATTGTACTGATTGTAGCATCTGATATGACCAATTAGTACTGGTTGCAGCATATCTGATGTGACCAAACTGTACTGATTGTACCATCTGATGTGACCACCATCAACTGATTGTGGCATTTCATGTTACCAAAATGCACTGATAGTAGAGTCAGGTGTGCCCAAACTGTTCGTATTGTAGATTCAGACCACCAAGCACTGATTGTAGATTCAGATGTAACCACCAAGCACTGATTGTAGTCAGATGTAACCACCAAGCACTGAGTGTAGAGTCAGATGCGACCACCAAGCACTGATTGTAGAGTCAGATGTGACCACCAAGCACTGATTGTAGAGTCAGATGTGATCATCCCGGACAGTTTGTAGCATCTGATGTGAACAAATTGTACAGTAACTGATTATAGTTAGTAAGTAAAATGTAAGAAATAAGTAAAGGATCACATGTACTTTCATGCATTCCCTTATGCGTTTCCATGAGTATGTATACTGGGCCTTTCTCAGGAACACCCTCAGTCCGTCGATTTGATGACATCAGCCACACAGTGTAGCAGTTGCTAGTGGTTACATTTACAGAGTTTGCGTCCGTGACGGTGCCTGTGTACGTCGCCGAGGCTGCCCCTTCAGACATCCGTGGACGTCTTGTCACCCTGAACCAGCTCTTCATCACCATAGGCATCGTCGTCTCCGCCCTCATTGCGGGCGCTTTCAGTCTCGTCAAACCAGAAGGATGGCGGTACGTCCGGCATGCGTCATTGATGTTGATCCTGGGGACTCAGGACTTCGAAATGACAAACCTCTGTTGGTCTTACGAGTAGGGACCCTTGAAGATCCGGGATAGAATAGGCCTTCAGCAACCCATGCTTGACATAAGAGGCGACTATGGTGGCCCTAAGAGGCGACTAACCGTTGTCAGGCTCGCTCACTTGGTTGACGCATGTCATCGGGTCCCAATTGCGCAGATCGATGGTCATGCTGTTGATCACTGGATTGTCTGGTCCAGACTAGATTATTTACAGACCGCAGTCATTTGGCTGGAATATTGCTGATTACGGCGTAAAACTAAACTCACTCACTCACTTTAGATAGGGTCTTCATGCGCGTTATAGGACACCAACACCCTGAATAATTGTTCATCGTACAAAGCACTGGGTTGTTTCTTCAGACTGCCGTCACAGCTGGAATATTGCTGAGGTTGGAGTCACACAAATACACAAATATTACATACTGAAATTTAGATCAACAAATATCGGAAATATTTAAAACGTAATGCTCCGTATCAGATACTAACTGGATAGAAGATCGCATTCTAATTTTATCGTTAATAACTGTAACTAAAGCTGATGATAATGATGAAGAAACAAGTGTTCGTGATGTAGTCGGAATTTTCTGATTGTGGAACTAGTTTTTCCATTTGATTTCATTCATTACACACAGTCCACAGACATATGCTTGGCCTGGCAGGACTGCCGGGGGTCATCCAGTTCGTGGCGTTCTTCTTTCTCCCCGAATCTCCCCGCTGGCTGGTGGACAAGGGCAGGTTGGACGAAGCGAGGGCCTTGTTACAGAAGATCCGAGGCACAGATAACGTTCACACAGAGCTGCACGAGATTCAACAAAACATCGAGACTGATAGGAGGAACTCCTCTGGAGGTAAGGGCAGAAACTAGAGGCTAGGGTAGGGAACAGGCAGAAGTCGTATGTAGATGAGTAGAGAGTATCAGCTGATTTGACAGAGAGTTTTCTACAGATGTTAGGGAGAGAGGATAGGCCTGATTCACTGGAGACGGGGTCTGACAATGTTAACAGAGGGTAGGAATGAAGTACAAACGATAAGTACATAAAAATAGGAAAGGAAAAAGATTTTCCAGTGAGCTAGTGGAGAATTGAGTGGATAGTGTTGATGAACAGTTGGACTCTCAAGATAGAAATGGCAGGATAAATAGAACAGACTTCGGTAAGAGGATAGGTAATCGAGCAGTACCAGCAACTCTGTGGTATCAACACAGTCATGTGAGTAGAGAAACAGTTCTGTAGAAGGAAGTAAATAGGTTTATAAAGAGGTCACACACATACACACACACAGAGCAGGCACCCGTGGCGAACCACCTCCACGTGGTGGGTGCTGGGTAACGCCAAGAGCTCGCCGACACCCCCGTTGTGGACCCGGGGGGATATTTGGTTCACCAACCCGTTTGCCGTGGGTTGCGGCCCTGTGTCGGTGGAGGACGGGAGTCTGGGGGTTGAGGGCATTGGGAGCCTGTAATCGTGTTCCCTTTGCTCAACACACTCCTTTGACCCTTACTTCACCTAGACGGGTGGTCGAATGGGCCCGGTTCGACCAATCGGCTGGTCATGTCGAGCCCTGTGCATTATCTGTATTTGCACGACTTATATTTTTAAACCGTATTGTTAAATTTAGGCCTTGGCTCTTTTGATTTCTCAAACACTCCACTCGATTTGACATATATCTTCTTTAATAGGCCTAGAGCCTAAATGCCCAGAAGGCGATGGCTCATGGGCCAATCTGGTAGGATTGATCTTTTCAAGATTTTTCCTACTTGAGTATACCCTCCTGGTATCCCTGGTGTCGTCTGTTGGAGATCCACAGACATGTGACATCGTCCTTGTTGACACTCCGTGGTGGGTGGGGAGCTAGGAGGGTGAATTATATCCATTATGATCATGGCACCCCCACTTAAAAAACGATCGCATGAGTCTGATGATTCACTCTCTTCGGACGATGAGGCTCCAACAGTTTTAATCAACCCTGACAATTGGTCTCGTTTCCTTATCATGTCTTCAGTGGATAATGGCCCTCTGAAACTTAATCCCTTTGCCATTGCGAAGGGCATTGAAGGTTTAGCAGGCGAAGTACAAGGAGTTACAAAACTACGTTCCGGTTCTTTACTTATCGAATGCAAAAAACAGATACAATCCAAAATTCTGCTCTCGACGAAGTCACTTGCAAATGTCCCTGTGACGGTCTCTCCACACAGGACATTAAACACCAGTAAAGGCATTGTCCGTGATGCTGGACATTGCCTTTCGGACATGACAGAAACTGACATAGTGACAGAGTTACATGCCCAAGGGGTGACAGATGTTAAACGTTTCACTGTCAGAAAGAATAATGAAATAATTAAAACAAACACTTATCTGTTGACATTTTGCGTTCCAAACCATCCCAAATCACTGAAGGCTGGTTACTTTCATCTCAGGGTTGAGACGTTCATTCCTAACCCCTTGAGGTGTTACAAATGCCAAAAGTATTGTCATGGCTCCAAGTCATGCCATAATCCACCAGCGTGTCATCGTTGTGCCGGAAATTGCGAAGATGGTAATCTGTGTAACAAAAGCCCTGTTTGTGTCAATTGTTCTGGTAACCATCCATCATCTTCTAAGGACTGTCCAACTTGGAAGCTGCAGTCTAAAATTTCCAGAGTAAAACATGAACAGAAGATTACATTTGCTGAAGCAAAGAAGATTGTGCTTGCACAAGAACAGCCTGGTCAGACATATTCCACCGCGGTTTCCGCTTCTCTTCAGGGATACCAATCTAAACATTTTTCATGTAACTCTGTCAGTTGTCAAACTGACTACACTTGGACAAGGACATCAGCACCTACTTTATTACCTGCCGAAGTCCAGGTGAGGCCTCAAAAACAGAATTCAAGTTCACAAACGATGTCTTCTTTACAAACGGACACGGTATCTTGTAATATGGACCCAACTACATCACAGAGACTATCATCAAAGTCAGATCAACGAGCCAAATCAGACAAAAATGTCAAACAAACTGCACAAAACAAACACAACCCGTCCACTGAAACTGTCAAAAAGTGTCACAGTGGCAGAGCTCCGAAGGGAGCGGATAATCCTGTTAAACTCTTTAACAAGTTTGGATCCCTTGAGGACATGGACGTGTCCGACCATAGCCATGGTAGGACACATAGCTTGTCTCCCTCAAGGAAGTTGAGGGGTAGATCACCCGTCCATCCTCCGAAGAAATGATATCCTCGCCTATCATACAATGGAACTGTAGAGGACTTAAAACCAATTTGACTGATTTACAATTATTAGTCCAAGATTTTAAACCGTCAGCGTTGTGCTTACAGGAAACCCATCTGAAACAGACAGATAATTTTGATCTCCGTCAATTTAATACATACCACTGTTTTTCTCCTCGAGGGGATAAGGCTTCTGGTGGAGCATCTATCCTGGTGAGAAACAATGTTATTCATAGCACAGTACCCCTTAAAACAAATCTCCAAGTCATTGCAGTACGACTTACATTACAGGTTGCTTTTACTCTATGCTCTTTGTACATACCGCCAACATCACCTTGTCAACTGTCTGATCTTCAAGCTCTTTATGATCAATTACCTAAACCTTGTTTAATCATGGGGGATTTAAATGGCCACAACCCACTCTGGGGTAGTACTAATACTAACACCAAAGGTAAATTGCTGGAAGATTTCATCTCGAATAACGATTTATGCATTTATAATGATGGTTCACATACATATTTACATCCTGGCACAGGAACATATTCAGCTCTTGACTTGTCTATTACTGACTCTAACCTACTGAATGAATTTGAATGGTCTGTCCACGACGACCTCTGTGGAAGTGACCACTTCCCAACAATCTTAAATCCTGTAAATCCATCTGATGTTCCTCCTTCGTCAAGATGGAATTTTAAAAAGGCTAACTGGTCTTTATATGAAGCTATTTGTGCTGCTAAACTCAAACCTCAACTTTTTCATGATATTCCTGATGCCATAAAATGCTTTTCAGATGAACTAAAGAGCATAGCTGACGAATGTATTCCTAAGTCCTCTGCAGTTCCTCACATCCGAAAACCATGGTTCAACAATGATTGCAAACAAGCTAGGAAGGCACGGAAGAAAGCTGAACATTATTTCCGTCGCCATCCTATGGTCCACAATTTAGACAAATTTAAAATTTTAAATGCTAAAGCAAGACGTACTTTCAAGCAAAGCAAACGCCAGTCTTGGCGAAATTATGTATCCAAACTTAATTCACGTACTCCGATATCAAAGGTGTGGAATATGATCCAGAAAATTAAGGGTAAGGGATCCAAATGTAGCATCCACCATCTTAAAGACGGAAACCAGTTATTGACTAATAAATCTGATATTGCAAATAAACTTGGTGAGACGTTGGCCAAACATTCTTCTTCTTCTAATTATGTACCTGAATTCCAACAATACCAAAACCAGCAAGAAAAGAAGGCTATAAATTTCAGTTCAGATAATGGGGAAGATTACAACGAAACTTTTTCCATACATGAGCTTCATACTGCACTTGACCAGGCTCATGATACTGCTACAGGAGCTGATAACATACATTATCAACTTCTGAAGCACTTACCAGAATCCTGTTTAGAGACCCTTTTAAATATTTTTGATAATATTTGGACTTCTGGGAAGTTTCCGTCCTCATGGCGTGATGCTATAATTGTTCCAATTCCTAAACCTGGGCGTGATCATACGGATCCTTCCAATTATAGGCCCATTTCACTAACTAGCTGTGTTTGCAAAACCATGGAACGCATGATAAATAATCGACTTGTCTGGTACTTGGAAACAAATAACCTTATAACAGATATACAATGTGGTTTCCGTAAAAACAGAAGTACTGTCGATCACCTCGTGCGTTTGGAATCATTTGTTAAAAACGCACTAATTAATAAACAACACGCTGTGTCTATCTTTTTTGATCTTGAGAAGGCATATGACACTACGTGGAAATATGGCATTTTAAGAGATTTACATGACTTCGGTTTACGAGGTCGTTTACCTCAATTCATTTCCAACTTTTTAAATGACAGACAGTTTCAAGTCCGAGTGGGTTCTACCCTGTCTGATCATTACAATCAGGATCAGGGTGTTCCACAAGGCAGTATTTTATCCGTCACTTTATTTAGCATTAAAATCAACAGTTTATCTAAGGTTTTAAATGATTCAATTGATGGATCACTCTTTGTGGATGATTTTAATATTTCTTGTCGTGGTAAAAATATGCATACAATTGAACGACAACTGCAGTTATGTTTAAATAGAATAAATAAGTGGTGTCTTGAAAACGGATTTAAATTTTCTAAATCCAAAACTAACTGTATACACTTCTGTAGAAAATATATACCTCATAAGGACCCAGAGCTAACCTTAAATGGCACTCTCATCAAAGTTGTAAAGGAGGCCAAGTTCTTGGGCCTAATCTTTGACTCCCATTTAACTTTTCTGCCGCACATTAAATCTCTTAAAGCCAAATGCCTGAAGGCACTCGATTTGTTGAAAGTTGTTTCCAACTCAAAGTGGGGAGGGGATCAGGCGACCCTCTTACACCTATATCGATCATTAGTCCGTTCTAAACTTGACTATGGTTCCATCGTATATGGTGGAGCATGCAAAAGCAACCTGAAACTTCTTGATTCTGTCCATCACCAAGGTTTAAGACTTTGTCTTGGTTCCTTTAGTACTTCACCTGTTGACAGTCTCTACGTCGAGGCTGATGAGCCATCTCTTGACCAACGCCGTATAAAACTAACTTTACAGTACATCACAAAACTGTATTCCAATCAGTCAAACCCTGCATATAACTGTGTCTTCAATCCTCTTCATGAGGATGCTTACAACAAGAAATCTTCTCTTGTTCCGCCACTTGGACTCAGAATTAAGCCGTTTATTACTGCTGCCGGCATTGCGCTGGAAAATATAGCACCTTTTCGTTTTCTTTCTTCACCCCATTGGCAACTGGTTAGACCACAGATCGATCTAACATTAACATCATTTAAAAAATCAGAAACTAATGTCTTACAATATAAGCAAGAATATCACCAATTAAAAAGTAAATATAACAATTACAAATCCTTATTTACAGATGGGTCCAAGGACGGTGGCGCAGTAGCTTGTGCCACTGTCATTGGATCCAGAACAATCTCTTCTAGATTACCTGATAACAGCTCTATTTTTACTGCAGAAGCAAACGCCATATTAACTGCTCTTAAATATGTTCAAAGACACCCTAAACATAAACAGTATATGATCTATTCAGACTCTCTCTCTTGCCTTCAGGCTATTAAAAATATTTCTTGTAAACATCCACTTTTAATTGAAATTATTGAATTGTACAATAATCTTGCTACTGGCCAGTGCGACATTGTTCTTTGTTGGTTACCTAGTCACGTTGGCATTTCTGGTAACACAGTGGCCGATCTTGCTGCTAAAGCAGCACTCAACAAATCTGTGACACTACTTCTTATTCCATACTCAGATTATAAAGTTGCAATAAGATCTTAAATCCGTGATCTGATGCAGAAGAAGTGGGACAGCCAAGTGGGTATAAATAAATTACATGAAATAAAACCTTATATCGGTTATACTTACTTGGGTTGTCAGTCCAGATTTGAGGAGGTCATTATGCGACGATGTCGCATTGGCCATACGAGGTATACTCACGAGTATCTATTAAAAGGTGAAGATCCTCCGTTTTGTATCCCTTGTGGTGAAAGAATCACAGTCAAGCATGTCCTGCTTGACTGTGTTGAATATTCCATCACAAGGGATAAATATTTTATTTCACGAACTTTGAAGGATCTTTTTATTTCTGTTAGCTCTCATTTAATTATTGCATTTTAAAAAGAATTAGATTTGCTAAATGAATTGTAAATAGATAAATATTTTATGCTTGGCAGTTTGAATTAGTAACTTAGAGTGTTAGTGGCTGTATCCTCGAGGGGGGTTAAAGCACTGTAAAATTATTGTCCTCCTGAGAGGGTACGTAAGTCCCAAAACATTTGAAGTGAAATTTGATCTTCCATTTTGTCTTAGCCGTAGAATATGTGTCATTTTAATTTGTGGCTAATCTTGCTTACAATCACCAGCAGCTGAGGGGATGATGTAAATCCAGCTAGGGACCATGCAGGTAGCAGAAGTACTGTAAGTCCCCATGGCCCCTAGTATGGTGATCTACCTTCAGTTGTTGGTGATCTATATAGCCTGTTTTTATATTGTATTGTCTGAATAGGAATATTTGTTTTAACTTTTCACGCTAGTTTTATTTCTTATTGTGATTTTTTCTAGTTGTTTTACTGTCCGTCGTCGACAGGTTTTTATCATATACATTCCTTTTTTAAGAATGCTCTCGTCACGATATGGCTGCAATAGTGCCGATGTGACGTTAAATGTTAACTCACTCACTCACTCACTCCTACATTCATGCACACCTCTCTTCTCTTACATGTTGTCCATCTGTACACCTGTATTAATCCCCTCTGTTCTCTCTTTACACAGTCTCCATCACGTATTAATCCCCTCTGTTCTCTCTTTACACAGTCTCCACCATGTATTAATCGCCTCTGTTCTCTCTTTACACAGTCACCACCATGTATTTATCGCCTCTGTTCCCTCTTTACACAGTCTCCACCATTTATTAATCCCCTCTGTTCTCTCTTTAGACAGTCTCCACCATGTATTAATCCCCTCTGTTCTCTCTTTACACAGTCTATGCGAGGATTTTATCAACAACAACAAGTGTGGTTATTGTTTTGAAACAAACTCAGGAGGGCCAGGCGGCACTTGTCTTGCGCCGTCTCACTTTGATACACAGAAGGAGACAGATTCCGACTTTGGTCGACGAAATGACACCGCCAACAGCAACTTCACCTACACCGTCGGGTACTGTCCCACAGACTATGCCTGGATGGCAGTTCTCGGTTTGACACTCTTTTTACTGGGATTTGCCCCAGGTGAGTGCGTTTTTGTGAGGGCTCTTTTTCGTGGCATTCTTTTTTTCATCAGAGTGCTCTGAACAGTGGGTTGTGTTTGGTACTGGGAGAATGCATTTCGATTGATGTAAACATTATTTCAACTTTCCGCAAGAGGGACCTAACCTGTGACTAAAACTGATTAACCGACATATTGTTGCAAGCGGGCATTGTGTCGGCATAAATTGTCACTTTACATGTCGGTATTGATGCTTTCAAACGCTTCTTCTCCAGGTTTAGGACCAATGCCTTGGACGATAAATTCAGAAATATTGCCCCTCTGGGCACGTGGAACCTGCATTGCCAGGACAACAGCTGTAAACTGGATATGTAATCTCATAGTGTCTTTCACCTTCCTCACACTCACTGAAACCATAACAAAATACGGTAAGACAACAGCAGTTATTGCCACACGTAATAGCCGCCAGTAGCATCAACCGAAATCCTCATCAGTGATAACTGTAACGTCCACTGACTCATAGTGAACACCTGATGGACGCATCACGCTGGTGTTTGTGCCGGAAACGAAAGGGAAGACGCTAGAGGAGGTGGAAATGTTGTTCATGACGCCGTCGAAAAGAGACGAATACCGGCCACAGAGTCAACAGTCCGCGGAGAAATATGCATACACTAACACCCAGATGTAGTGGGTAGCAGGGGCAAGGGTAGAATGAGGGTACCAGGAAGGTACATACAGGGTACATGTGGATTACTACAGGTGTTGAGAGACTATTGGAATGGGAAAGAGTAAGTGTGGGTGCTTACACACGTTTTCCATACCAGCAAATTCATCAAAATCAAAACATCGTTCAGATCTCGCTCAGATTTCATTGCTGTTTATAGGCATCTCGTCTAGCTTATAGTTTCAGTTTTCACCATTGAAAATACAATATGTTTTATCTCATACTTAAATCATTCATGAACGAAGATAAATTTCATTTCACACAATCGTCTCAGATAAGAGAGTGACGTCACAGGCTCCATGACGTCACATAGAAAGGCATATGGTCAGGAATGCATTGTTACTTAGTTTGCTCGTAATCGTGTTACGTAAAATCAGGAAACATCCTGAAAATATGCATGCTTCTGTTTTAGTACTTTATATCTGTTTCTGCTCTTTTTTAATTTACTGTTCTAATTTAGACGAGACTATGGTGTACGTGTGTACCGAATCAATATCATTTTCTAGATTGTATGAAGGTTGAAGCATTCATAGACAGATACTTGACAGTCCATAGAACCTAAACGGTTCAGTAACACATAAGCGCCTTGCTGTCATCCCTGTCTAGTATATGTAGTATGCACGTGCTGAAACTGTGCAGAGCACACGTACACATCAGTGCCTCACACGGGCGGTATCTGCACACCACCTCATGTGTTGTGATGTTAAATTTTTTATTTCCGCCTGTGCTCCTTACACTGTAAATTTCACCCAGTAAACTTCATACAGCATGGCATCTTTTAACTGCTTATTGGCAGATCATATCAGTAGGTGGCTCATTTGTGTCTATCGCCGTCTGGGACAATATTCCATTATATCACAGCGTGTCTGTTTGATGAGGGAGGAATTTCCGAAGTTATGTATTGCGTTTGAGATGTCTTTCGAGACTGGGCCATATGAGCTCGAAATAAGTCACACTCAAAATAGAATAAAAAAGTAATAATTTGAAAAAAACCCATCTGTGTTATCCTGTGTGTATCATTCTTCAAAAGGACACATGAAGTTCACTTTCAATGGACTGATTTTGATCAATGTCAGTTCCTGGACTTGACTTAATCTAGACACATTCCATTATTATCAAAAGGGTTTGTTTTATAAAGTTGTAATACACAGATTCATTAACGCCACCATTTTATTCATACACAATAAATCTATTACAATGACGAATAATTTCTGTTGTTGTGCTGTACTGCTGATGAGTGAGTGAGTTTAATTTTACGCCGCTTTTATCAATATTCAACCAATATCACGGCGGGGGACAACCAGAATGGGCTTATATCTATGTGGGGATAATACAAGACACTATTATGGATGACAACTTCTTTAATTCTTTTAACACAACGTTTCAAGGCTAATTCTTGCCCCTTCGTCAGGTGGATAATGAACATAGGTGACATTGCAGAATATATACAGGTATACATGAAGCCAGAGAGGTAAGATGTATATACAAGCACATAAATGTAATTAGGTATGTACAATCACAGAGGAGAGATGAAAGGAGGAAAGTTTTAACAGTACATAGTTGTTTACACAGCTGATAGATTGAGCGTCAATGAGTCCTTGTTGACACACCAGGCAGAGGGTAGGTACACGCCTTGATCTCTATTGATCTGAGGTTCTAATCTTCTGATGTTGATTGCTTCCCAAAGCTTCCTTCTCCGCCAATCACTGATGTTGGAAACCAGGATCTCGGTGTTTTTCCAGTTGATGGAGTGGTTTGGATAGTTGACGATGTGTTCAGAGAGGGCCGATTTCAGATCTAATTTTCTTACTGAAGTTTTGTGCTCTTTGAGTCTGATGCTGAATGGTCTGCAGGTTTCACCTATGTAGCTGCTGCCGCAATCACAGTTTATCTTGTAGATGCAGTCGCTGGGGTTACCTATTACCGGTGCCTTTTGATAGTTTTGAATTCATGAATAAAACAGTTTTTGCTTTTCGATGGCAATAAATTTGCCTAAAATTATTTTGGCTCAAATTGAGCATTTGAACATGGCGCGAGTGACAAAAAACTGAGACAGTCTTGAACAGCTAGTGACACATGGCTGTGTACATCGTTCACCGTTATGGGTCGTGTTTTAAGTAGAAATCCATTACACTGCCATTTGGAAAGCACTAAGCTGCCAAGTCATTTCTTCACTATTACATGAAAACAAGTAATGAACATGCCCCAAGCGATACTAACTTAGCTTTTAAACCGAGACAACATAAACGCTTATGTAGTGTATACAGATCCACTTAATGATTCAATACTGTCAGTGATTAGTTTCTACCCAATCTATGATGTGAGTTCTATGTGATAGGTCATATTCAAAACAGTGTACACAAGTCTATGTTCTTCCTGGTGGTCGATCGTTGTTTCAACGACAAAGCATTCAAGGTATGAACTTTTCAACAAATATACTCACCACTGACAGTTATAGGTAGAGGCTGGACGGTGGACTGGTTAGCTTTGAACTGTCTTGGGGGTGAATCGGTGCATGGATTGTATCGGGAACCAGTTCAGTGCCTTCAGCCTGTACTAGTTGCGTGGATATTTGTGATGTATAAATATCCTATAATATTATGAAAACAGTGCATTTAAGTAATTTTAAAATTGTTCTTGATATATGCCGTTCAATATTATCAGAGCTTTAATTTGATAACCAACACTTTTTATGACCTCCCGTCAGAGGCGATTTGTTTTGGCCCCTGGAGTTAACATGAAGTATTTACTACACGCTCCCCAGCGTCTGAAGGTAGCCAAAGTTGTAAACAGTACCTGTCCTACGGCTCTTACACCATTTACTATTGCCTTTACTACTGCTGCGGGTCATTATATGACGACGACCGCTGCTTCTACGACCCAGGTAGTTCTTGGACCACTTCGAGCCCTTGGCATTCGAAGGGGTAAGGCACATACATGCACATGCACATGCGTTTGCCGTAGAATAACAGTTAAGCCTCTTCTTGTGTAGTGTCTAGTTGTGTTATTATATCACATTGTCTTGTGCACGTCCAAGTCATCCTCTTGTCATATTATACCTTCCTGTTCAGTTTCTTATGATCTCTTCCCAGCATTGGAAACTCCAAGCTTCTCTGGAGCGATGGAGTAGCCTAGTGATAGGTTCAGAATTGTGCAGATCGATCACTGGATTGTCTGGTCCAGACTCGATTATTTACAGACCGTCGCCATATAACCGCAATATTACTGAGTGCGGTGTAAAACTAAACTCACTCACTCACTCTAATATATCCCTATATAACCCCACCTTGTCTTGCCCCGTGTGATGTCTACGTGACAGCGTCTCTTTATTATTTCCTAATAGTCGCTGTGTGAAAGAGTCACTGATCCATTTATAATTTTCACCGCCTTTTCCCGTTTTATGCTCGATGGAATCTGGTTCGTCTGATAAGCGACACTGTTTAATGTCCTTTTGTTACTGTGAAAATTACGAACACATTTGAAATAAAACGTGTGTATTTTCTGTTTTCGTAGTTACGCTTTCTCTTGATCAGTATTTATTAGTGCAACAATGTAAGTTGTTCACTGGTCACGAGAGGGGCCATGGACTCATGTACCCTCGAGGTTTGTTTATGTGTAAATGAGCCCATGCATCCAGAGGTCTATTTATCTTACCGAACATCTGAATTTTAATTTGTTTGAAGCACTGGTACAGCCTCGTAGTATAGCGAATCGTTTCGTCGCCATTGTGCAGACGACACAAGGAAAACAAATATAGAGTTATCTCCCTTCCATTCACTTTCAATCGCAAAACATCGGTAATTTCCGTGCATCATGCGTGATTCAATGTTTCACGAAATATTATTGTATACGTTTACTGTTCTAGACTGTCGACCCACCCAAGAGAAAACAAAAGTCGTGTAGGACGAGCACAAAAAACCAGCCAACTGAAAATGCTGCAATATAGTGTCGGGCAGAAACCATGTGATCTTGTGCCAAAGTGTGGTGGACGTGGCTGGCGTTGCTGTGATCATTTGAAAGCTGTCAATGCACTCTCACGAACTGATTATCCTATTCTGATAGTGGACAATTGCTTTGATCGCCTTGGCCTAGCTAAATACATAAGCGAGTTTGACTTACTGAAATGCTTCTGGCAAATTAAACTCCAGACGGACTGTATCAATACAAAGTGATGACGTTCGGTCTGAAATCGATCCCGCGACGTTCCAGAGACTCGTCAACAATATCACATCCGGTCTTGGCAGAGTCGAAGCTTACACGGATGATATCATCATTTACAACATGGAGTGGGAAGACCATCTGAAAGAAACTCATGCTTTCTTCTGAAGACCGCCTGAAGCAAAATTGAATGTGAATCTACATGTAGCCAAGTGTGAATCTGAGAAGGCACAAGTCGACTTTTAGGGCATGTTGTAGGGACGGTCAGGTACAGCCAGTTTATGCTATGGTTGAAGTAATTGTAAATTTTCCAGTACCTCAGACATATCGTCTTATTAATGTTGGTTATCTTCCTATGATTATAACAGAAAGGTTCTGTAAAACTTTCTTTTCCTCAAGGTAGTGAGTGTTACGAGAGTGTGTTTTTTCTGTAATTTGTATTATCATTGATTAGTAGTGAAGTTTGATGACATTAGTGATAATGTTTCACCAAAGTTAAGACATTCTGATGTGATGGCTCGCCTTGATGAGAAACAGTTATCCCCTGAGAAGAAAATTCAAATGTCAGATTTAATTCAAGAGTTCTCTCATCTGATGTGCCTGTTTGAGCTGATGTTGTTAGCCATGATATAGATGTAGGTGATGCCGTGCCTGTAAAGAACCACCACCCCCCACCCCCCCACCCCCCACCCCACCCCCCCAGACACCAAAATCAAATGAATTATTTAGTTATTTCATTTCTTTACCGCTTCTACTTTTCATATGAACCGTGTGTTTGCAAACAATATAGAATGGCCTTTGTTTGAGATAATTAGGTCTTGAAGGTAATCCCCTCAAGCCCACTACTCTGTTTTTTAGAAATCTAATTCATGGGAACTAACACTTAATACATGGGTACGAAGTGATAAATCATACCCAAAACCATGTTATGTACACAAATCTGTCTACTTCCTGGTAGACGTAGTCGACCGTTCCCCAACCTGCGTTTAAGGTGTGAGCTGTACAAGGGCTCACCATTGACAGTCACACACGGTAGAGGGGCAGTGGAGTGGTCGGCGACATCATGCAGACAACGTTCACCTTATTCATTCTCCTATTTCTTTGGATGAGAGGTGGGTTTACAAAATGACACATTTAAGTGAACTTGAAATAAGTGAAAGACTGTACATCATGCCATCATACCTCCAACTGTCAGGAGGTGTTTCGTTGTATAGATTGTATCGAGGATCAGGTCAGTGCCTTGAATGTGCACAAGTTGCGTGGATATCTGTGCTATTTAAATATCATAAAATAATGTTAAAATAATTGTTTAAAGTAACTGTAAAATTGTTTTTGAGATGTGTCGTTAATGTGGTAACCAACACTTTTATGACCTCCGTCAGAGGCGAATTGTTTTGGCCTCTGGAGTTAACATGAAATATTTACGTTCTACACGTTCCCCACGTGTTACTTCCAGCGTCTGAAGGTAGCCAGAGTTGTAAACAGTACCTGTCCTACGGCAGTAGCTCTTACATCACTTACTATTGCTCCCATTACTGCTGCGGGTCATTATATGACGACGACTGCTGCTTCTACGACCCAGGTAGTTCCTGGAGTTCTTGGACCACTTCGAGTTCTTGGACCACTTCGAGACCTTGGCACTCGAGGGGGTAAGGCACACACACACACACACACACACACACACACACACACTCTCTCTCTCTCTCTCTCTCTCTCTCTCTCACACACACACACATCGATACATAATTTGCCATGAGGCCATAGAATAGCAGGATGAAACCACTTGAGTAGTTATGCTGTCATGTGACACTGTCTTGTCTGCTGTCATGTGACACTGTCTTGTCTGCTGTCATGTGACACTGTCTTGTCTGCCGTCATGTGACACTGTCTTGTCCACGTGCGAGCCATTTTATTGTTATATCACATCTTCTTGTTCAGGTTGTTATGATGACTTCATCTCATTATGGGTAGCTCCGAGCTGCTCTGGGGCGGTGAGCACGTCTTAGTGGCTGAGGTGGACACTCGTCACGTCGAAAACCCGCCTTCGCTTCACCACAAGGGCACAATGTGTGAAGCCCATTTCTGGTGTCCCTCACAGTGATATTGTTGCAAGTTATCTATAAGTGGCATAAAACTAAACTCACTTACATACTCTGTGCTGCCATGTGTAGTTCGTAGTTCTGTTGTCATAACACCATTCCATATTATGGAGCCGCCAATTTTGTCGTTATTGTATAGCATCCACTTGTGTAGCTTTTTGCCATCTACATGGGGCACGTTTTCTTCAGTAGCTCTAGATCACATAAATATATAACCTCAACCTGTTTGGGTCCGTGTGATGTGTGTATACTAACTCCTATTTTCTCTCCGACTAGTTCTTTGATATTAAGTGGTCACGTACTGCTGTTGCACGTGTTCTATTCTTGTGTAGCAATGGTTGCCCCCATATTACATTTTGTTAAATGTGTTTAGCTGCTATTCATGTTATCATGAAGACACAAATTCTTGTGTAGTTCCAAATCATGTTATCATGGTATTTTTCATACTTATTAATGTTGTGCATTATGATATTGTTGCAATTATGTGTTTTATATCTCCGTAAGATCTGTAGACCTCTCGTTGTCTTATCCTTTTGTGTAGTTTTGAATAATCTCGTTAGCAATTGATTAAATTGTATATGTCAAGAAACGTTTCCAGATAGCAATATCGAAAAAGGATAATTGTGATACACGTGGTCATGATTGCCATTTCTCGAACTTTCAGTTGTTATTGAAATTTTACCACGAGTTTTGCCATTTTCTGTCCACCTGAATATATTTCTAGACCTATCAATCCAGAGAGGAAACGTTATATATTTACTTTGGACACTTTCAGCTCCTCGTCCAACTCTAGCCCCAGGAATATTGGAAAGATTGTGGGTTATTCGATCGGCGGCATAGTATCATTTCTGACATTAGTTTGTGCCTGTTTGTCAATCAACAAGAAGAAACCCAGGGTACAATCATACCCAAGGAGGCTGGATACCCACCCAACAGGTACGTCGTCATACCGATCCCTTCATTCCACTACCAATATCGTGAGAACTCCGCTAATACCTTCATACCATCACCACCAATACCTTCGAGCCATCACCACCAATACCTTCATACTATCACCACTAATACCTTCGTACCACCACCACCACCAAAACCTTCATACCACCACCACCACCACCACCAGTACCTTCATACCACCACTAACATCTTCATACCACCACTAATATCTTCATACTACCACCGCCAAAACCTTCATACCACCACTAACATCTTCATACCACCACTAATACCTCCATATCATCACCACCAATATCTTCATACCATCACCACCAATACCTTCATACCACACATGCCCAGAGGCTGTTTGATCAAAGTTACAAAATTCAGTAAAGTTTACAAAAAGCTTACTGGTGTTATAGTGAACATATGAAGGACATTTTGAAATTTGATGCACCTGTCACAAAAATGATGTCCGGTGGAACAGGATACGCTCATCTTTCGACGACACCAGGTGTCATCATTATTTCATAGTGATTCATTAACACATGCATCTTCATTGCATTGCAGGGTGACAGTCACTGTATTGCCTGATCATTTGTTTGTTTACACATAACATCGTTACACCTGTAGTGCTGCTGAAACAAATACCTGCCCATGAAGTAGACACAAATGTGCAATCAACAATGCTTTTAGCAGATATTTCTTATGAAAACGGAAATGGTCACTTCTAATTACATTTGCTCTCTTACAAGTTCTTCTGTAGCTATATTGATAAGATTTGAGCTTTTTATGCTCAAGTGCAAAATAAATAGTATATAATAAATAGTAATTATTCGATACTGATTTACTTGATTAAATACATTCAGATCCGTGAAATTTAGATGATACTGATTTTGCTCATGCTACGGAAATGTACTGTAAATGTGTATACAGAAGAGAACATTTTCCAGTAAATAATATTTCATCAATAAAATCAAGTATAGTGCCCCTTACTGTTACAGTCAGAAACTACAAGATCCATTATGAAGCCACAAGCAGCTTTCAGCACTGATCAGTATACAGATGTCAGCAACGTCCTCAACTTTCAGTTTCAGGAATGGCCTCCTCTCAACAAAATCCGATGACTACTGGCCCAACATCAGCTGCAGGGACACCGACACAGTCAACACTGCCAGGGATGATCCATGTCTAGATAACACAAGATAAATGATCATCCGATCTTCTCATTTAGACATGAGTAATGACTTGATCAGCGATCCTTTTGTTTTGTCAGTAGTACCGATAGGACAGGCTATGCCAAGTACACCTTTCACGAAGATCTAAACATTCAGTGATCCATTTATAATTTCCCCGTTTTATGCTCGATGGAATCTGGTTCGTCTGATTAGCGACACTGTTTAATGTCTGTTTTTGACTATAAGTATTCCGAATACATTTGAAATAAATGTATTTTCTCTTTTCGTTTACAACAAGCATAAATACACCGCGGCTAAAGCCCAAAGCTCATGGGTGTCTGTCAGTAAGGCAGACAACACTGCTAAAGCCGCAAAAGGCATCTGGGCCACCGACTGCAAAGAAGCTTGCAAATGACTCATCTGATAGTCTCATCTGTTTGTGTGCCGATAGTGCTGTTGTCGCTCTCACGGCTCTAAACAGGTTGGAGCTGGTGAAATATGACTGAACATAGGAGAGTTGCCAAATGTTAAAGTCATTCCTATTGTCTCACATGTTTTTGTATATTTGTTATGGCTCTGACTCTTTACTCTAAGTATAACGTAAGTGGACTGCTGGTGGGAAATTGCGTTTTTAGGATGATTAGCATGGGCGTACTTCGGCACCGACATGTCATTCCCAGAAGACAGCCACACAGAGCACTGTCTCAACACTGCCAGATCTCAGTTTGTCGCCTCTTACGGCAAGCATGGGTTACTTATGACCAGTTCTAATCCGGACCTTCACGGGTTTTGTCCTGTCCATTACTTTCATCCGGTATCACGCGGATAGGGGATACCTAGTGTGCCAAACAGGAGACGGTGTTCGGCAGTATAAAGTGCAGCAGATAAATATCATAGGAAGGTGTATCATTGGAGAAGAAGGGCCGCTAACCCAAAGATATCTTAAGAGGCCTTGTGGCCAGTGTTGCGTGGTCGTGCCAGTAAGTCACACCGAGCTGCTGTGGGAGCGTTCAGATGCATTGTTGTCAGATTTACCTCAGTGAAAAGTCACAGTTACGATCTCAAATGTGTGTGACCGTAAATGCTGAATTCATCCCAAGCGCGTTTGCAGCCCAAATGACTTCAGCTGTGTACTGCTGTGCCATACTAAATAATGGATGCTGAGGCAGAATATGGTCACCTTTTTCGCTGACAATTAGTGTTATCATCACTGATCTTATCTAACCATTGATATGATTTTAACTGTAATATGCCTTAAATCGGACATATATCTGTTTCGTCAGGTAACAGAGACGGGCTGCCCACCACATATACTCTATATTCTCTCTAAAGTACAAATGAAATCAGTGTATTTTATCATTTTCCTTTCCTGTGACATGCAGTTGGAGGTATATACCATTTTGTTCAATAGCGTACCTATATTCTTTTGATCAGTAATGATCGGTCTTGTGGCCATAATCAGTCTCTCAAAATGGTGTCCCGGTGTGCTAACGACGTGACAAACAAGTGAAGTCACCGCAACAACCTGACGCTCTGACACCATAACAGATCAACAACCTGTGGTATGTGTATTTGCAATACAGCGACTGGTGTAAATGATTCTTTGATTCTTTGGCGTCTATTGATAAAGTCAAACATCTGTCTACATCGTTGTACAGTTAGTTTTACTATCGTGTGTAGTGTATTTTTAAGGAAAATTCGATAGTGTTTGCCGACGATTCTCACTATTCCATTGCTTGTAATGAGTGTTAAATGTCCCGGACCGCCTTCACGTCTTCGTCTTGACTCCTTTAAACAATGAGAATTCCTATGTGGTTAGTAAACATTATTATCAATAACTTAGACACAAAATCGATTTGCTGATAACCTATCTGTAACACGTCCGCGAAGTGACAGGTCATATCAAAAACAACTCCATGTACACAAATCTATCTAGTTGCTGGTACCTTTAGCGACTCTACACATCAGGCATGTGTTTTAGGAAATATGACTAACAGTCACGTACGTTAAAGGAGAGTGGTTAGCTGCATCATGGAAAGACAGCTAACCTTTCTGTGGCTCATACTTCATTTGCTGAAAGTTCTACAATTATACATTTGAGTAATCTTGACATATCTAAAAATAATCTAACTGTAGATATTATTCAAACATGTGATAATGCATTTACTGCAATGTACATTTATGTTCGGGACGGCTATAGCCATAATTCATGTTACCATTTCGTCACTGCAGTCAGTATTGTGGACGTTTGCATGATCGTGTGGGTATAACCAGGCTAAGTTTCATTCCCGTATCAATCAAATGAAATAAAATATGCTCATGCGAGTGAACACATGTTCACCGTAGCGTAGTGAGTGTAACATGGTAACTGGCTGTACATCTGTACATAATCGAATCTGGTCACATCACTCTCAAAATGACCTTTAATGTTTAGAAGACAATAGGGTTTATGATGTTGTTTTGTGGCTAAGAGGTCCAGTTTTCACGTTAACTACCTGTCTCGTTTGGGAGCAGTGTAAGACTAAGTTCCGTCTGCCGGCTCGGATGCTACTAGACACAAATCTACTTGGGATCTCCTCTTTAAGTATCACAATCAGATATTCTGGGGCTTTTACCAAGGATTTTCTGTGAGCATAGGAGATGGAAAACTGGCACCATTCACTTTGGATCGAGTTTAGAGACAGGACAATGAAACCTTCCTGTCGTCCACACTTTCCACAATGTTGTCAACAATCGCCCCTCCAACATCGAAATCTCTCTCGTGGACACAAAGGACAAATCATGTTTTTCCTCAAGGTTTGGAAGCATATATTGAATGATCCATGTTGTGTCATCAGGAGAGTACATCACATATCCGTCGTAGGTGTGACGTTGTTCGTCTAGTATTCGTTGATCATGACATCGGAACAAGTACATGTGGTACCGTAGGTTCCAGCGCCATCTGTACAACAACGCGCACACCACGAACACGATGATCAATGGTACGGTTCCCCCAAGAACAGCAATGTAAACTGTTCTCTCCAACAAACAGAATTGTTCGGAGAAGGAAACTTCTTTCAACGATTCATGCAAGTAGTCCCCAGGAGAACTGCATTTGTAGAAATATGGGAATTGCCGAAACTTTCTTTGGTGTAAGTTGCGTTAGGTTTTGAAAGAGACTTTTGTGTAAGAAGGTAAGTCTGTTGTTAAAAAAGTCTCAGGTAAACTAGATTGTGGAGCATTGCCGGAATAGCATCCACCTTGGGTACATCAACCCCTGGGCCCCAATGGAGCAGTGACCGACGTGTAAATCACATTAATATTCATATTGAATTGTTTGAGGCACAGGTACAAAACTTCCTCTAGTCATTGCTTGATTTTGCAAACAAGAAAACGGATTTAGAATTATCGCTCTTCCGTCGAATTTGCACTCGTAAAACGTTGATAATTTGGTTACACCATACGCGATTCAATGTTATTGGAGATACAGAATCACTATGATGAAGTACCAGATGTGTCCGGCATTCCCCGCTCGTAAGCGGGCTACATTGGATGGATGATTATTTTCAATCAGAAAACACATTTATGTATGAGATAAGATGAAATTATATAGAAAGAAACTACTACAACCACTGTAGACTGAACATCATGAACATGGTGTCACCATGCAATGCTGGTGTTAAAGCTGAGACATTGCTGGGACATGGCTCTACAACAAATGAACGTAACTACATTATAGTGTGGTATTTAATGGAATTGTAGAAAGAAGAATGTTACCAAATAACGCTCATTTTTCTTGTGAACTTTCGCCTGTCCTCAACCTATAGCCTGCATGCCAGCATAGAAAGATTCGCTTAGATGAACAGTTAGTAGATTCCAAGTTCGAGTCAGCGGAAACAGAAAGAGGTTTAATATTTTTTTTCGGGTCGGTGGCCAAATCACAGTCGGTCGGTGCCCTCCTATTTGTGAGAACTCCCAGTTGTCAGACACATAAATTAATGTTTCAGTGCGCATAGGTGCTGCTTCGCCAACCTTACAATGAAAGTGTCATTTTACAAGAAAATAATTCTTCCATACATTTTTACACTGCAAAAGTGCGTCCCCAAATGGGGTAATATGAGTAATACGAGTATAACTCTCATCTCGGGAGCCAAGTGCCTAAATTAAATTGAAGATATCATACAGCGAGAGATCCTACTAACTGAAATGATGTCTCATATATCTCATACAGTAAAGAGTTCATTTATTCACCATCTCTCAACTTCTTATTGCCCAAAAGGTGCACGGTCCACGGGGTCCCTCTGCAAAAATACCATAAGGTGTAACAAGCAGCTTTGTCGCAGCTTAAAGAGAAACAATAGATGTTTCAGTTTTTGCATGTATATTACACTTAAGTTTGGTACTCTGTGGTGAGTGAGGTACTTGGCTTCCCCACCAACTGTATATAACTGGTTCTTTATAAATGCAGTCTCACACCGTTGTGTCGAATTTGAAGGGACTTGGGCAGATGCTTCGAGTTATCCAGAGCGCGACACAACTATAAAGTGATGGCTAAATAATGAAAACGCAAAGACCCAGATTTTAGTTCGAGATATCCATATGTTCAACACATCGGTGGTAGAGTGTAGCTGCAAATCTTCATAACTTTAGTATTGCTATGTATAAGCGACCATTTGATGTCACATAAACTAGTGTCTAAAATAAACACCACCAAATAGTTTTCTGGTCTAAAACAAAACTTAAGCTAAATATGGTAACACTAAATGTTTTATTGCAAAAAACAATCATTCAACAACAGTATTTAATGGATAACAAGAAGAGAAACGACGCAGCTCGATATCTAAAATCACATGAATGACACTGGGGGGCATTATCCAGTATTCGATCACCAATGCAGAATCGACTGGCAGCGTTTACATCTTTCTGGATATCACATCTACCACTGATGCAAGCCCGAACGCGGTGTCGAACTGAGTAGCTAGTCTTCTGACGTCTTGATTAGGGATCGAACGCCATTCGATTAGCAGAGCAGCTGCCATAGCATTCCTCGTCAATGGCTAATTTTGGCGTTTCCGAAAACGACGGCACAGTTATTGCCAAAGGTGCTCGTTTGGCGAGAGATCTTTAAGAGCTGAAACTTGCTTTCGTCACCAAAGTTCACTCTTCGCCAGTTTCGCTGCTGCCATTGTAGCACAGTCCTGGTTCATCTCAGTCTGGCACGTCGGTGTTGGCACGTCAACGTCATGCCCTTGAAAAGTGGATGGGCACAGATACCATGGATGCGGAGTGGTGGGTGGCATTTCTTTTGGCCGCTAGTTTACATACAGTGCAGTAGATACATACGATTTCACAGCTTACAGCAGTTCTATTTTAATCAATGGCGGTTTCCGGGTCATTAGAATGTGTAACTTTAACAGGAAAACTCCTAGGATACGATTGTTGGTCACGCATCTCCTCGAGAGAATCCAGACGGCCTAAGCCGTGGTTAAGGTAGATGTCGTGGTGGCGTGGCCTAACAGCGTATCTCGTTGTTTATCATTATGTGAACAAAACGTGATAGATATGTAGTAACGACGTCGACGGGTATCTTACTATCGTGAGCAGTGTGTAACAACAAACAAAGTTATACTAATGCATGAGTGCATTTCAAAACAATAATACAGGAAATGTTAATAACATAACTGAGTATTTAGAGAAGAATTTAAACACATCTATGTATAACAAATCGAACCAAAACGTCATAGCATTTCATGGATGTAGCATTTCGAAAGTTTCGTTTCGCAATTTCTTCCTTATCATTAGTATCTTCCTTCTATCTTGGGATTCGCGCAGCGTTATGTAAGCATAAGATCAGCATCAACACAGAGGTGAACACTGAAGAGATGACTGTGTGTGAGTTGGGATCTCAAGCAGTAAGAGGTGCACGATCCAACCCGAGGCGGGTGGAGTGAGGCACTGTAACCTGTAACGCGAACCTGCGTTACAGGCAGCCACCTACATGTACAAAGTATCGGACCGTCCCCTTAGTGCCCACATATCACTTCTCTGCTAATCGTCTTTATATTTGTTCGGTTTACATTTGTCGTCTGTTAACGGTAGAACTGTCAAGTCAAACGCTGTTATGTTGAAGGGGCCAGAAAATATGAAACTAGATTGCGACACAACCAAACGTGGTCAGTGGAGAAGCAATAAGCAGGGACCAAATCTGTACATCGAGAAAACCGTACGCTCGACACATCAACGTTCACAACATCGTGCTTACCTTTGTACTTTCACTTTAGGAAGAGTTCCACCCGTATCCCCCACCCCTATCAAAAGCAAAAATTACAATCAACTGCTTCATAACGGCTGTTTAATAGCAGAGAGCTGTTTGAGAGCTGATTTTGTTAATGGGTATAAACATAGGAGGGAAATGTATAAGTGGAATTTTATACCAGAAAGCAATCAAATCAATGACAAATTTTCATTTGCCAACGGCTGTAGTCACATATCGCTAGAACACAATTTCTCACTCAATCACACTTCACACCGTTGGAAATGTCATTTCTTTGCGTGTCCAGGTTTAGTATATATACATTATATAGCCTTGTTTTTGTCCCATTCGTGTAATTTTGGAGTGTCGGAGACGTTTTTAAGGTTTGGTACCATTGAGAAGAATTCAGATTATGTTTTCAGATCAGTCCCCATACGTTTTGTCCCTCTTTCATAGGTCGTGGTGTTAAAGCGAACCTCAAGCCAACCACAAATCTTGATAGATTCGGCAGTAGATCTATTATGGCTACATTGGCACCCTTGGTTATGTGCTCGGCCTTTTTCTTTCAAGACGAAAAGTATCGTGGTCGCCGTGCACAAATCATCACATCCGATTTCCAAGTACCCCTTGGTTCGTATTTAATAAGAGTACATATGTCATACACGAACACGCTGCCACAATCTCACATGCATGCGCATGGACAGAAATAAGTATCCACAGATTGCATATCTGCTATACGTCTTCATTATTAAGGTCTGTATTTCAAGAATAGTAAAGGTGAAAAGAGATAGGCTCTCTAAGGGTGGCTTATGCCATTCAAAGAGGTATGAGACTGATGGGAGCCAAACAACAGTCATAATGCAAGGGTACTGAACTGTACACGTGGTACCATCATCAGGCTGTTCCAGCATTGCTGGCAGTTTGGCAGCACACAAGACAGGTCATGATCAGACAGACCACGTGAGACGACCCCGCAAGGAGACAGCCATCTACGTACTCTTCATCTGTGGGATCGACTCATCACGGCAACGGAAACGACGGCAACGGCTCTAGGACATGTGATCAGTCGACGCACCTTGCTATGACGCCAACATGCAGCAGGCATCAGAGCTCGACGTTCTCTGGGTGGATAGGCACTGACACAGGAACAACGTCGTCCTAGGTTACGGATGGCAAGGACTGTAAGTGACAGACTGACACCAGTTGGTAGTGAGTCGTTCACCATGTTCCATAATGATGATCGGGTGCGAGTATACCGTCGTCATGGGGAGGAATTCAACGTACACGATTGCTTGTTATACGTGGAAACTTGGACGGTCAGGGATACAGTGATGACATTCTTCAACCCGTGGCAATACCATTTCTTCATAGGGAACAGGAAACACTTCTACAGCATGAACAACGCCAGCGCGAATTGTCAAGAACTTCTTGAACACCCAGAATACCCAAGTTCTTCCACGGCCAGCACGGTCACCCGAATCGCCAGGTGAGAAGACTACCACGACGCCCTAGCGAACCGACAAGAACTTGCAGAGGCACTCAGACACGAGTGGAATCGGATTCTGAATGACGTCATTCGTCGGCTGACGACATTGAAAAGACGGCGAATATTGCTGCTAGCAGTGGTTACTAAGGATGTGTATGCGAGGAGAGACTTGTAATGTTTGAGAAATTGCATGGTTGACTCTTGTATCTGTGAACTCTGCTATTCCTACCCCTCTGGCCATTACATGTCCATTTCTCATAAACACTGTAAATGCATTGTCCCATGGCTTCATCAAATGTACTGTAACTGGATGGTTTGCTTTGATTTTATCGATGATTAATAAGGGTGTTCACTTTCTTCTGCCCACTAGATCAACCATCAACCATTGATCCAACGTGGCCAATTTCTGAGACCCCATTGTATGTAGTTTGCACTCAGTTGAAAAGTACGGAATGTAATAAGACGAGTCTGGCCATCTATGGACTTTGCGTTGTGTATTTTTAAAAGGTGTTATATGGAAGCTCTAAAGACCAAGCTCGTACTACTGACCCAGGTTCTTTCCAATCTTTGTTCTGGGGTGAAGGACAACTGAACACAATATAATTCTGTAGTAAAGAGACTCACTTGTTCACTGACAATACACCAATCTGTCACAATGTCTCGCAGATAATATTCCAGAATTACGTCTGGTGCCAACTTGGATGCTACAAAACAGCAACATGCATCAACTCTCAAATTCTACATGTCACATACGATGCCAACCCGACTAGATTCTGCAGTAAATAACTAACAGCTACAACTCCATGTGAGACAAAACGACTCACAACTGCTACAAACTGTCACAACTGATGCTAACTCGACTAGGTTCTGCAGTAAACATCTAACTGCTACAACAGAGGGGGTGAACCTCAAATAAAGCCTAAGAACTGTGTCATACTCTCATGCCAACTCGACTAAACCATGTAATACTTGCAATGCACCATGTTACAAAAAGGTGCATAGCATCCTCCTGCAAAAAAACCAACAAGATCGGACTCTACATGCGACTTTCTCCAACCTCTACTGTTTTATATATGAAACTGAATGCATGGAGTCACCACGCCGGCAGAAAAGAATCCATTCACTCTGTTTGGACGTAACTGCCTCACACTATTACAAAAAAGGTTTCGTTCTGATACAGAACGTACGAAGCGGGAGGCATTCCCCACCAACCAGCTACTGGTCGTCACGGACTCCTTTAACTCACAGGCGCTACAGCGTTTATATACCCGGCCCAGTGACTCCCCGGATGACGAAAGTTAGGCTATCAGTGATTGGCCCGCAATGCTGATACCTCTCCAATCAGAGCACTCCTAGTATACGCTCAACTGGATAGCTAAAACATGTGGCATTTCACCACAACAGACGAGCTGATGGACTGGCTGACGGACTGACTGACTGAACTAGGAAATATCCGAAGCTCTCAACACCGCCACCGGAATACACACGAGCTGCAACTCTCATCAGTACATGTAAGTATTGACGAGTTACAGAAACCGAAAACCCCTGTGTTACCATAGAAACAATGGCAATAACTGTCTTAAACAAAGGCGTGACTAAAGCTGTTCAATCTTACCCCATAGCTACCCAAAGGCAGTTTAATAACACTAAAATTTAATTAAAGAAAAGTCGACCAGGAGCTTAATGGAAATCAAGACATATAAGACAGAATCTGTCTTGTTGCATTACAGTCAGTACTGTCGACGTTAGCATGATCGTGTGGATATAACCAGGCTAGGTTTCATTCCCATATCAATCAAATGAAATAATGTATGCCCACGTAACTGAACACATGTTCACCGTGAAGAGTGTAACCTGCTAAATTGCTGTGCGCGGTAATCTGTACATAATCGAACCTGGACAAACATTCACGAACTTCGATCTACGCACTACAATGACATTTATTACATACACAGCAAAATGCGTAAGGTAAATGGTACAGCGCACTAACAGGTAGATTAGTGGGTTTCAAGCGAGAGAATGCACATTTTGCTCGAGGCCGACTTTCTACAGCAGATATATCATAACCATTCATGTGTGTGTGTGTGTGTGTGAGAGAGAGAGAGAGAGAGTGATTGAGTGTGAATGTGAGTGTGTGTGTGTGTGTGTGTGTGTGTGTGTGCGTGTGTGTGTGTGCAGAACAATTGGAGGAAATCCACTGTACATGGAAACGGCAAATTCCGGTACAAAAATGGCCTATAATGTTTAAAAGACTTTTGGTTTCATGGGTAAGCGTTGTGGTTTAAGGGTCCAGTCGTCCCGTCATGTCTGGGAGCAGTGTGGGAAATCGAAACATCCTGCCCCGGACTATGTCTGCAGAGGCAAACTGCCATGGAACTGTACATACAAAAACTGACTTCCACATACCAACCCCCGTATAGAAACTGTCTGTTTTGTATCACACTTCTCCCTTCACCCGAGCAGCTACTCTCTGCCAGAAGAGTTCCCTAGCGTCCACATCTTGATCGTCTGCCGGCCACACTATGTACGTCTGCGGATCCAGCAGGACCCGGATGCTACTAGACATAAACCTACTTGGGATCTCCTCTTTAAGTATCACAATCAGATATTCTGGGCCTTTAACCAAGGATTTTCTGTGAGCATAGGAGATGGAAAACTGGCACCATTCACTTTGGATCGAGTTTAGAGACAGGGCAATCAGAACCTTCCTGCTGTCGTCCACACTTTCCACAATGTTGTCAACAATCGCCCCTCCAACATCGAAATCTCTCTCGTGGACACAAAGGACAAGGTCATGTTTGTCCTCAAGGTTTGGAAGCATATGTTGAATGATCCATGTTGTGTCATCAGGAGAGTACACCACATATCCGTCGTAGGTGTGACGTTGTTCGTCTAGTATTCGTTGATCATGACGTCGGAACAAGTACATGTAGTACCGTAGGTTCCAGCGCCATCTGTACAACAACGCGCACACCACGAACACGATGACCAATGGTACGGTTCCCCCAAGAACAGCAATGTAAACTGTTTTCTCCAACAAACAGAATTGTTCCGAGAAGGAAACTTCTTTCAACGATTTATGCAAGTAGTCCCCAGGAGAACTGCATTTGTAGAAATATGGGAATTGCTGAAACTTTCTCTGGTCCCGATTAACCCACGAGAGGAGCCAACGAATGGAACAAGTGCAAGAAAATGGGTTGTTGGCCAGATTTACACTTGTCAGCCGATTCTGTAGTTCCTTGGGAAATGTTTCTTCATCAAAGGCTGGTATTTTGTTACCATCAACATAGAAATGTGTAAGTTTCGTTAAGTTTTGAAACAGGTCATTGCGTAAGAAGGTAAGTCTGTTGTTAAAAAGTCTCAGGTAAACTAAATTGTGGAGCATTACCGGAATAGCATCTGGAACTGACACGAGATTACAGCCACCCAAAGACAAACTTTCTAGTCCTCGAAGATCCTTGAATAACTGCACGAAAAAACTTCCACTGACACCGTACATGTCACCGAATGATAAGTCCAAGCTTTTCATCCTTGTGCAACCACGGAACGAGTCCGGATGAACGCTATTCAGGCGGTATACAAACCTAGTCCCTTTCATACTGATGCGTTGGATATTGCTATTATTGAAGGCACAATGCTTGATGAAAAATGTCGATGTTTTAAGATTTAATAGGAAGATAGTTTTGAGTCTGGATAATTCCGAAAAGGTGTCAGTTTCAATCCCTGCTAGAGGGTTATCACTGAGTCCTAAAACGTTGATATATGGTAAACATCTGAACATATGTGGCCTTATTTCCGTCAAAAGGTTGTGGTCTAAGTACAATCTCTTTAACATAGGATAAAAGCTCGAGTTGAAACCACAAAAGGACGGAACCTCTGTGATTCTGTTGCCAGAAAGCGATAGACTACTGAGATGCGGAGCGTGGCCCCACTTCAAAGACATTATGTTGTTCCCCCCTAATTCTATAGCACGTATATTCCTGAGTACTAGAAACGATTCTTGGCTGTATTATTCTAGATGATTTTTTTGAAGTTCAAGATATTTAAGAGTGTTGTTTCTCATCCCATGAAACATGTCCACTGGTATATGTTTCAGCTTCATTCCACATAACGTCAGACTTTGGAGGGGTATATTATCGAGACCATGAAAAGCCGTCGCTAGATCTGTCGAGGTAAGAATATCATTTCCTGTGAGATCCAAATGTTTCAGCTCACGCAGCACAGATAAAGCGTCATCAGAAATGTTCCTTATTTTGTTCCAAGCAAGAGACAGGAAATTCAGTTTCAAATTGGTGATGTTGGTGAACGTAGCCCTCGATATCTGATGCAAGTTGTTGTCTGTGAAGTTCAGCTGAGTAATGTTGTCCCACAAAGTTGGAATAAACGTCAGATGACCAAACCCGCAGTTAGCCAATGACCCCGAACACTCACAGACGTGCAGGAAGCAGAATGAGCCATTTCTCCCACTATTCCATGCGTCTGACCTGCTACCCCGGACAATTATTCCGTCAGTGTTGGTCAATACACCGAAACATGCCGTCACACATAATGACCGCAACAACATGGGTGTAGAATACTTCATACTGGAATCTGTGGATCGCAAGAAAGAATGGTTATAACAATTGATATCTAATGCCATATGACCTAACACAATGTATTATAAGTTCCAGGTTACAATTTGCCAGATATACAAATGAAAAGAATGATAAGTGTCAATGCCCGGTCACCACAAATGCTGGTAGCGCAATACAACATTTCCTTTCCCACGTGCAACTATAATTTCACTCGTCAGGTGATTGGTGTTTCATACCATATTTTGTTGTGACTGCATATACATCCTTTTCTGCTAATTTGTGATTTAGAGAACCAGCTTAGACCAGCTTACATAGAAGGAAAATGCTATGACAGTCCAAGAAATAGTGAATCCATAGGGAGCAACCTTTAGGGTCGACACAACCATATGTTCGACACATCGGTGGTTATGTGTAGTGCAAATCTTCATATCTTTATCATTGCTGTGTATTGGCGACCTGTTGATGTCACGTATGTACAGTGCAGTAGAAACATACGATTTCAGAGCTTACAGCACCCATATGCATGCAATACCCACGAATAGATAGTTAGAAGGTACACTTGTTTCTACGGGCGATACTGTTTTGCAAAAATATAACTTACCAGTGTAATGAAATCTCCAGAAAGGTGCTTGCTTTTCTCTCTTTACTGGACGCCAGTGGCTTGAAACTCATGTGCGAATATATGACCAGTTCTATTTCGATCATTAATTACCGGGTCATTTGACACATGTGACTTTAACAGGAAATCGTATAGGATATGAAAATGAGACACGCATCCCCCGTAGTGGGTTAAGTGTCCAAAGTTCGGCCTTTGGATGGGTATAAAAACGAATTGGTCGGTTTGCATGGGTTTGTCTTTAAAGTCGACTGGTTCAAGACAATTGGCAGTCAACGTTTTTACAACGGTGCGCTTATTGCTATCAATCAATCAATCAATCAATTCAGTTTATTGTATTCACGGCCACAGGCCCATATACAAATAAACATAATGTCATTCATATATACGTTGGTAATGGAAATATAACACATTTAGCATACATAGTTTACATTTGCTCTTTCATCTTTTCGTATCTAATAGAAATGGCGTGTTTACAAAATTTACATAAGTTCCACACAGTTTCACTTTTACAATCAGACATAAATGTACAAAACATTACAAGAGTACAATTCTTGATGTATTTCTGAGGAATATATTATTGTCTAATTTCATTATACAGTGGGAATTTTAAAATAACATGGAATTCATCTCCTTTTTCATTTAAGTTGCAAAGTTTACAAATCCTATCCTCTTTAGGTATATTATATCTACGTCCTATATCCAGTTTTAGTAAAGCTAAGTATGGCCTCATTGCTGAAAGTTGAAAATTTGTAACATATTTTTCTGGGAACATATTGTGTTTATATAAAGAATAACAATATCATATTCAAAAATAATTGGCAATGGTCAACCTCTTAACGGAGAGCTACTGGACAAGAATCATGGTGTAAAATGTCATTTATATTCTAGCATTCAGAGGGAAGGTAATTCCTATTGACTACATTATAAATAAAACACATGAATGAAACACACACGACACACACACAGAGAGATATGTATGTATGTATGTATGTATGTATGTATGTATGTATGTATGTATGTATGTATGTATGTATGTATGTATGTATGTATGTATGTATGTATGCATGCATGCATGCATGTATGTATGTATACACACACACACACATACACACACATACACACACACAATAGTTTATAGCACTAAAAATAAATAAATGTTATGTTAAAGGTCATAACATACAATACATAATCTAACATTAGTGATATAAGAAAGGTTTCAGCGCTACCAGTGGCCACAAAAATGAATTAAATTTGTTAGGAGAGTGTATTTTCCGTGATATGAGTTGTTATTAATTATCATTGCGGTAGTTGCAATTGCGTCACAATATTTAAGGTTTAGTGTTAGTTATTGTGGGTCACATTTCCTACACCCGTAAAGGACCCGGGGTAGATTAGGCCTTCTGCAACCCATGCTTGACATAAGAGACGACTATGCTTGTCGTAAGAGGCGACTAACGGGATCGGGTGGTCAAGTCGCTGACTTGGTTGACACTTGTGATCGGTTCCCAATTGCAAAGAACGATGTTCATGTTGTTGATCACTGGATTGTCTAGTCCAGACTCGATTATTTCCAGACCGCCGCCATATAGCTGGAATATTGCTCAGGGCAGCGTAAATCTAAACTCACTCACATTTCCTACAGATAATTATTCAAGCGGCCCGCCTCTAAGGCAGTACTTTGAAGTTATCTGCCCTTTGCTTTCTATTTGGTGACTTCCGGGAGACTGTTCTGGAGCATTCCACGTTAGTGGCGATATCGTTAGTGGCGATGGTCGTATGTGCTCCAACTTTTAGGAAATGACTGAATGTATAACATAAATGCCAGTCGACGGGCACGGACATACACATTTACTAGAGCAGCATCATCAATCTCCGTCAGCGCTTGATCTACATAACCGCTGCCTGACCGCTCGCTGTGTTACATGTGTTACATGTCCGTTCTGAGCATTTTCTGATAAACTCACAAAGGAAAGGCTGCATATGGTGTTTTGCTAAACATAAGCAATATTTGTCACATTCAATCCAAAAAGATTACGTTATATTTTCCTGCAAAATAATCCCTTTTTCTTTTTGAATATCAAGGACCAAATACTAAAAAGAAAATCCTAAAGACGACAATGTAATGTGATCTCGCCATTAGGAATAAACTACCGGGCGAAAGAAAGTTAAATTTATCAACGACTTCACTCGACGTATATGAGATTGATTATAATTGTTTCACAAACAGAAATCATTTCCATGTACTTTGACTGAAAATTCACTATAATTCTGTCGAACCTCTGCAATTGTTTCTCAAAAGACGTACACCAACCACACCGCATGTCGTAGAAGGACTGTTCGTCTGCTGGTGACATATTCTAGTGGTGTCACCACTGTCGCCGTCGTTGACGTCGCTGTAACTAAATCTGTTCCTGATGTGGATCTGCCGGTCTTCGGTCATATCTTTAATCTTGGTCTTCTCGATCTTGGGCGGACTTGGGTCTGACCTGTTTTCTGGTACGGTTTATGAACTTGCTAATGGTTGCCTTGCTACAGCTGACATCATGAAACCCCCATGTTGGCCGTACCGAGCGATCTGCTTCGAGGCGCTTGTCATGGCATATTCATGTGTTTTAGTGGTTACTGCAAGCCTTTTCTAACATCGGTATTTATGCCACAGTCATGTATGTGTATACGGAGCAATATTTTTCACGTTTTGCTTGGATTCAAGCGCGTTTTTTTTATACAATTACTTTAAAAGTGATAACCTACATTAGCCCGATAGTCCAGCGTTGTAGTTTTAGAGGAGACAGTTACCGATTGAATTGATTATGACCCTCTTTAAGAGCACCGTAAAATGGTGCAAAGGTCAGATCAAGGTCAAATTCTAAAATATGACAAAAGCAAAGCTGAACAAACAACAAGCAAGCCCTACCAAACGCCGTGATTACAGAGTGAACTGAAATAGCCAAACACAATGCACAAATGTCTTTCGCAAAATCGGGTTTGGAACTTCTGGAACAAAGTCTGGAACATCGTTAGGAGCTAGCATGTGTAATTGCCGCTTTGGTCTGGTGGTTCTGAGTAGGAGGTATGTACAGACATTCTCCTCATCGGAAACATGAGGCTATGCACTGGGCTTTCAGTGAGGTGAGCTAAAACGCTCATGTTCTCATCCTGCCGATCGTGTTTGAACTAAGCAAACGTGTGATGAATATGATGAGAAATCTTCATACCGCAACGTTCATCGATCGACGTCAAGGGAATTGACCACCCGACCAGTTTTGTCGCTGTTTGTGACAGGCATAGGCTACCGTGATCAATCCTGACTCGCAAAACGGAGACAACCAACGGTTACTCGAGACTATTTTGTGTGCCCGAACCCGCACGAGGAAGAAAGCATAGGCTATTCTGAACCAACTTCACAGCGGATTACAATCTATCGAGGAAAGGAGTCATTTCCACAGTCTCCTGCTTTGTTCTCACAACTATGACTGACTAATGGATGTACGATAGTGTGAGGAAATGGGTATTGTGTATTCAAGCTTCACTTAATAACTCTATATATGTGGCTACAGACGGCTACAGCACTAAATCATTTTCAAATTCTGTCTGAGGAGCTCCTATTTGTGACGCTTCAGAAATTAATGATTATGATGGTCAAATTGGGTCAGTCAGATGACATTTAGGTCGGAGGAGATTTCAAGAATAAAGGACTTATAGTTAAAAATATCATCGGTATGCGATATTTCCTGTTTGAAGTCGGTGTATAGTGCACACACAGCAACCATGACGTCTTTTTCAGTAGTTTTGAAATCGGGTCAGTGAGGGGACGTGATTTTCTATATTTAAACTTGTCCTGTATTATTCAGAGGTCAGGAAGCTTCTACATTGTACAACAGCAGCGTTCGAAATAACCGCCGGCCTTGAGGCCCAGTGTGGGTTGTGATTGCATTGGGTCGGCAGTTTCAAATATGTGCAGGCACTTATAGCACTGGGATGTCAACACCAGTCTAACACATACAAACTCCTGTGTGTGCCATAGGCTTCACGTGGTGTTGTAGAAACCGTGTGAAACTATGTACAATGTAGTGTACTTTGGCTTTTTTGGTGTGACTTTAAGAAAATGTGCCTGTAGATTCTGAAGCCTACAGGTAGCTGCAGACCCTAATGGCGAGCTTGTAAATCAAACTATTGCAAACACTGTACTACAACCGTACGGGCATTTCCTCTACGTTCACGACCCAGGGAGTTTGAGAACAGCCTGGAGGCGCATTCGTAGGCGTATATTGTAGAACTAAGCCGTTTTTAAGAAATCAAAGATATCTTCAATTGCTTTGAAGATTTCTTGAATTTAATTGAAGATGTCCTGAACTGAGACAATCATAGATGTCTCCAATAAAATTCATGATATCTCTAAATGAATTAAGAAATTTCAGGCAACATGAACCAAGGTCTGAGTTTCAAATCGCCTACATATATTGGATATGAAATGTGTAGCCGTATCTAGATGTAATGCCTGCTTAGGCGTTCACTTTTCAGAAAAAGACCCTCGGCATTACAGGGTGTCATGTGACGCGTGCATTGCTTGATTCCTAATTCAGTTCCAGATATCTTCAATACAATTCACGATGTCTTTAAAACACATTTAAAAATTGTGATTGGAAAAAGGTGACATGGGAGGAACTTGTTTTCATTTTTTCCCCTCGGAAATACAGCTTAGGAACTTTAGCACACGTTAATGAGGTGTAGATTCAGTCAGACTCGCTCTTACAGACACTCATTCTCGTAGTGGACAAATGGATGATCGGGACGAAGCCAAGTCAGTTTTATTTTTTTCAAATGGCAATAACAAATTCTCACTCGCACAAATAAAAGTGACGCGCCGATGCCGAGAAATATCACACTTTTTATTTAGCCTTACAATTATGTACACCATAATCGTAAATATTTTACAGGTATCTTTAACCCATTTAGAGATATCACGAAATATATTCTGATATCTCTGTAACATTTTGAGATATCAGTAATTCTAATTTGTTTTAAACATGCTTCATTCATGAGAAAGGGATTGGGTACACGTTATAGAACCCTCTCCGTAGTATTTACATAATATTATTTACGTTCATTATAGATGGACAGACAAGAACGGAAAGATGGGAAAGAGTGGAACAATAGCAGTAATTAAGAAAATCGTTTTGATTGACAAGCATATGTATGAACAATTTTAAAAATGTTTTGCTGATATGAACAGTCAAATCTGCATTGCTTTGTAATAGTAACCCACTCATTCCATCCTTCACACGCATATTCGAAATGGGATCTGATGAACATTACATACATTCTGTTCAATACAGAGTGCGGTAATAAAAAACTGAGTTTACGCAGAGAAGATATTATTTTTGAAGCTGTTTTTACGATATCATCAATGGGGTCGGACTAATTACAGTCTCTTGAAATTAACCACAAGCGTTTATGATTATCAACTGTTTTGACAAGAACGTCGTTGAAGTACAGCTTAAGTGCCTGAACATTCTTATGCAGGGAGAAAAGAATTGCCTCAGTTTTATCAGGATTGTATGTTATACGCCACTGCTTTGCCCAAGCCAGCAGCCTTTTCAAGTTTGAATTCAGTTCTCTTTCAATGCACAGACGACCATGAGAAGGTAAGCCTAGAGACGAATCATCAGCAAATATTCGTGTCAAGCAATCTATATCATCAGCAAAACATTGACTGATGCAAAACAAAATCTTAGACATAAACAAGAAATAAGAAAGGATGAAGGACTGACCCTCGACGGACACCAGCTTGTAAATACCTCGGTTTGGATAGGGCTCCATTTACAAAGTCTCTATGTGAACGATTACTTATGTCATCCAATTTAACAATGAACCATGAATTCCGTAGTTTTCTAACTTCAACTATAAACCTCTATGCCACACACGATCCAAAGCTGTAGAGACATCAAACATACAACAGTGTTTTAAATCATCTAAAGCCTTTCATATTTGGTCATTTATTCCAATTAACTGATGGTCAATTGAAAGACCAGACTGAAATCCTGATTGGTGCTTACACAATAACTGATTTGCATGAAAATAGTTGTACAAGATGTTTAACATCACTCTCTCAAACATCTTGCCCACACAACTGATCAAGGATATAGGTCGATAATTGGAAACCACTGAGCGGTCACCTTTTTAAATAAGGGCATTACATTTGCTTCTTTCCACACACTTGGCTATATACGAGTCTTTAATGACTGATTAAATACAAATGCAATATGCATAGTGGGACACTTATTGAATGGACTACATTTAGACATATACCTGAGTCTGCCCGGACCAGAAACTTTTTTAAGATGTATACATCGAACACTTAATTGACATCAGTAGTTACACAATCTAAAATAAAATCAGTGCGTTTGTCAAAGAATGCCATATTTGTGTTTCCTTC
Organism: Haliotis asinina; assembly: GCF_037392515.1. Lineage (NCBI taxonomy): Eukaryota > Metazoa > Mollusca > Gastropoda > Lepetellida > Haliotidae > Haliotis > Haliotis asinina. The sequence goes on from NC_090288.1 coordinate 62,257,775, forward strand.
GTCAATACCAGATACAGACTGAAAATACTGATTAAGTTTGTCTGATTTTCATCATTTTGTTTCAAGGCCGGAGTACACGTGACGGTTCCTGATTCTTTAATCAAAAACGAAGTAATTTCTGTTATTACTGGAATATAAACGTAACTGACATAAAAATAATCTTTTGAATAACATTTCATATTTTTTACTTTATTTGTTGGTTTCTTGTAAGCCGAGATATCTACCAGACGGTGTGTCCTCTTGACCTTTGCTCTCATTCTGTTTCTTTTTCGACATTCAATCCGAAGTTCTGAATTAAACCCAGGTTTATCAGTTGGTCGAAAGGAATACACACCGAAAGAAAGCAGTTGAGATGCTTATAAACTTGTGCACAGGCGTCATTAACATTCCTGTAACAACTAAAGACATTATTCCACTTTGTCCTATTATTCACAGCATTGAGTTTCTCATAGTCACCTCTGCCATAACATACTACGTGTGTCTTATATTCTAACTTGGTATTTACATGAGCATCAACGGTGATATATGTACCTTTGTGATCAGTGATACTTTGACATAAATCTATAACACACCTGTCCTTAACATCATCACCTTTAGATTTAGATATAACGATGGCATTAAGCATTGTGTTCGTTATTTCATTTACGCTCGTTGGCTCTTTTATAACATTTTTCAGATTTATTCCTGGTAATTAGATCATTTAGATGTTGTTATTCCATAATTGTTTTGCATCAGATCTCCAACAACGCGTACGGTAACTTTATCCGAGATATCTAATGCTATCAATACTACTGTCAAGTGCTGCTACTCCAGTATTCTAAACCTTGATATTGTGGTCTGTAAGGGACACATAACACTAGCGACCTTTGTGGGATAAATAATTTAACCCATATAGATTCATCACAGGTGTAATCAAGATGACGCAGTCTCGTCAAAAAGAGATCTGATCGAGTTCTGACTCATCGTGAATCACACGAGTACTTCCCTCGGTCTGTTCGAGAATGTGCACACGTCCATGTCTTGTCCATGTTGACTCGGTTTGTTTTGTTCTCTGGCTAGCTTGTATAGGTGACTTCTATGTCTAGTTCAGTCGCCATTTGATGTACATCATGTATTGCGAAGTTTCCTCCGATTGGGAATTCCTTTGTTCCTATCGTAATAGTTCACAAACTTGACAATAACATCCCCGTGCTTGTCCTTATATGTCCTCCTCACACGATGGCACCTATCTACGTCAGAAGGAGATAAAGTCTGGTGTGGCCCTCTTAATACATCCATGGCGATGTTCTCGGTGTCCGTGCCCTCCTCCTGTATGTCCTCCGGTAGACCACTGATCCTAGGGGAATTCCTACGATTGCATTGCTCCAGTTCGTCTGCGTTCATCCTCTGCTCTGTCCTCAGTTCTTCTATCTCCTTCTTCATGGGTTCGATGTCTTCCCCCAATTTGAACGACTTTCTTTGCCACTGACATCAGCACCTGTTTTAATTTCTCAGTAATTTAATTTTGGATATGTGAAATTAATGAAAGATGTCATTATTTACAAATATCTTTAAAGCGTTATTGACATTCTTGAATATACTGCGGATATCTTTAAAACAATTGAAGATATCTGTAAAACTGTCAATAAATGTGAAAGCGGGTTGCCATACCAACGTGTGGATCTCATCTCACATTGCACCTCATGTTACAAGAAGACACGTGCATTGCGATCACCCTCCAGTGAGACATTTCCATCTTTGTCTGTATTGCTGCAATCACTGCCTTCGAATTACAGTATGGTTCAAAATTATTGAGAATAGCTAAAGCATTTCATATTATTAAACGAGAACAAATCAGATGAAATTGAATGTATTGTGAAAGTGAACTGACCCTTTTCATGTTGTGTAGGTAACAATGTAATATTTTATCAAGTCTCCTTGAGCTTCACGGCACAGTCAAAGACGAGTAGGCATACTTCCTATCAGAGAGGTTAGTGTCTCGTGAGTTATGCTGTCCCAGTATCGGACCACTTCTCTCTTCATGTCTTCAATTTTTGTCAACCCCTTTTGATTCACACATTCCTTCATCATCCCCCAAATGTTCTCAATGGGATTTAAGTCAGGACTATATGCTGGAAATGGTAATGCAGTCACATTTTTCTCCTGAAACCACTGCTTGGCATGTTTTGCGGTGTGTTTAGGATCATTATCTTGCTGCAAAATCCAATCATTTCCATAAAACACAAGTGCACTTGGAAGGAGAAAATTATCTAATATGTTAGTGTAGCGTTGACTTGTCAGATTTCCCTCAAACACACACAGCGGGGTCGTTCCTAATAAGGATATCCCTCCCCATACATGAAACTTTGGGTTGTACTTAGGTCTTCGATACAACGGTGCTGACGCAGACTTTGTCCATATTTTCACATTATTGGGATATACCCATATTGAGCTTTCATCAGTAAAAATCACATTTTCCCAGTCAAAGTTTTCATGTGCCAAACACCACTCAACACGCCTGTCTTTATGTTCTTGTTTCATGAGAGGAGAAGGAATTCCAGTCTTTTTCTCCCATCCAAGATCAATCAAATTTCTTCTAACTGTAGATTTTGATACAACTGTTGATCCCCTTTCTATCATTTCATACCTGATGTTGGAGATGCTTGCCCTTTGCTTTTTAGACGCTAAAATTCCCAGCCGGACGCCGAAGTCCAATTTTCTGGGTCTCCCTGCTCCTTTCTGGTGCCCAAAATCCTTTCCCTCTTTAAAATTCTTCCTAATCCTATACACAGTAGAAAGAGGAGTTCCTGTTCTCTCTGCCAATGTATTTACATCATCAATTCCTTGATTACACAACTCAAAAATCAACCTTCTTTTATCTTCAGCAGACATTGTTGACAGTGCTGAGGAAAATGACGTCTGCTACAAATTCAGGGGAGGTAACTCTAATTGTACTATACTCAGTAGGCCAAGATGAGTTACCTCCCTTATACCATTACTTAGTTTTAAGTATCAGTGAATCAGTTGAGGTGTTAAGATAGCTCAAAGTAAGAAGAAAAATTCTCAAAAATTATGAACCAGACTATATAATGCCTGTGTTGTCACTGTATTGTCTTTGTAGTGATTTGTCTTAACCTGTAAGCTCAGTTAATTTTAGAACATAACTGTCGTTCACATTACATTGCTTTGTTGTGTGTTGGTTTTTAACTGAATGATTTTCGGTTAACCTTTAGTCTCAACATGTAACAATATGTCTCGCTCATTGACCAAAGAGAAATGGCCACATTGACTAGCATGTATGTCACCTACCACAGTGGTTCACAAGTGATATATTGTCAGAGTCGCCTCGTGTAATGGAGACCCGTGAAGGTCCGGAGCCTTCAGTAACCCATGCTTGTCGTAAAAGGCGACTGTGCTTGTCGTAAGAGGCGAAAAACGGGATCGGGTGGTCAGGCTTGTTGACTTGGTTGACACATATCACCGGTTAACAATTGCGCAGATCGATACTCATGTTGTTGATCACTGGGTTGTCTGGTCCAGATTCGATTATTTACAGACCGCTGCAATGTACCGGGACAAACGCTAAGTCCGTCGTAAAAAAACTAAACTCACTCACTCACTCGTGTAATGAACATTGTAGTTGAAAGAAGTTTTCTTTACTTGTCAGAGAACTGGAGATATGTAGCTCAGCATGATCATTTTGCATGCATTGTTTTCATGCATGATCATATAACTGCACAGATCTATAATTAAAAAAAACATCACCTTTATACATGTTTTGTGATGGATGTACATTTATGTGCATGTGTGTAATGCTAGACTTATATGACAGCAACGTTGGAGTAGCCAGACTCGGTCACTGTACCATATACCGTACCATATACCCCGCCCAACTGAAACAAGAAATGCAATCAAATCAGGTATCTGCCGTAGAACTGCTGAAGAGGAAGAGATCCAGTTCAAAAGACCTAAAAGCTATTTATGACATATGACCAGTTAGAAAATAGAACAACCAAATACTGTTGCTCTTTTTCAGTTTCTAAAAATCAGATATGAAATAACAAAAATACGACAATAGAAGTCTTATTGGCTTCTTAGAAGTACTAAAACTCACTATAGATGTGGGTACCCACCTCACACACGTATCCACAGAAAGGGGGAGGCAAGCCATTTATCCATGGCAGAAGGCGGCCCCTCAAACACAGCATGCTAAAACAACCGCAAGCTTACATATGAGTATAGTCGAATCTGGGTCAGACAATGCAGTGACTGACATTGCAACATCGATCTATACATTTGGGACAGAAACGAATGAAGGGTACTTCATTCTTGAAAAATTCATTCTTAACCGTTGTACGTCCACGAACATATGTTTAAACTACACACGATTTTGTTCCATTTTGTGAACATCATGTGACCGATCTTTGTTCCCAAACTTAATCAAACATCGTTATTTATTACACTTACTCGTCTATAAGTATGACTAATGTTTATGTGTTAAAAGGTGAGCCGCGTTTTTAATATATTCGTGAGACAACTGGGATAACAACTGAAACGGACATAAAATATTCAGAAAATGTCCACGAACGGTTCTCGCGGTCTCGGTCGCCTATCAATCAGCTTGCTTGTCACATGGTTCAGAGTCCAAGTTCACATACTTGTAAATTACAGATGAAACCATTCATGTTGAGATCATAACGAAAAGAGCAGGCGTGTTATTGTGAAGTATAATGACAGCATAATGTCGTTCCAAGCAGACAAAGAGGCAGCGAGATTCCCCAGAACTGTGACAGGGCTTACTCACCGGTGATGTTCTCTCAACTTCTCAACTTCCCCTGTACATACACGGCTTTCCCTACATTTATAGCTGTAGTTTGATTCTGCACTTACAATCGCACCAGTCCTAGTGCGTCTGCACGAGTACCATAAAGTATATACTTATTACAAATGATCGGCTAAATTATGCCCCCCCCCCCCCCCCCCCACACACACACACCTTCCCCAGAGGGATCTATAAATAAACTTTCGTTTCCCTCCATTCATCTTGTCAAAACAACCTTCCTTGTCAACTCTCATGACAGATCACGTGACCTGACCTGCATCGTCGGGTCCTCGTCGACACTCTCGTCATATACAACTCGGAATATGTCGGCCGAGCAGTGTTGTAAAGTTCTGATAGCCATGGATGGGAGCGACCATTCCAACTACGCGTTTGATTGTAAGTACCTCGAATGCAATAGGTTAAGACTACTATAGGAGTACAGAGACATCCACAGGACACTTGCATGTATCTTGCTTGCTCAAGGAGCTTTAAAACAACAGGTGGGCGGTTTCCGATAGCGTCTACGTCTGATTAATAGTTTGTTATCTTTGTGTTTCTAAGTAAGTCTTATGTACATCGCCATATGAAGATACTTACGTTCAGGAAACCTAAGCGTCAACAGTATTTCATCCTGTATGCTTCTGTTTTATGTATACACGTGTATGGAAGTGCAGGTTTGTGCGTGCGTGTGTGCGTGCGTGTGCATGAGTGATACTGTGGTATCAGAAATATCCCAGGGTCCTTACTACACATCCTAAACACACATCTAGATATATTCTACATACAAACAGGCTGCTGGTGATTTAGGGGCAAGTTTAACCTAACACTTAGTCTCTGGAGATATATCATTTTAGTAGCAAACAAACCCATTTAGATTGAAAAGGAACCCCAGGGAAACCAGAGATTCAGAGGAAAGCTAGATTTGATTCACTCAATTAGGGCTTTTGCATTGCAAAGAGGGCTAGGCAGTAGGGACAATAATGTGGTTTAGGGACTGTGAGACAGACTAGGGCAGATTAAATACAGAGACCGTTATTTTGGAAAAAATGCCTGTGTAACAGACCATGTGAAATGTGTGTGTATGTATCTTCTTGGCAAGATTCAGTTACGAGGATTGCCTCTTCGTCAGTTGCGGTTCTTTCTCTCTAAGAACACTGTTGACGTATGGATTCTGTCAGTTATCGCATTATCATATACCGTTAGTCTCTCCTTTTTGAATTTAGCGTTGGAGCAGCCCAGCTGTATAACTCGCTCAATTCCAAACATGGATGCAACGAATATTTTCATATTGGTATAGATCTGTTAGTACTGGTATCTGATTCGCAAAGCCACACTTGTGCTGTGGTGATCGGGGCTCCCATATCGTTCTTCATAGACTGTACTGTAAAGTGAATAACGAATTGATTGCTTTTGTATTTGGTGCCATGACATTTTCTGTTTTTAAATGATAGTGAAATGAAAGTACATGTTTTTGAAACAAAGGCTTAAGCTCTTTTGGACCATGGACTTAGAATGGTAATACATGCAAACGTGATCTCGTCACTGTATGGCTGCAATAATGCTGATGTGAGGTAAAACCCAGCTCAACTCAACTCTTCGTAGACTCAGGCAGATGTGACGCGTAGACTGCTTCGTGGAACGTCAGTGCCTTGCCCGTCACTTGTGGCCTGCACTTCCGTGTCCTATGGTACCGGCGTACACCTATGATATTCTGTGTATCTTGCCGAACGGGTATCACCAGGCAACGGTTCCGACTTCCACTGTTGTTCCTATTCAGCTTTATTTCATAGTTTAGTTTTACTTTGTCTTACGAATAAATGAACATGAATTTTAAAAGTTTTCACGTTTGCATGTCTATATTTTTCAATTCTACATGTTCATTCTAACTTCGTGCATTCCTCACAGCAACAGGATGAAGCGTCTCTCACAACACTACTTCAATATTACTTTTTACCGGAAACCTGTGGAGCATGAGTGGAACAAAATCATTCATCCGCAGTGACTGCTTTGTGGCTGGGATGAAAGGGGCACTCGCACTTGACATTGTTCAAAGTGGAATCGAACCCCAGTACGCTACTTGGTTTGACCACCTTCCCACATCAAGCTGATACGCCATGAGAGAAATAAAACATGCTTCACAACAGATTTACCCCTAACACGCAGACAGTCTCGATAGTGTCGATAATATCTAGAGTATACCTACCCTGGATGCATCTGCGGCTCGATAATGTTTTATTACGCCCCTTTGCTGGCTCTGCCTTCTCCCAGTAGCCAATCAGATAAAGCGTTACAATTGAGTTTGTAGTGTCAACAAAGATGTCAACCGCATCCCTGAGTTTTTGATTGCCGTGAGACTCAGAGCCCCCCCCCTCCCTCTTAACATTACCGAAGAAGCGGAAGGGAGTTATGATAGAAGCCTTTTCATTGATATGCTCAACTCCCCAGACACCTGATTGCATAAAACGTCAGCAGATGGAGGTAACAAAATTACCGTAGATGCATCAAGGGTACAAGTGGAAATTTATCGTTATCGTGAATGAAACAGACATTGCGTGACAGAGGTAACAGCGGTTTTAAACAAACCATTCAAGTCCACGTGTCATGGACTATTGGTTTATAGCCTCAACCTTTTACCAATAATAATTTCTATTGTAAATCTAACATTAGTGATTCTAAATATATAAACGTTACCTTTGATTTCGTGTACGTGTGCACCTGTACACCTTCTCTTGTACCGCCTGTGAAGGTGGTGTAGTGGTCATAGCGTTCGTTCGATTCACCATTAGTGCATTATGTGAAGCCCACCGATTGTTTCAAACAGCGAAAAACCACCCACTCCCTCTCTTGTACCACTTTCATGTGTTTATCGTGTTGTATATCTGCAGGGTACATGGACAAGCTTCACCGGAAGGGGAATGACGTAGTGGTGGCGCACTGCCCTGACTACAGCGCCATCTATCACACACGTGAGTAACAAAGGTCCACCATCTATCCAACGATTTTTATTACCCATAGCTGAATAACAAATAGAGCCTTTATTGCGGAAAATGGGTTTCCTCAATTTTAGCAATATTTCAGCAGTACGCTAGGAAAGACCTCAAACTTAAAGTGAACCCGGAATTCATTCCTTTCATGATTAGGAGAAAGATGCCGAGATAATTTAGTGTTTATTTTTAAATGGTTAACTGACTACGTATGTAACCATACGATACTGTCCATCCTCATCTGCAGCCGGTATTGGTGGCGATCCGTCCCTAGTTGCCGAGCTCGTGCGAGAAGAGGCTGTCAAAATCGGCGTCATTATCGACAAATTGCGTGAAAGACTGACTCAAACCGGGGTAAGATTGGTTCTCAAACTCTATCGATATTATCCATGCATTGACCTTGTGTGCACATTAGTATTGCTGAACGAGAGTTACGATCTTTGTTCGAATACTGCATTTCTAAAGTTCCAATCGTACTGTATTAATTTATTTGAATTCATTCTGTTAGTTATAAATGCAGAGATAAGCATGACTACGCCACAGAAGCTCGGACACCAAACATGTAATCAGTACATATTACTCTGATGACGTCTTCAAAATATATTGGACAGCAAAAGAAACGTAAGTTGAGGAAATAAAGTAAGCGTTAATATTTATGGAACTGTCATTTTGCCGTCAGTACACGACTTGCTCAACGTCATGAGCAAATAGGGGATGTTGCTGATCGTCCCCGTACCGGACGGCCACGAGTGACAGTTCATTCCAATGCTCGGTTCATCCGATTCACTCATCTCAGGAACAGAACACAAGCAGCAACAGCAACAGCAACAGCAGCCTAGTTCATGGGTCTTGGGTCCTCGGGCTGCTGGAAGGCTCCACCGACGGTCATATGTGGGACCAGTTTTAACCTGTCAACAACGCCAACGACGTTTACAGCCCTCACACAGCAATGCTGCCGATGGCAGATATTATCTGCCTCAGAACAACGTTAGCGTTGGAAGTTGTGCAGTTGTGTGGAACCACTTGCTTCAGGCATTCTTTCAGACTCTAGTGAACACAATGAGCCGACTTTGCACGGCCTGTGTGGAAGTTCAAGTTGGTTATACTGCAGCTAAAGAGACTTTCCGCGTTCAGGGGTATCACCATTTGACTCATTGTGATCAATTTGACTTTATTGCAATTCATTGTCAACAGTAACTTACTTTCAGCCTTTAAAGTGATAGTATTTTCTATAGAATAAATGATTAGTGTAATCCTGGTTGCTTTTTATTTAAAAACTTGACGAAAAGGCAGACTTGCGTTTCTCTTGCTGTTCAGTATATGTAAATTATTAATTTTGTAAGTTTTTGTTGTTATGCTGGGTGGACATGTATTAAACTGACAGTTTTTTGTAAATTCGGTTTAACTGACAAAATGGTTTGGTTTTGGTTAATATCCGTAAATCAGAATGACATTTAGCTAACAGACATAAAGATATATAGATACTGTGAAGATCAGATGCTGTATGAAAAGGGTCATTCATTATGACTGACTGTAAGATATGGGCTTGCATTATAGCTTTGTAGCTTTGTCCATGGTATAAATGCAGAAAGCAGTGCAAGACTAGAATGACTGTGCAAGCCTATATTACATATGCTTATTAATAGATGAAATTGACGTCATTTGTGGGACTAAATCGGCCAGTATGTGCAGGTACCGGGCCGTATTCTGCGTCTGAATGGTGATCCTGGCCCGTCTCTGGTGAAGGCAGCGGAGGAGGAAGAGGTTGATTATGTCGTGACGGGAACGCGCGGACGGGGGATGGTGAGCAGGAAGTTACTCGGCAGCGTCAGCGACTATGTCGTACATCACTCACACATGCCCGTCGTTGTTTGTCAGAGGCCAAAGCAACAGCAACAGCAACAGCAACAGCAAGAGCAAGAACAAGTGTGACTGAAGAAGAACAAGATTGTCTTTGTGATGAGGATCGCATTCGATGACCTTGTGGGATGACGTCATCAATCTACTGGGAAGAAGAGAGGGAGGGAAGAGGAAATCAACTATCCTGGGGTTAAGGACATCCGTAGTACAGACACCGAGACAATATCATGGATATTGGAAGCTGTGATGGCGTCACTGTTCCCTTCGGGGTGTCTGCTAACAGTAAAACTAAAATTCATTTGTGTTGCTTGCGTGTTGAAAAGGCGCGTAGATGTTTCTGATGCTTAATGGATCATAGTTCCACATGATATGCAAAGACCAGTTTCCTGTGTCCATCGCCATTCTGAATTGTGGTAGAATACTGAAATATTTCCAGAAACGACTCACTCAACGTCAGTAGAAGAACCCCACTTACTCATGTCAAAGGAATACATGCAGTGTGCCAAATAGCCATTGGCCCGCTAGTTCATGGCTATTAAAATTGCACTTGGGCTATTAAATCTCCACAGCCGTTGGCCCGACTGGTTAGTGAATTTTCATGGGCTCATTTTGAAAATATATCACTCTCTCGACATATTAAGGTTTTATACACTTTGAAATCAATCAGGTAACATTATGGCCTGATAAATATGTTCATCATATGAGGAAACCTGGGCCTACAGAAGTGAAAACTTTGTGGGCTTGTAAGGCACTGCTTGTCCGACTGGCTAGCAAAATGTGGAAACTATTTCGCACACTGCATGCAAGGCCTTGCGAACACTCATCACAGATGTGTCATTTCTTTTCTGTCATATATGTTACACACACCCTTTCACATTTACGACGACTCGCTAGCTTGTTAATAAGAAACGTATTAAAAGAGAAATGGCCAGTGGGAATGGGAAGAGTTGCGTCCCTCGGGTAGCCAGAATTCTGTGATTGTAACGCAACCTCACATTCGACCTCATTTTGTTCTTGGCGTAGCCAAACCGTTAGCGTTAGTTTCCTCTGAACCTGACAATCCAGTGACTGATGCAATGAGCAGCATCCCATATCACCACGATGACACAATACCAGCCAAGTCCGTGAGCCTCGTGTGATAAGGTTTCTTATAGTTCTTCTAGTGGGCCGTAGTTTGCTATACATGGCTGCCTTTGATAGACGTTATCAGAACCCATTGATCCTGGATTGACATGAAGTATTCAGCCTGATGGTGATTTACCACTGTTCAACACTATTTCCTCGTTGGACGTGCTCCTCATAATTTTATCCATGAGACAACAGTCATCCCGTTCCAGTGGCGTTCATGAGTTGAGAGTTCAGTCCCACATTGCGATTTCAGCAAACACCGATGTATTCAACATGCAGTTAACTTGCTCTGTTAACTTTGTGGAATGTGACTCAGGGAGAATATGAGAAACGAGATGGTTTTTGCTTTTACGTGATTTAATTGAATGTAAACTGATTTTTTCATAAAATATATTGTGAATTCAGCCAAGAGACACCATGTTTATGCAAACTAGTCCTTTGGAACGTCTTTGGCATTCACCGTGGGGGACATATGCTGAACGCGATAGCTGGGAGGTGAGGTTACATTGGGTGCATACCGTCCTTGGGGTGTCGCTGGTTTCTCAGTGATCTTCACTGAACGTAAGGTTCATTGGAAGGATGATAATATAGACCGTTCTGCATCTATGCATAATTTCAGCTTTGGGGTTGCTTTAAGAAAATGACTAATCCATTAGTGGTTGGTTTGCTTTCACCAACCTCTTCTAGACTCAAGCAAAGTTTTATAGTGGCGATGTCCTCAAGCATAATAACTGAGCCACCATATTACTATTGTCGTTTGATTGGACAAATTTGTCATCATTCCGAACGACACATTCAAGTGAGCGAACCGGAAGTAGAACCGGACGAAGATCTTTCTATTTTAGTGCCATGATACTGGCCGTAAAGAAAGAATCTTTCAAGTGTTGTTTAAGAAAGTCCATATTATCCATGATAAAATACGTACAATGAAATAACGATTATACAAGCTGCATGGATTCTACTGCAATGTTGGAACCTAAGCCGTAAGGAAAGAGTGAGTGAGTGAGTTTAGTTTTACGCCGCACAGAGCTGTATTCAAGCTATATGTCGGCGGTCTGTAAATAATCGAGTCTGGACCAGACAATCCAGTGACCAACAGCAGGAGTATCGGTCTGCGCTAATGGGAACCGATGACATGTGTCAACGAAGTCAGCGAGCCTGACCACCCGATCCCGTTAGTTGCCTCTTACGACAAGCACAGTCACCATGGGTTGCTGAAGACATATTGTACCACGGACCTTCATGTTCAGGACTTGGGATAGAATGTGTCTGAAACAGCTCTTCTGCTAGCAGGGATGCTCGCAATGGATCGGGTTGTCATGTTGGACAACTCGGATGCCAGATGCTATGGAACTATGACGGCTCCTGATCGATGTTCCTGGCATCAAGCACTGACAATTGGTACGTCAGTACTATACAACATTCACTCAATGCTAAAAAGTGTTTTCTCTAGGTAATTTTATCCTCGAAATGGTAAGATTTAAGGCTTCGGGACTAGGGATGTAGAAATGTTTGGTTAATCAGCACAGCGATGACTGAGGTAAATGATACTATTTACTCCTTCACCCGCAGTGAAGTTCCCTCTTAACCTGTCCAGATTATCTCTTGAAGCAACGCGAGCCTCATTCACCCATCAACTCGGGGACTCATCCACTCTAACAGCGTTCGAGGGAGAAGTTAACAAAGCCAGGCGCATTGTAGCTCGCTACACCATCTGTACCACGTTATCTTGACCGGTGAAGTAGCTCTCCACACATCGTACCCTCTACGTACGTCGGGCCACGTGATCTACGACAAGATGTCGGCAAAGGAACACAGGAAGGTTTTGGTAGCGATGGACGGGAGCGACCATTCCGTATTCGCCTTTGACTGTAAGTAAACCCGCAATAACAAGATATTCCACCAGCTAGTCTAGACACACTCCAGGTAGTTGGAACGCTTTTAGCACGCTTTATACACGAGCCGGTTGATCGTCGTTTGTATTTCTTCATTAGAGGAAACAGCGCATTATTGCCATCGGAATGTATTTTTAGATCTATGGTTTTAACCTCTAGGTAAATCAAAACGCAGGTTAATCTAATATATCGGGAGTTGCCGGGACGCATGTTAGAATTACACACAGATCTATTTCATGCGTATTTCAACACTCATAAGCGTGTTGTTTACACTCTTACAGTTGTCGTGCACTACTGGCGTTAGTATGCACAGATATCACGGATATAAGTTGCCTTATCAACACAGTGATGGCAATGTACAATGTGTCGTAATATTTCCCTACATCATTTATTTGATCAATAATAATTGATCAAGTTCCTGACCTGACTATATATTGATACGTGCTGAGCGTCATGTGGAAGCCATTTTGAACCACAGGCCGTGTGAACTGACCCATTATCGCCCGTCACGTGCAGAGATACTGGTCGCGGTAATGCTGATAATGCACTTTATAATTAGGTGCGCATGTGAACTCGCTTCCTGTTACTAAGGTGATTACTTCAGTAACGGGACAGGTGATTTGGAAGCTTTATTTCAATTAACTGGAAATAGCTGAAAGTAAATGGTGAAGAGATTCCGTTGAATGCCTATGAAAGCGGACAAGCAAGTTCGTACATTTAGAGGATAACATATATAAGATGAAACGCTATATATGCACTAAATACAGACATTGGGGGTTTGAGGATTTAAAGCATAGAGTGAGTGAGTGAGTGATTGTAGGTTTACACAGCATTAGTGCTATTTCAGCTATTCGGGTGTAGACACCAGAAATGGACTTCACACATTGTACCCATAAATCCCCGACATTAACCAGGTCTTGGGCGTGACAGGCGGACGCTGTAACCACTAGACAACCACATCGCCAGTATAACGCCACGAACAGTGGCATAGTCAGTAAATGATGGCTTTGTGGCGTGTACATTCAGTGACCTTACTTTGCTTCAGGGTACATGGATACTGTCCACAGGCCAGACAATGAGGTGATCATAGTTCACTGTCCGGACTACAGTGCACTGACACATTCCCGTGAGTACCGAACATGACTCATATTGTGAAAAGTTTAAAGATTTGAAATCGGTTTGATTTTTGTACATTAACGTAACATCTTCCAACAACAGAGCTATGGTTCTTTCTAAGGTTGTTAGTTCTTGTAGCCCCCGGCTAGTAGCTGGGGATGGTGGAGAAAGGACGGAAGACAGAAGGTGTGCACTTGGTGTATACAGCAGCCAAATTTATTGTGGTTATTAAAAAAATGGTAACCACATGACAGAACGTACATAGAGTGGCCAATGTTCCCAGTGCGGAGACCCATTATGATGTTTACACACATATCGTCTGATGACTGTTCTCTCTCGTCGATGTAGCCGTTGGTGAGTCGACTGGTTTTATCTGCACCAACATTTGCCTTGCGATGATCTGGGCCCATCTCCTTGACTGGAAACCGTCTCTCTGACCGATCCTATCATTCAGATTTTGTAGATAGAGATATTACGCCATGTAAGATCTGCAGACGTAAGTAGGTAATAAGTGACATTTACAGATTGCATTCAAGGGGTTTATGATAAGAATGAATACACCGAATGTTAGCTGAATGTAAACTCATGGGCAAAAGAAACTTATCACTTTAAAATTTCCATTTACGCTTCTAAACAAAACTGAACTAGGTAAAACATACTGAGAAAACATTCGCCAAAACACATTTTTAAGCTGAGTAGCAAGCAAAAAACCCGAGATATTGTGATTTTCGTGAAAGCACGAAAAACAGTGAAAAAGGTTTTTTGAGTGTAACCAAAAGTTCTCGTGCACATTGGTTGCATAAATACAGCTGTTCGACAGTGCAATCATGCATTATCAAAAAGCATATCAAAGTTATGCCACGACTGTCATCGGAGCAACGCAATAGGGCCATCGGTATGGCCCATATGGGGGCGTCACAACGTCAGATTGCCAGAACATTCCACTGCAGCCAGGCAACAATCAGCAACCTCCTGAGACGTTTTCAGCAGACAGGTCAGACCACTGACCGTCCAAGATCAGGTAGACCAAGGGTTACGACGCCCGCCGAAGACCGCCATATCCGTACGATACACCTACGGAACAGATTCGTCACAGCGACGTCAACGGCGACCACAGCCTTGGGACACCGCATCAGCAGACGAACCGTACTAAGACGTCTCCGTGCTGCTGGTATCAGAGCTCGCCGTCCATTCCGTGGAATGCCCTTGACCCGCCAACATTGTCAACGTCGGCTGCAGTGGGCACGAACAGTACGTCGGTGGCAGCGACGTGACTGGCAGAGAGTGCTCTTCACTGATGAAAGTCGTTTCAACTTGTACAGAAATGATGGCCGAGCCCGTGTATACCGACGTAGAGGTGAGCGATTGGCGAGGAACTGCATTCAAGAGGTGCACCCATTTGGAGGAGGTGGTATCATGGTGTGGGGTGGGATTTGTGCTGATCAGAGGACACAGCTTGTCATCCTGCATGGAAATCTGACAGCCCAAAGGTATAGGGACGAAGTCTTGAGGCCAGTTGTTTTGCCCTTTGTGCGTCAACAGCCAAGAGGTGTTCTTTTGCAACAGGACAATGCACGTCCGCATACTGCCAGAATCGTTGAAGATTACCTCAACAACGCCAACATCAACGTTTTGCCCTGGCCAGCACGTTCCCCAGACATGAATCCCATTGAACACCTCTGGGATCATCTCGACAGACAGCTAAGACAACGACAGCAACCACCAGCAAATCGCCAACAATTGGAGCAAGTTCTCTTGGAACTGTGGCAGAGGATTCCTCCTGACGTCATCAGGCGTTTGACGACATCAATGCGGAGACGTGTACTAGCGTGCATTGATTCAAGGGGTGGACACACTAGGTACTGAGTGCTCAGACACTTCCAAGATTCAGTTTTCCACACACTCTGTGAATGCAATCCTCTGTGTAAACTTTCACGTCCACCCCATGTGTCATCTACCTCACTTCCTGCATGCATGAACATTGACAGGGCATCAACAAATACAGTTTTTGCTGTGTAAATGGCTTATCTTTCTTATATAAACATTCTTTCTGACATTTTTTTGTTTTTGTCGTTTTTAACACAAATAATGTCGGGTGATAAGTTTCTTTTGCCCATGAGTTTATTAAACCGGCAAAGCTAAGGAGACAGACATTCTTTTCCCTGGACCTGTTTTCAACACGACTTAAGTCATTTGAAGAAATGAAGTATCAAAGAAACCTTTTGAAATAGTTTGCACTATACCGGTATCGAATGGATCCAGGGTATTCATTGCCAGAACGGACATATAATACTATGGATTTTCGAAGATACAAAGTGACATTCACTGACTAGAATACACCGTTGTGTCGAATTTGAAGTGACCGAGGTAAATGCTTAGTGTTACCTGAGGTTCGATATAACCGTAACATGCGGAATATGCTGGTATATGTTTTTTCGACTCATCAAAGTTCCACACAACGATGTTTGAAAGTAATGTTATCTGTTACCATTAGCATTTCTTCATTGTTTCTACGACAATGGTGTTTGTTCTTTACTGTACAGGGTCACAAAACACTCAGGTGATCGTAGCTCCATACTTACACACAGACTTACGACAGTCGTAGTGCTCCACCACATACAAGTAGCTGGACTATGTTGAATACGGCATTAAACATCAATCAATCAATCAGTCGTAGTGCTCCACCACATACAAGTAGCTGGACTATGTTGAATACGGAATTAAACAACAATCAATCAATCAGTCGTAGTGCTGCGATTGCTTCGAGGAAACGGATCCCTGGTTCGTAGACAACCATATTCTCAACTTTGCTTCTGTTAAAGAAAACACACAACCTGCATACTCCAGTGCCATGTTGCTATGGCTACCGTCAGCATATTGTCTTGTTTCCATGACTGCCGTGCTACGAGCACCATTCTATTTCTGTAGCAAGGACACAGTCGTGTTTATATAGCTTCTTTGTCATATTTTTGGATCAACTGTTCATTCCTGTTTCCAGGACTACCATATATCATTTACGACCCCCAAATTATCCCATCCACTATTTTGTTGCTACGACTACCATCGTTCCCGAGACAAATGTTTACTCAGTTGCCCTGTTTAGTCAACTGTTTAGTGTTGTGCAGAGTTGTGTACTCTGATTATTTGACTATCAGTACAAGTTTAGTCTTAGGTAAGCAATTACAGTTACTTTCAAAATTACCGCCAGCACCGGTACGACATTGCTATGAGAAGGTTTGATAGTGTGTTTACGTGTTCTCATTTCGCGTCCACATGTGGACGTAATCAACACCGCTTATGATGTTGCACACTGGATTGTCAGGTCGAGACTGGATTATTTACAGACGGCCTCTATGTAGCTGGAATGTTGTTGGGTGCAGCGTTAAACACCAAATATAGAAACACATGTATGTGAATGTTTGTAAACTCTTACAAGCACATGAGTTGTACTTCAGCGTTTCCGTTACGTCGTCGTCTGTTGCAGCTGTGATGTCCAGCGATCCGTCCCTGGTGGCGCAGCTCATAAAGAAGGAGGAGCAGCAGATCAACGTCATCATCGCCAAGCTGAAGGAGAAACTCGCAGGATCCGGGGTGGGCTCTCTCACACGCTCACACTTTATTAAGTTAGCTAGAGTAGTCTCCCTTTCCATTGACAATCTTCCAGTCGACGTTCGGTACATACGGGTACAGTAAGTCAATGGAGAGACAATGACTGCAAAATGGCGGCTTGCTTGGGTAACTGATTTCAACCGAAAGTGATTCAGCACTCAGATTTGTAGACAATGTAGGAAAATATAAACTATATTTGTTAAGACAAATATGTTATTCGTCAAATATAAATGTGTGTTTTGTGTTTGCTTAGAAACGACACAACTTGTAACATCTGCAGACTTTGAACAACTATTTTAATCCTGTTTTTGTTCGGGCGTAGTTAGGATTTAATGTTGCATTTCCATCATTTTCACTACTGTAAGTTAGTATTCTTATAACTTTCCAACGCTGATGTCATTTAAACTCGAAATTATTTCTAATAAACTTGTCATGCCCAAGGGGGGTAAACGTTGTCTATACTCAACCGGAAGTTGGCGATCGTCAACTACCATTTCCCCAGTTACTCCGAGTGAGTCACAAACTTTATGAAATTTTAATATTTCCAAGTAGTAAATGTTTATAAAATCGACTTGTCTGATAAGCTGAATGGTCGTGGATTATAACTCTCATGTCATTTGGTCATGCCACTTGACAAATCAACCATTTCTTGACACGTCTGTCAACCCAGAATCAGAAAAGACAAGAAATCGGCAACTTGGGACGTATTTACACCATTATCAATTGAAATCATGTGACATACTGTGCTTTTTAGGCTAAATGGTTATGTAGCCATTGTGTTGAGGTGTTAGATTCTGTCAATACATACAACTGAGATATTCAGAAAAGCAGTGGTAGTTCAACTGTACGCGTTGTTGGAAAGGTACTGTACGGGTTGTTGGTGTTGTCTGATTTTTCAACCTATGATTGGATATTGGTTTGATGCATGCAAGTGTGTACTGTATTTTGTAAATGAATATTTGATCAGTTCATTTTCACCCGAGTTTCACTGCTTATTTAATAAAATGTCAGGACAAAAGGAGATTCATACCTCTGTAACAACCCCCCCCCCCCTCCCCGGATCCGCCCGCCAATGGTTAGCATCATTCCCTGGAAAGTAGGTTTCACCAAATTAGCTGATATTATAGCAAGGACGTATATAAATACCTCAGCCCACGTTAGCTGTTGAATGAAAATAATTAACCTGAAGTACTTATCTGCGCAAAGAATAAGGCGTTTAACAAGTTGGTATAGTGTCCACTACACCTCCTGCCTGAGTTATTGACGCAGACTCATTAATGTCTGACCTTAAAATCTGATACGACAGATCTTGGCCAAACTCCCTTTAAGATGGCCTGCCACATATACTGGTTTACCTCAAAAGCTCGTTCGTTTATCATTTGTATTTTTCCCCAGATCAAGGGCCGCATTCTCCGCTTGACTGGCGACGCAGGGCACGCCATCGTCAAGGCGGCATTAGCGGAGCACGTGGACGTCATAGTGACCGGGACGAGAGGTCAGGGCAAGGTCAGGAGGACACTTCTCGGCAGCGTCAGTGACTACATCATACATCACTCAAACGTCCCTGTGCTCATCTGTAAGAAACCACACGACGGGACAGAGGAGAAGCAATAGGGTGTTTAATGGGTATCGTTATACAACTGCTTCAGCGCATACAACGGCGGCAATAAACACCAGCGTGAGCAACAAGTTCAACAAAGAGAAACAAAAATATCTTGAGGATACAGACGCGTCTGCTACATCCAACGACGTCAGTGACATGAAACTACGTCAGCGATATCCAGCAGTGTAGCTAGATACCACCCCCAGCAACCAACACTAAAGAGTCAGCAATAAGTTGTCGTAACATACGCCACGGTCAGCCACAATTATCTTGGCTGGCATCAAACAACACTGTTAGTAAGTTTACACGTGTAGCAGTGTAAGCAATATAAACCAGCCACAGAAACACACAACAACATTAGCAATGATCAAGGGTACACCGACTTCATTACATGTACAAGTGTTTCCTTGTCCCTGAATATTCTGCACTGAAACTGTATGCTTGCCGATGATATAATCTTAGTTCAATATGGGCATACTTGATTAATTATGTAATCTGTGAAAATTGTCACCCATGAGGGTCGTAAAATACGTGATTTTCATTGTCAGTGTGTGCAGCAAATGAGCGAACCAGCCGATACAACAACGTAAAAGAGAGTAACAAACCGTGCCGGCTCTATAATCTGGCACAGTGTGTAAACCGGAGTATTTATGCAGTACCGACGAGTTACATCGTCGGTCCACTCTTATACTGTTTCTCGAACAGTTTATATCCATGTATTTGAATGTTTACTACTTGGCGTTGGTTTACCTTTCAAACCACGGCTTTATAGTTCTTTGTCATAATAAATGTAAATCTGTCCAGAAGGGTATTGTTCTCTGTACATTAGACAAGAGGCGTCATCATGACCCGATGATCACATCTCTTCTCGCCATTAACTACATACGAAATATCTGAATCTCACTACGATTGGATGGTAAATACACCATAACCTGTCATCAGAATTGAATACATTCTGGGGAACGACCATGGTATCACAAATGGGTGCTGGGTTTCTAAGAAATGCACTAAACCCATGTTATATCCTAAAATGGTTTCGAAACAGATACATATTCCATTGATCAATTCATAACAAAGGATCTTCATCGGTCACCGATCTGTGGTTCATTCAGAGACTAAGGCCAAACTTGGTTCTTTGAATAGTTTGGCACATTGGCAGATGCAGCTATACTGCAATAAACAGAGCAGTTTCATCTCCTCTGAAGTCTTTAGTTACATGAAAATAGTCTTTGAGCAACTTGACAAGACACAATCTATTGTCTAAATATCCAGGGATGGATATCTTCCGTGGGTGGTGACCAGGCCTTGTTTGTTTTAATAAATCCAACACTATATTGTCTACAATATCTACAGTCTATCAAATGGGAGGATGGAACACGTTGTCCGAGCAATAATAACAGTAACACAATCAACTTTGTACTAAAATCTTTCAAAACTTTGTCCGATTGTGCTTTCAGATATTGCAAAAACAACAGATACGTTCCATGTAACATTACATCTGTGAAAGCTTGACCTCAGATAGAATATACCCTTCATAAATCGTATGACAAGGTGATGCTGTCCACATTTGCACATAATCTACTTTTACTACGCATGATAACGCATAGCAGAATAAGTCAGCCCTTTCTAATAAAGAGACTCCAAAAGGCTCAAACCATTATTTAACGATGGTGAGATGGACTTAATACCCTTTCCCAACACAACTGCAGCCATCTTCAGAGATATGTCTTATACTAATTCTTTGTGGTACCTTTCCATGAATGAAAGATGATGTCTGCAGTAGAGTCCTGAATTCCTTAACGCTGTAGACCTTCCCTGAGAAGCGGATTGCTGCCAGTTTCAACTTGCCTTGTTTAAGGAGCGGATGTGATTTCAGTGCTAGGCGGCTGAGTATCAGGAGATGTTTGGACTTGGGCAGCAACCGGGCGCAGTCGATTGACAATTCGAGAAGCAAAATGAACCAGCTTTGTGTTGGCCGTAGAGGTGCGATCACGAGAGCTCCTGCTGCATGGTTTTCTAAATGAGCGGGAAACATAATTATAGCAACTTGCCCATGATAATATGAAAGCATCTTTTGCTGCTGCCCCTGGATCTAGGGGCCATGCCACATATCTCTCAACCTGATTATTTAACCCTGATGCAAATACGTCTCTTTCCAGAACACCAAATAGTTTAGCTAGTGTCACAAACACATCAATATCCAAGTATTGGAATTCTTCCCTAGTCTCTGGACCTAGTACTTGGAAGTTTTTAACCTGTGGCTACATTTGGGAGCTCAGTGTCATTCTCTCATTGGCGTATCGTGCCAGGTCTCTCAACGACTCTGGAGTATCGTCGTCTTCTTCAAAGAGCTCGTGAAAATCCGTATTGTCCTATTTGGTTTCGAACCAGTTTGACTGGAGGGAATCAAAACAATCCGACTCCGAATTGTCTCCAATAAGTCAGTCATCGTCACTGTTTACAGCATGGTTCCTGCCATCCTGGTTATCCCGGAAGTTGCATTCGCACGAATTCGGAA
The DNA here is from genome assembly GCF_037392515.1 of Haliotis asinina. Taxonomy (NCBI): domain Eukaryota; kingdom Metazoa; phylum Mollusca; class Gastropoda; order Lepetellida; family Haliotidae; genus Haliotis; species Haliotis asinina. Next base: position 62,279,289 of record NC_090288.1, read on the forward strand.
ATCTCTGGCCATCACCACAGCTCGAAGTCGAAGCCATGATCGGTGAACATCGGGTCTGCTCGGTGCCGGCCGAGTCACCTTCTTGAGAAAATACTTTCCAAAACTAGAAACTGGCGTTCCAATATTTTTCTCCATGGAAGCACACTGAAACTCATACATTGTTACCATGAGTCTGATCGTCCACGGCACCTGTGGCTTCAGTCACTTATTAGTACCTTCCACCCCTTGGGTTGTCCAGTGCCCCAGGGACTAGAGTGTTGTTCACAATTAGATATACCCAAATCAGGAGAGGCTGAACTGATCAATGTTCCTCTCATACGACCACAACCAGGGCCCCTCTTGTTAAAACAACCGAGCCAGTTTCATCCTGGATACTGTATGTTTACCTCAGAAGGCTCGAGATTATTCACTACTAGGACCACACTCGTATTGTTCACTGGATTTCTTCCTACAAAAAACTCTTTTATCTCGAGCGCTGAGAGATAATATCAGAGAGCGAAGTAAATCCTTCTGAACTTAACAAGCGCGAGCGTACTGAAGCAATTGACCAAACATCTCATGGGATTCCGAAAGTACGGAAAAGGAACGTGGAATTAAATCTTCTCCATTTCTTCATGTCTGTATCTGAAGATGACAAGGACATCGACAATTTTAATTCAGCTTTATTGTGACTTTTTAGGAGTAGATGTCTGAAATTTGCATCTGGACAGGAGAAAATACCTGTTCCAAATATAGTACATTCTCTTCCTTTGGTATTTGGGAAATGAAAATATACAATGAAAATCACTTTTCAGATTTACGAATCCATAACATAGACTGCACTCAAGCAGTAGCAGTCGAGAACAATGAAGAGAAGCAGCCTAGAACATCAAAATTAATTGAATCAGATGCTAATGTCATAACTTTAGATAACTTTACCTAGGAAAACAACTCCAGAAGAGTCTCTGGGGCAGGACGCGGAAAAATTCATAAAGTAGTGTAATGTAGCCTATAGCAGCTCGCAGAACTCTGTTTAAATACATCACACGACTGAATATAGCGCACCCACCCCCACCCCCTAACCCCATTACAGTACCGTGTTATACACTTTGAACATTGTTGCACAGAGAACATACGCTTTAAGGCCAAGCGTCAGCAAGGGTAACAACAAGTATCTTCTTTTAACGTCTTTAGTTACACACGGCTGGGGACACTGTATCCACTAGACTGTACTTACAATCAAACTATGAGATTATTTGTTACTGACTGTGTTGTGTATTCATGTATTGATTATCATCACTGTGATTGCATAACCACAAGACTCCTCTTGTAACTGGTGAGATTAAACATTGAGAAAGTGGCATTACGACCTGTGGGTTGTCGCGAGCAATAATAATACGTATGTGTGATGTGCCGAAATACCAGAACTATCTGAATTTGAAAAATAGATCGATCTTTTCACAAACTGTGCCTGACCTTCGTTCAATCTGTAAGGCACGCGTGTGCGTGTGCGTCTTCGTGTTCGTGTGCGTGTGTGTTTAACTGTTAGTAATGGTGAGTGATATGTCTGATAATATATATATATGGCTAATGATCTGCGCGTGACAGACACCAGAAGCGTTTAATTAATGACATTCATATTCTGCACATCACCTCATAGCGAGCATATTTACACGCGAATACACCAGATTAGCGTCCTCTTCGTCTACCAGCAGTTTATCAAATTGAGTCATTCAGTTGCTCTGGCACTATCCATTGATACCGAACATTCCCCGTTAGACTGACGACGTCAGTCTGCACGGACTGCAGAACTCTTATCTCGGACAGTACACAGACGTTATCGCACCGTGGATTATTCAGGTCAGTTTGAAGGAAGCAGACGACATTTACCGTGAAACATGGCGGCACACCCACATCCAGCTCGGCGAGTTGTGATAGCTATGGATGGAAGCGAATACTCCGTGAGGGCATTTGAATGTGAGTACATGCTAGTCTGAATTCACCTGTTCTGTCTAGTGCTATACACATCTAGAGCAGTGGGTGTCCCGACCAGAACGTCAGTGTACACCTGCCTCGTCTACCTGTCTTCACGTGGTAATTATGTTTACGCTGTGAACTTGCTGCACGTAACAAGAGAAAGATGCACATTTGTGATGATGACACAAGGGTATCGAATTGCGGCGTGTGGTGGTGCTACCTTCAGACACCTTTACATTTATCGCGAACACCTGGTGTTATCACACATATTGACAGTCATCCATTCACAGATTAACCTTTGTTTTTTCTTTCACGAATGAATGCAGACAAGTACAAAAATATCATAGTGGTTGTACAAGTTATGCAGTCTGTTTTCCGGTTGTATTCTGGTGTTGACATTATATGTTTATGAATCATGCCCGGACTGAAATAGTTCATATTCTCTCGTGAGATTAGCCTGTAGCTGATTCAGTAGTTGACTCCCCTTTGGTGTGAGGAGGCCCCCCCATGCAGCAGTGTAGTATATATGTTGTGTATCAACATGGAACAAACATGCACTGTCTGGACCAGTCCCAGCGTTGAGGTAGTGTGTACGTTCGTGAAGATTTTGTCCCCTCGGTGGGATGCAGTACGTTTGGAATATAACACCCTACACGGGATGCAGTAATTACACCGTGTGAGGGTACTGTCAATGATACATGGTTGCAGAATATGTTTGAATGGGTAAGTGTGTTTAGCACCGCATTTAGCAATACTCCAGCGATATCATGACGGGGGCACCAGAAATCAGCTCACACATTGTACCTATGTAGGGAATAGAACCCGGGTCTTTAGTGTGAGGAACGAACGCTCTAACCACTAGTCTACGCCACCTCACGCCTCCAGATATCCTTTGAAAAACACAGGTGCAGCACAGTTGTATTTACAACAAATGAAAGAATGGACACCACCTGTAGGCTATGTCTATGCAAGAACACACACACACACACACACACACACACACACACACACACACACACACACACACACACACAAACACACACACACACACACACACACACAAACACACACACAACACACACTGTCCACTAAGTTTATTCCACTATTGGGCGGGTGAGATGTAGCTAGGCCTCGTGTAGAAGGGCACCTAGCACGTAGGGGGTACAGGCTAGCACGTAGGGGGCACAGGTCTAGTAAGAAAGGATTGCCTATGTATGGACGTACAGACATCTGTCAAGGTGCAGTATTCAGTCTCTGCTCTCTCTTTAACAATGATTGTCCTCCAGCTTGATTTGTTGTATAGCGCCTGGAACTAATGCATCAATATATCTTGTTAATATGTGGGCCACACTGCCTGTTATTTCCCAGCTTATCGATGTATTGTCTGCTCTATGAAGCATGTATGCTGATTCACAGCGAGCCTAATTGAACTGGATTCAGTCGTAACGGTTTGTAGCTTTCTGTTCGTGAAATCTCTTTTTTCCTGTCTGATGTGGAGATGGTTCGATAGTGTAGTGTGTTTATTAATCAAACGTTATGTCATACCGTGAGATCACACACCGTGACTGCGGTAATCCATAACTATATCACAAAACATTCTTTGTCTGCAATATCGACAGGAACGTTACGTAACGCTTGTAGTGAGCACTGCGGTTGAGCTGTTGCTCACTCATTATGGGTCACAATGACTTCTCTTGAAGAGTAAGGGGCGTGGGGTAGTTCGGTGGTTAAAGCGTTTTTCCGTCACACCAAGACCAGGTTCGATTACCCACATGGGTACAATGCATGAAACCTATTTCAGTGGGCCCGCTGCGATAATGCTTGAACGTTGCTTAAAGCGGCATAAAACCCAACTCACTCATTTACTTGGAGTATCTACCTGGCCTGGTTGTTTCCTGGTCTGGCAATCGGCGATACGTGAGTGACTTTGGCTTTACTCCGCTTTTAGCAATATCCCAGCAACATCACGACGGCGGACACCAGAAACGTTCTTCACACATTTTACCCATAAACAGAATCGAACGCGTCCGGATCCGAACCCGCTCAATCACTCTCACACGCAACCATGCACACAAGCACGCACTGAGCAATAATTCATTTCGTCCCACCTGACCCACATCTATGGAAGCTCAAGTTTCATATTTCCGCTGAGAAGTCCGGTTCACTTCTAATACAGCCTCAGACAAATTGATTCAAATCCAAAGTAGCCACATCGCCAACATTTTCTATGTGGTGGATGGAAACTTGTTTGGGAAAGGATGCTTAATTCTGTGGTCGATACACAATCAATATCCTGACGCCATGACACAGTGACGGGAACACAACAATAGACAAGCAGCTACACAACATGGCACAGGCGTTCCTGTCTCCTGTCGCTCATCACAGGTCTGTCACATCCTGGAAAGATCGCCATAGTACAGACAAGTGAGAGGGGCAGTGGGACAGTCAAGTAATTAAAACGTCCGATTATAACGAGGAAGACGCGGGTACGACAGCTCACATGGGTACAATGTGAGACGCCCATTTCTGGTGTCCCCTGTTTTGATATTACTGGAATATTGCGGCGTACAGTTCAATTCACGCACTCACTGACCAGAGATATATTCCCCCCTACTATCTAACCCTTTAGACAGGTTTTTCGGTTCTTCTATGCCTGAGCATGTACACAACAACGGTTTTGAACATGTTCTTTAACGCATTTGGTGTTTATTTTTTAAATAACTGTGCACCGGCTATACAAGCCCGACTTACAAAATCAATTTCCTGTATGTCCCACACTGCCAGTTGCAAGTGGAGGTGAGATGGTTTTCAGTAATAAAAAGATTTCTTTTTCGCAGCTTTGAACAACAATCCAATTATCTCCAGGCTGCTAAGCGTGTGTTTTCAACTGTATTTATTCAATCTATCGGGTTGACTTGTTTCACATGAATAAATGATTGTGTTGAAACACAGGGCAACTGTAGCTGTACAACAACTGAATGTCAGTGTTGATTACAAGCTGGCTATATGCTTGTTGTATGGAAGCTCTTTCCTGTGAAGAGCTATAGGTTCCATTAGGAGTAATAGGGGCATATTGATGGAAATAACATGATTGACAACTGCTCTTCGCTCGCGAGGTATACGTAGTGGTAAAGCAACTCAGCCAGACGAAGCTGAGACTCCACATATTGTCGTGTCCTGTTTTCTGCCTGGATGTCTCAATAAAGAGACTGATCCTGTTAAACGGGTCTAGAATATGACCAGAAGGAGTTGCAAAATGTTGTTTGTGGCTGACGGAGGCTCTGATTGACATTACGAATTGTTGTCATAGTAACACGAAAGCATGTATATTCTTCATACTAACTGTCATGATAAATTACATTGTTCTTGATATTCCATTTCCTGCTTGCGTGAAGGCACTCGTAAGGAAATGCATTTCATACTGTGTGAAGGCTGTGTCTTTAATCTATTTATAAATGCAAATCATATCTGTTTGATACCATGGAAAAAGCCAATTTTTATACGACTGTGAAATTTGGCAATGTGAAAATTGTAAAGTGATTAAATCTATTCATTTTAGAAGTTTGCCACAATAAGTTCTTTTTATAGGAAGTGTTTGGACATACATGTTATATTAAGAAATTGGGAGGGATTCCCTCTATCAAATGTCGTATGCTATGTTTTGGGGTGACCCCTTTCTTGGCAAAGAACAGAAGGTGTCAAGAATTCTCCATCAAATGTTATAGAACGAAGTCCGTGTAATCAAAACGCTTAAAAAGTGTATGCATTTCGCGGAGGCCATTTTAATTGCTCTTACTACAGCACTGTCGGAAACAGAACATTTATGTAGTTGATATTGAAGGTGTGCCATATCTGTTAAACTAAGTTCCGCCTAACCACAGCTCCAGTGGTAGAGACAGGAAACGTGAAAAAGTGACTTTACTGAAGAGAGATTAGTGCAGAAATGAGCAATGAGCAAAGCGACTTATTTGGAAGAGATCATGGCTTCATGCAAATTAGTGTGAAATAATATTGCATTATAAAGGGCACTGTTTAAATGCATACTTTAAAATTAGACTTAGTTTCATTATAAACGATAGCAGTCGTAAAAAATAGCAAATTTCATGCCACAACTAATAAGGATGTAGCTACCATGGAGTCTCGCTGTCTCGCTTCTATTTCCGACATTACTTTACGTAAAGGTCACATGCAACCAAAAAATCAAACCTAATTAAAACACATTCATCACTTATTCATGACATATAATATACATTGCTGCTTTTAAAAAAGCAAATAAACAAAGTTATAAGCGTGCAATCGCTATTCAAAAGTGCAATAATTTGTACTTACTTCCCCCGTAACGAAGCCCTCGGGAGACCGAACCCAGTCATAGCGGGTGGATATGCACTCAAGTGTAACGACGGCTTCCGATTGGCTGTTTCATTTGATGATATGCTGAGGGTTCATTGTGTGTACAGAAAGATGATCTGTTTGCTTGGCATTTTAGAAGTATAGCCAGTCACAAGAAAGTAAGATTCTTTATGGATAACAACTTCTTTTTGTGTACTTGATGCGTCGTTTCAGTATGGATTCATATACTGTTGTCAAACAAAATCATATACACTAAAAGAAGTCGTTATCCATGAAGAATGTATATAGAGATGTTGGGTTTGGAAAATACCTGTTCTCTGAATTTGCGCTCGATCCAATCAAAAATCATGTCAGTAGAGATGGTAAATTACTGCGTGGCTGGAATCTGTCATTCGTCCAAGTACAAAGCGGGACTTGAAACTGACAAGAGTTTGCACCAGTTTCCATCAGATCCAGTCATCCGAAAAAAATGAATGTAGTTTGTTTGCAACCCACAGACATAAAAACATGTCATGTGTATCACACGTGCCTAATTACATGATGTGACAGACACGGGACTCGGATGCACGAGTCATAAATCAACTTATTTTCTTTATGTCGTATAGTCTCATAGGTGTTAAGTTCAAATTGCACGTGGTCAATGATTGAAGCTGTGTACTGCATGTTGTCTTTAGCAGATAGGTAGACAGACATATAGGTGTGAATAAACCAGACACTGAGCTTTCTCTGTGACAGAGACTGCTTACCACAATCAACAAGCTTTTTTACGTAACGAGTTACTGTAGATTAATTACTTGTTAGTGTACACAACCAGGATTAGACTACTGCTCACGACCTCAGACGCTGGGCATGCATACTGTTTCAAGCTCCGCGAACCTATTCACTGCGCATGCGTTATGGACGCAGCGCAGCACAGCTGTTGAAACCAGTTTCCCTCCAGCGCTGGGGGGATTTAGCTAAACGTTTGAACTCCGATTTCGCGGGCTTTTTTATCATCGCGTTTTTTCAACTTTATAGGTTGAACTGGCATTTTTTATGATCTGTTTCGGTAAGTGCATACCGAAAGGTACCAGAATCTTCAAAGTTGTGTTTTACGTTGCATGTGACCTTTAATGTACAAGGCTGACTCTCCAAAGTAGCTTATTCTGTTATTCCCGTAACATTACCTGATATCGGTGCATCAACTCAACCACGACGAGCTGAGACTTTAAAAGGTACCACGCGCATATTCCCCTGAACTTGTGCTTGGAAATTCCTTAACATCCATGTACATCCCTTGTCTTTTTTGGTTGTTAAATTCCAAATTTTGTCTTCGTTGAGCTTTAGAACTAGGCGAGTGTTACCCCGACCCAGCCAATTTAAAGGGGCACTGATGCGGAGCAATTTCCGTGGACTGGTGTAAACTTTTGTTATTGTTTTTTTCCCGTGAGTACCCGGATGATATCCCAGAATTCGTGACTGGTTCGTGACCTCTGCTGCGCAGTCCCGTAAGCGCAATTGATAGTATGATTATAGACAGATCAACTGAGGTGAAGTCATTTGTACTTCATTACAAATGTATTATGAAAACAAATGAAACACTTTGAAGGTTAATCATCTGCCAGTGGTAGAAATGGTAAAAAACTATTAGGACGGAAAAATAACGAAGCCAATGTACGTCTCTATATTTTGTCTCATAACCCTAATTAGTTTATTGTCATATTTGTATGATTCTGAAAATTATTAAAAGAACACACGATTTGCTTATACTCATAGTAAATTTCTAACATAACAGCAACATTTATACATTGTATAGATTGCCAATGTGGATCCTATTTCACACACATACGCGATCTAGTGTGTGTTTTCTGTCATACAGATTCTGCTGAATGCTACAACAAATAAATTAAAACAAAATGCAAATAATGAATGTAAAACAGACTAATTTTATAGCAACAGTGTCAGGCTACTACCTTGTTCAGGAATGTATCCATCAATATCCACGTAAAAGAAATCGTATTCCATTCATCTGCAGCTGGTAAATCATCCTGCTCTGTGTCGCGTGTCTTACAACTGTCTCATTTGCGAAAAAGTAACACATCGTTTCACGTCTTTCGTTGGTGAAAACTAGATAAACCTCTCATTGGTCTCCCAAGATAGCACACCTGGCAACTAATTGCATGATGTCCACTATTCTAAGTAATTTAATTGACCAATATTGAGCAATCAATCAATCAACGCATGGGTGGTTAATTCTTTGAAGGGAGGATGTTGTTTTTGCACTCACACTTTACGACAGGGTGTAGTCATCTACACACACTGCCTTTTGACAAATCCGCTAGAAGATAAAAGTAATTAATCAATCAGTGTGTTATCGGTTAATCCTTTGATCGATGTTTGTTTTTGTAACTCAGCCGATAGACCCTCTTGCATCACTTACATGCACATATTACATAACATACAATACATTTGCCATTACAGACCTTAATTTATAATGTTGAGTATTTACTCCAGACAGGAGAAATGCCAAATGGGAACCTTTGTTGAGTAACCGAGTGGTGTTGCTACTAATTATACCTGCTATAAATTCATGAATTGACCATCCAGAGAATGATGACAAATAACACGTGTAGGTTTACACCATCAAACGCGAGTTACAGCAAGGAAGATGTAATCTCTGTGTCGCATGCAGCCTGAAAACACTTATGGGCCGAAACTGTTTTGAGGATACCGACGGAATTTCGTTACATAAGGAATACACACAGGCATTTGCTGTGTACTTTGGTAAATAAGTGAAATAAGGTGTTTTTTACGTAAGACAATTTTCAGATTTCTCTACCAAAGCCAAGGTCATCGTTTTTTTGTTTACGAATTCAAATAAATCAACTGTGTGTTTTATTATCATAAATAATAAACCATTGTAGCTACCATAGCTACCAAAATTTACGTATGCTATTTGCTATCACAGCTGAACCAACACTCAAAACTACCTAAATATAAAGCTTTGCAATCTTCCGTACTGAAACAAATGGCTTGCTACGTGCCTGTAGACATCATATTTTCATGTAACATGATTAAATATCGAGGTTAAAAACACAGAAATAGGATCAAATTGGATCAGTAAGTATACCATCCAAGCATCCGAAAAGAACTACACTGCTGGGATATATGGTTACGATCAGACAAGGAATACCATGAATATTTTTAAACAAATGGCATGTGATGGGCATCCGGCCTCCTGACTGTTTGAGTGAAGAAATTTTGCTAATATGGACAGGAGCCCAGTTCCTTTGTCCGTCACGGTCGAAGGAGTGGGCGCTGACCAATTTGCGGTCTGCTTTCGTAATTAGACCGTTGGCGAGAAGCATTATTCGCTCCGCATCAGTGCCCCTTTAACAGTTCGTGGTTCCTTGTTCGTGACGTCACTACCTATTTGAGATGTCGTTGGTGCAGAAGCTGTTGGAACGGTTGTCTCCACAAATAGAAAACGCTGCATGTCCGATATTTTAAAGTAAAAAGAATAATGTTGCTTCTCTTAATTGAATAATACATTCTTCTAGAAAATTCAGGTAGTTTTTGATGTCATGTCATACACGCATATCCAAATAACTCCTCGATGGGTGTGGCATATTTGCGTTCGAGGGTGTTCAAAAGTATTTAAAATATTCGTACTGTGAAAGTGTCTGCAATGACGGGTTTATGGAGCTGTCATGACGTCATCTGGCCTTGGAAGTGTATTCTGTGATGGATGAGATTCACCGATATGTAGAACGTGTGTAAAAAAGGCAACTGAAATGTCATTGTGCCATTTCCTTAAAGTGTTAGACATGACTCATGCCTAATGAAAAAATCTTGTAAGTCCTTATCTGAGTTGAGTGTTGGTAATGTGTCGTTCTTCCCTCCTTAAAGTGTGGTAATTAACTGTATGTGGATAACACAGTCGAATTGCTGTGCGTTCTCGTTATAACGAGGTTGTTGGATGATGTATGGGTGCTGTTTCACCCTGTGTAGATTTACCTGAGGACGACGTAAAAGCGTAAGGCATGCTTGTTATATCTGTCTGGATTGCCACAGAGCATATTTCCGACACAGCACGTTGGTATTCCTGGACAGATGCATCCTTAACCTCGTTAAAACACACAATATCCCTTCTTCGCACATCATATTTCTAGTGCCACTCATATAATTAACCAGTTTTGAACATAATTGTAAAACGTAAATAACTTTTCTCACGTTCCCCTGACTCTATATTTCCTGACCCTAGTGGAAACGATGTGAAGACAGTTTAATATTCCTAACCCATTTGATAAAGATATAAGAAATAAATCAACATCAACACTAAACATTACCAGATGTGCCTGGAAAACCAGTCGTCGAAACGCTTAAGGTCCCACACCGACACTATCGTACCAGTTCATCCCTATGGAAGAACCATTTGCTTTCTGTTTCATATTTGGCCACGGTCATAAAATCTGTACTTCTTTTTCCCGTCAGTTTCTAAGTATTTTCGATGACTGACCGCCAGGCCTGATGTGTCGACCATTCATCAGTGGGCTTTGAGCAATACATTTAGGTTCCCCATGAAAATGGGTAGATACAGTTCATGTATCAAGTTGCACATTATCTATTTGGGCATCAAGGCAACATGTAAAGACTCGCCCGAGTGCCCTTTGATACTTCAAGATCTCCTTCAGTTCTTGGCCAGAATAGATACATTTTTATTACCAATTACCTCGACTATCCTGAATGATATCACCCACTTGCAGAGGCTTGAGTTTCAGGTAATTCAATGCCCTCAAACATCGTTCTTTCGTATAGTACCATGTATTAAAGGGTAAGGTATGTTGAATGTACAATTTTGTTTCTGGAAACAGTTTTCCACGGTAACCGAAGTAAATGCAACATTTTCATCGGCTGAAGAACGCCTGTGGTATTCTGCGTGAAAACGTTTGCAATCAGTTGCGTAATAACTGAACAAAATATTGCTTAACTCTGTAACTGAGAATTTTAAAAATACGTTCGTGCCTGGTGTTGATATATAGTTCAGAAGAGGGGTGGTCAGCTAGTTACAGTGTTTGCTCGTCTTGTACTTGGCACATGTTTGCTGTTCCACGTATGTGCAGCCTTCGTGCCCTCAACACCTGCTTTCTGATTCCAAAGTACAGTGATAAATAATGACACAAATCGTAACCAGAGTTCCCAACACGAAATGAGTTCGTTGTACGCCGCTTTCCTTGCTTTTATACCCACCTTTGAATGATTGGAGTAAAATGTACGAGCTCACGTGATCTACCCTACAGCTCCAACGGCAGTAGTTAGGGAGAATATATACCATTCAAGAAACGTAGGGAATATTCCATTTAGCGATCATACCCCGAGCTAATGCCAATGCATATGAGAAGCGGTGATATATATCCAAACATTTCCAAAGGGAATGAACTAAATTGTCACATTTTCCCTTAATTTCTCTTCATGATCTGTTTCCTCTTTGGCTTCGTCATTTGCATTTCATCAGACGTGTAAATCCAATACCCCCTACTTTGTATAGCATACGGCATTGTATAAAGTAATCCTGAACTGCAGGGCAAGAAAACGTAGAAGGTATGTTTGATGGTAGGGTGAAAAGGATTGTCGGGATGAATTGTAAACGGATATTATAGTTTTGAGCATGAAGTTGTTGGCATTTAACACCTATTGCCATCTTATCAACAATCTGATAACATTTGTTAGTTTTGTAGGTAATCCATTTTTGATGAGTATATGTTCTCTTGACCGACATTGTAAACCAAAAGTTACTGTGTTCTGTAATCTGATTGGTTGAATAACATGATTAAATGGTATTAGATTCCCGAAAACTGAAAGACTATTCACCGCGTATTGACACGTAAACAATTGTTTTGTTGTGTCATCAACAGTGGTGACGTCATTCAAATCATATTGTGACGTAAAGTTAGAATGACGTCACAAATGAGCAACTCCAGATGCTACCATGAGAACCAGCTGAAACGGCCAGCTGATGACACTTCACTGCTGTGTCCGTATTCGATGTAAACGAGTGCAGACACTAAAACCCCTTTGGTTTACTTTTGTGTTTACAATGTCGATAAACATCATGTGTTGGCCAATTTCCGGGTGTTGTTGAGTATTTGAAGCACGGGAATATTTCATTTGAAACCTCCCGCTGACGCCGTCGGTTCCAAATGCATTCAGGTGCTTCAAATACTCAATAACACCCGGAAATTGGCCAACACATGATGTTTATCTCCTAAATGTGTACCAGTGATACTATCTTATAACGACAGTAAAGTCTCGAATCAGTGAGTGAATTAATATTTAACGTCATACCGTCAACATTTCAGCCATATCGTGACGAGGATGAATGGATGAATGGGACGATGCTGATGGATCATCAGTTGACAATATGTATATATAGACACACACACACACACACACACACACACGCACGCACACACACACACGCACGCACGCACACACACACACACGCACACACACATACACACAGACACACAGAGTTCGTATCAGGGAGATTCCAGTTGTATCATGGCAGTAGAAGAAAACTCCAAGTTCCGAATAACCAAAGTTATCACCCTACTCAAATATGACTCGGGGTCCTGATACATAAACGACATAGAATTCAAAGTCATTGTCATAGGCGTCTCTGTGCATTTCGGTTCCTACGATGACAACTCCTCCCTGACAAATTAATATAGGATGAAAATTATCTTCCAACTGACAGACCCCCATTTGACAGACAGGCGATTGGCAGACACTGAACAGGAAGGTTAACGGCTTCAGGTATAACGGAACAGCCCACTGTCACGTGATTGAGTAGGATGAGCCTGTAACAGGTTCGTTACTGAGAAGTAACTTCTTCACTTCTCAAAATTGTTTTTATGTAGTATCAATTACTGTCTAATATAGAAACAGGTCTACCACTCAGAGGTTTGATTGTCTTTTTGACTAAAACATATTTTATTCATTCAAGGAAAGGGTTGGGCACAACTTACGAAAGCCCTCTCCCATTCAAGGAAGTAATGAAAAACATTCTCACATCCATAGCCATATTGATACGATGCGGCACTTTTTTCATATTTATTCAAAATAAATCACATTTAAGCGAACTCATTAATCTTCTGTGGAAAACATTTAACTTCCTTAGTCCATATGTATACTGTTTAGTTTCACAATTTCTTTCACGTAGATATAAGATTTATGTAATGCAACAGCCATTTCTAACAAGTAAGGGAATATTATTCCACACTTCAACTGTTGGTGAGTCTTGTACGTGACTGGCTGAAATTATTGGAGTTTCTAAACTCACATAGCTTGTCTGGTTGCCTGCTACAGGTGGGAGTAAATCCTGAAGAAAAGCTTGTGTTGTTTGTTTAGTGTCCAGTCATTTTAGAAGTCTTTTTCACGAGAGGGATAAACCCAACTGCTTATGGAAATCAACTGTTTTTATATTACAGCAAGATCCTTCAAAGAAAGCAATTTAGCTTCAGTTTCTGTCTTGTGTTATTATTGGGACTATTCTATTATAATGTGTAGGTAACAGGTAGCAACTTATCTGTTCATTGAACCGTAAATCCTGTTGTTCTAAGACGCCTGCGAACTGCCTGTCGGCGTAATGGGGGGGGGGGGGGGACACCAGGATGGACAGCCGTAAGGTTAAACCATGTTCGCAAACATGTAATTGCATAATACCATCTTTTTACCAGCGAATGTAGAGATGGCAGATGCTGTGACGGACGTATATGAAAATCAAAATACGAAAACGAACACAGTTAATCGGTCAAGAGGACTTCTTTTTAGGTATATATTTGACTTTAAAACGTCGCTTGTATTTCTGAATGTCAACATAATGTAAGGTAAATCACAACATAACAAAGTCTGATGTAATTGAGGAGGGTTTAAACAGTGATTATTCCAAAATCAACGTGAAATCATGTTATATGACGAGAGACAACTTGAAGTTGTGAGCTTTTTGTCTCTTAAAACAGGACATGAATTTTGAAATGCGCCACTAATCACACAGTTTTATGCACTAATTCCACTGCTTGCTTTGCTGAGCTACAGTGTAAACTCAACTTTACCGTTTTTTATTCTCTCTTTAGAAATTTGGGTCTTTTTCTGACATTTAATTCACGACACACTTCAGTCAGTCGCGTTAACATATATACATTTGGGAACTGATAACAGATTACAGCTTTCACTCACTTACAAAATGGTAAAACTCAGTATCGAAAAATGCGACTACATTCAAGGCAAAGTATGCAGTGTTGATTCAAGCAAGCGAGAGAACAACCACAAATCAATTTGCAGAATCCATCTAAACAGATCCTAATCGAGAGCCTATAACAGTCACTTGACACTTGCCAGCCTCGAGGACGGTTTGGTGGGCGTAATTCAATAAATTATACATCGGCTGACACTGCCTCAGTGGACGTAGGTCGCTGACCGTGTAGTCGAGGTCAACGGGGAGTGAAGAATATACCAGCAGTCCATGTACTTGGCAGAAAATGTTCATATATTACCATGCTCCATCCATCATGAGACGACGACAGTCTGTAGTTAGTGGTCCGTCAACATCCCATGTGGCATTCAGGTTTATACCAGGGTTGTTATTTCTTCTACTAGTGGCATGTATGTATGTATCTTGAAGGAGAAAAGAACGTGTGTAGAAAGTGGTAACTTTTTGCAATTTTCTTTTCGACAAGTTTTCACCGCTGCTTTCACTTTCAAGTCTGTCCATGCAGATGGTTTCCATCTGAATAATTTTTGTCTAGGAGGTTGCATATAATACTAGAAATTATGCACTTTAATCTGATTATTTGCTAGTGTTTGACCAGTGTGTACGTGTGTGCTTGTTTACGCCAAGGTTGACAATACTCTACCATGACGTTTAGTATTCGAACCTGGCGAAGCAAGTCATAGGTATTGGGAACGTGATACATTCCACATGCGCGTTTGTTGAAAGTCGCGCGTGCTGAACGTGAAGCGAACGTTGATATGTTATAAAGAGTATTCACTACCAAGGTAGGCATACTCAACAAAGATGTAACGACACAGATCGTAATAGAGAGACGCATGAAATGTGGCGCTCGGAGCTACGTGTCCACGGATGCGGACTGTGCCATCGCGTATTCCTCTGTTTCCGTTGCGAACCTGTAAATCACCATCAGTCATCCCTCTGTTTACAGGGTACGTGGCTAAATGACAATTGACAATCATCAGCAGTTATTCCTCTGTTTACAGGGTACATGTCTGTACTCTAAATGACAAATGACAATCACCATGAGTTATTTCTCTGTTTACAGGGTACGTGTCTATACTCTAAATGACAAATGACAATCACCATGAGTTATGTCTCTGTTTACAGGGTACGTGGCCAACCTCCACACAACTAATGACGAGTACGAAGCAGTGATTGGCTACTGTCCGGAGTACGGACACTTCCTGCACTCTTCACGTGAGTAGATATCTACATGACACTGTAACCAATGATAGATTACAACTCCCATATGTATCCGTGTACTGGCCATGGGGCACTCAGTGTAATAAATCTCCTATCGCTATCACATATATCTCCACTCGTTAAAATTCAAATGAGACAATATTCCTACAACATACTGTAACCAATGAGGGAATACAACCAATGTGGGAATACAACCAATGTGGGAATACAACCAATGTGGGAATACAACCAATGAGGGAATACAACTCTCATAGTGTTCTGGTTATGGGGAAGTCAGTGTAATAAATCGCCTATCGCTATCATATCTGGTCAAATTTCAAATGAGACAATACTCCCATCTCTGCCGCGTTACGACATGTTCATATTGCACTCTCCATAGTGAGTGATGACGTGATCACAACAAACTAACCATCTCACAGTGTATCAACTCACAACAATGACATATTCTCAGTACATGCATATTAACGTTTTAATGACTGTGTTGATAATTAAACCTGTTGAAGCGATATGTTTGAACATCGCTGGCTTCAGTGTTGCGAACAATATGGCGTTATTACCACATATTATGAACACTGCAACCTGAAGAAGAAGCTGACTGTCGTGGAAAGTCTCTGTCGGGATTATGGATGCTCTCCTTCACCTGCAATGCTGCAAATGAATACTATGTATAATAACCTACTCGAAACGGTTAACCTATCCTTGCTGCTGTATATGTGTGTTGCTGATAAGCAAAAGGCCCCAAACTCTGTGGTTTCTATTCAACCACACGGTGGATTCGGGAGGGGATCAAGTATAACTCTCCCATTATTCCATTCCTCTCGCAAATCCGACATCTTGCTGTAAGAGAAAGGCAGAAGGGAACGTATTCTGGTTCAGGCAAAGTGAGAGAAACTACCTAAGAGCTATCTCCTGACATTAAGTCTAATCTAAGATCAAACAACTCTTCAAGTTTAGCATTTTGTCTGACTCTGTTATTGTCATGTAATGAGAGCTGTAGTCCTTCTACATGTGCCAGAGCGGAGTGGAATGTACGGATCTGCAGATCGCGGATCGTGACACAAGTGCGACTCTCATGCCGCGCGCAGAACATTTAACAGAACATTATAACACGACAAAAACCAAACGTAAATATCATGACATTCCATCAGTTCGCCGTGATGGCACACACCTGATATAACTGTGTTTTCTGGGTACTCATGTCTTCGTGAATGCAACATGAGTTTGCAAACACCGGCTAGCTAATTCCACATCGTTTCCAAAGACATTATTGTTAGTGTTCCTTACTTACCACCCACTCTTCACAAACAGCGAGATTACATTTGCACCAAGCACAAGCAAAACAATGGTCCCCATGGTATCTGCCCAGTTGTAGTCAAATGTTTGATATTAGTTACATATGGGGCCTCATGTCTATCGTACAGGTCTGGAACTAGTATTGTCACAGGTATAATTCCTCCAGGGATTCGAACCCAAACTCTCCGATCGGACCACCTGCCCAACAACACACAAAAACAGCGACCTAAGGGACTCAGCCAGCACGGCTACCACACTTACAACCTGTAGTCTAGCTGGCCCCTTCCCATACATGAAGAGAGCATTTTTTTGCAAGTGATAGTGAAGCAATGCCTGCTGTGGGCGAACACCATGAAGAATTCTTCAATACAAGTGGGATCTATCTAATGCAGTCCAGGTTCTGGAAATTAATCAGCAGACACTCCTTGAACGCATTCCATACTAGCCAGGGGGACCCAGAAGGAAAATGCAAGACCATATACTGTTTTAATGATGCAGCGGTAATGTAACTGAGATTCCGATAATTTAACGCCTGATACATAGTAACCAAAGAGATAGTGCATTCGCATCAGACAGGAATTTCCAGTTAAGTTTCATATTTCAGTGTATACCAAGTGCATTTGCTAAAAACACATAAAGACTAGTGAAAAACAGAGTTTTAAGCATGGATGCATACCACACTATGGCAAGCCGCACTTAAAGTTCAGTTCGTAAGGTGTTTACGGCTCATTAATGTTTCTCCATAGCAACAGTTACAACACTGCCGCTGAATAGTCGGATATGTCTGGATGCTGGATGATTTCGTGTTATGAACTGGTCCATGTTTATTTTATTCGCGCTCAAACGAACATTCAGCTGTGTGCATTTCATTTCAGATCTTGCTTTTCTGCTTATTTTTACGCATTTGAAAATATAACTTACTGGAAAAAAATGTACAGTTTTTTTGTTATTTATTTGGGTTGATAACCCACGTAAACTGAAAATGGCGATTTCGTGATTGAAATATTTCCTGGTGAAGATGTAGACGTATGTTCAGAAGAGGCAGAACCAGCGCGTGTTCAGAGTGATTGAACAAATATCGGCAATTTGAAAAAATATCAGAAGTATATATACTGATAGAAATACCAGTATGAAAAGCAAAATCCATGTCTAAATTATACAGGTGCATATATCCTACCATGCTGTGTTTTTATACCTATCACTACATGCACAATTATGTCACAAGATGCCTACGACATTTATTACCCATGTGGTCAACGTATGGGTAGTTGCATACTAATCTCGTACGTCACACGAGTGTCATATCGCGTTGACCTGTGCCGTAACTACTTGACCTGAGATGCTAACGATTTGATTGGATAACCGATGACCTCCCAATACGTCACGTTGGAACGGAACTACTTTTTCATTCATAACAAACACGCGAATTATTCATTGTATATGCATTGTGGGAATGTAAACATTACGAACGTTGCCGTGTCACTATTTAATTGTGTGTCTCAGACATTATAGCCGTTGAAAAAACATAAACGCAAGGTTTCCACCAGTGATGTTAGTCGAATGAAGCAACTGGAAACCAAGAAACGGGGTGCTACGGAGTGGTGTACTGTGGGAGGCTGTTTGAGGCGATGACAACTGGCATGCATCGTGACGTGACATAATTACAGTGTGGCGTCATGCAAAAGATGTACTACAGTACGAAATACTTCTGCAACATCTT
The DNA here is from genome assembly GCF_037392515.1 of Haliotis asinina. NCBI lineage: Eukaryota > Metazoa > Mollusca > Gastropoda > Lepetellida > Haliotidae > Haliotis > Haliotis asinina. The sequence goes on from NC_090288.1 coordinate 62,298,083, forward strand.
TATGAAACCAGTTTCAGTTTAAAACCCCAAATATAGCAACAAATACATTAATTAATGCATGTAAGTCGTGGGTAATAAATAAACTATCACACTCGGCCTCATTACATACGGATTATACCAAACGAGTGTCATTCGTATAGTACCTGGCCGCGAGAAAGGGACCTCGTATAGTATTCTCTATTTATGCAACGGACGTGTACAGGAAGGTGGTAGTGGTTTGGTATTAAACTCAGATGTTGAGGTGACAAGTGGAGACGGAGACAAAATGTCGCGAAGGGAATTCGAAACTGAACTTTGTTGTGAACCATAAAGTGGTAATTATAAATTAAATTTTGAAATTAGCACATGACCAAATATGATCAAAGAATAATCAATGAAAACATTCAAAGGCGTTGTTTAAGGTTTGATCACTCCCCTGTGTCTTACACATAGTTACAGCCAGTTTTCTAAAAAAGGTCATCTAGATCGATTAAGGTACCTTTTTAACCGAATAAGAATCTGTCAATTAACGAGCAGATTTCGTAAGAGCTATCAGAGTAGGTTAAATCATCTGGTAGCTCTGGAAAGATATTTTTTTAAAAACGTTTTCTGATGGTGATGGTGTTTTGTGCGGAGCTGGGATTGGTGTGTTACTGTCCTTGGATAAAAATACTGAATTAACTAATCATGATTTATACTTTACAACTGAGGGTCTGTGTACACATGTACATGTAACATAACGTTACTAAGTCTGCTGGAAAACGCTTGCATTGTGAACTTGAGTAAGTTCAAACCTGCCATTTTCGCGACAAAACACCAGGATAACTCTATATGACGCTTCCTGCTCCACCATCACTCGACATTTGACAAGACAGCATAGGTTTTATCACTTCTAGCTGCTGACTGTGACTTAACATGTATTAATGACTGCCCTCACTGCCACATTACACCATCGAGTACAGGCAATGGTTACCATAGAGAGGGCAAATACCGATAAACAGATATATAATGTTTAGACATCGCATCGTGTCATTTACAACCATGCACCCCTGCTGCTGTGTTCAGCATTCGCTGTAAGCCTGCCTGCATCAGTTCTTGTTAATGTGTAATTTGAAGGAATTATTGATCACCCGCCCCATTAACTAAATTATTCACGGTTTATCTCAGTTTCACACGCCTAATATTCACTATACAGCCCTTTCTTTTACAAGCATAATCTGCTTGATTGTATGGGTTTCCTCAGACAAGACCCAGTGGTTAAAGAGTTTGCTTGTCACGTCGAAGACCCGTGCTAGATTCTCCACATGAGACACTGTACATCATTCATTCCCAATTCTGCTGTCTCAGTAAACGATATCACGAGTGGTATCAGCGAGTGGGAGGATGAGTGCGGTAGTGGTGGTGGTACAGGTCGATGTGACCCGTGAAGGTCCCGGGGTAGAATAGGCCTTGAGCAACCTATGCTTGTCATAAGAGGTGACTAACGGGATCGGGTGGTCAGGCTCGCTGAGTTGGTTGACGCATGTCATCGGTTCCCAATTGCCCAGATCGATGCTTATGCTGTTGATCACTGGATTGTCTGGTCCAGAGTCTATTATTTACAGACCGCCGAGTGCGGGGTGATACTAAACTCAGTCACTCACTCACTCACTCACTCAGTCACAGTCAGTGTGGCGGTACAGGTGATGATTCACAGAAGGGAAATGCTAACACGAAGACATAAATAATCACTGTTTAGCTGTTAACGGGATAATATCGAATTCCATATGATTTGACTCTAGGCATCGTGACATGCCCTTGAAGAGATGTCACTTTACAAATTCAATATCGTGTATGTCCACCATTGCCGAACAAATCAAGCTTGACAACGACGACGCACAGACGACACTAAGCGATTGAAGAGAGCCTGTAGGCTTACTGGGGAATGTTGTTCCATGTCTTGTCCAAATTCAGATAATGTCAATTGCTGATTCTGGGCTTGACGCAAATGTCTCTTCATTTCATCCCAATCGTGCTCGATAGGGGACAGATCCGGAGAAACAGCTGGCCACGGCAGTACCGGAACGTCACAAGACGATCGACAAGTGGGCAGGCATTATCTTGCTGAAGCGCGAACGTACGTCTCTGTCACTGAATGAACGGCTGCACATAATACTCATTGATCTCATCACTGTATTGTAGACTTGTCCGATTACCATTGACAATGACAAATTGTGTCCGGCCATACCATGTGACGATATCCTATAACATAACGCTTGCGCAATCACAATGTCCACGTTGAGCAACAGACGTACAGCTTACCGTTCCTTGCCCTGACATCGAGCTGTCCAAATAAAGACTCGTCTGTGAAAAAACATCACGTCTGCTGTACGGTAGATGCTGACTTCACCAGGCAAGACGTGTCTGTCGATGAAGTTGGGGCAAAATTGGACGTATCGCAGGCCTTCGTGGTCGGTCGGATGTTTAGCACACTCCGTCGGCACAGCACAGTCCTGAAACTGACTGGGTGTAAGCCGGGAATGACCCTGGAAGTCTGAAACCGACGTCTTGGATGGGTCAGCCGATTGTCGTTCTTTCTGACATGCTGTGTGGACGGCCTCTCTCTACGCGTATGCATAGTAACTTTTTTCGGTACAGTAAGTGTATTTCAAAAAGTTCTTCATATTCTCTCATATTTGCTGGACATCACAATACTGAATTATTTGTTGTTAATATTCAGAGAACAAAGATTGAATATTGGAAAGAAACAATTTGTTGGCATAGACAAGATCGAGTTGTTTGTAACCACCAGGAAATACTTGAGGACGTGTATAAACTGGTTCTGGGAGGGTTTCTGTTATCATGCATGTGTTTGGACGTCAACGTAAGTCGTAATGTAATGAAACGCATGTATTGTGATAAAGGAGTTCAAGTCGATCTACTGTATCGTGAATGTCGTATTGTGGCACAATACTAATACCACCATAGCTACTAACCACTATAATGACAGAGAGGGAGGTCATTGTGAGAGACAATGTGGGCGGTGATGCTGGCTAATGGTTGTTGGTGGTGAGTGATTAGTAATGCCCATCCAAACGCTGACATGACCACATTGTGCCTGAACGCATCGGGACAGCGACTGTAATCAGATGTTCGGGCAGCGTTGACTCCTATGGTCTATGTAATCCGCAGCCATATCTGCTGGCCGCCGCTCTGTACAACGATGTAAGACTTACGAGCATAAGATGATTATGTACTAGCAAGATATTTTCATTCCGGGTTGACATACGTTGACCAATGTCCACCATGACGGACTCGGCTTGTGTCCTCCTAATCCCAAAGGATGTAAGCTCCTTACATCAAGCTGGTATTCTGTGATTCAAATCAAACATTCCTATTTCTAGGCATCACACAGGATAGGTTCACTAACGATTTTCTTGTTCAATTTTCAGTATTTTCATTCCACACAGACGCCACGGAAATTGCCGAACAGTTCCGGAAGGAGGAGGAGCACATACAGAGCATCTGCGCGAGTCTGAATACCTGTCTGGAGGAGTCTGGGGTAGGCGGGTCAGATAGATCAGATAGAATACCTGTCTGGAGGAGTGTGGGGTAGGCGGGATTGATAGATCAGATAGAATACCTGTCTGGAGGAGTCTGGGGTAGGCGGGTCAGATAGATCAGATAGAATACCTGTCTGGAGGAGCGTGGGGTAGGCGGGATTGATAGATCAGATAGAATACCTGTCTGGAGGAGTGTGGGGTAGGCGGAATTGATAGATCAGATAGAACACCTGTCTGGAGGAGTGTGGGGTAGGCGGGATTGATAGATCAGATAGAATATCTGTCTGGAGGAGTGTGGGGTAGGCGGGTCAGATAGATCAGACAGAACACCTGTCTGGAGGAGTGTGGGGTAGGCGGGATTGATAGTTCAGATAGAATACCTGTCTGGAGGAGTGTGGGGTAGGCGGATCAGGTAGATGCGACTGTTTTCCAAGTGCTCTTATCAGATTGAGGGATGGTGGGGTAACCTCCTGGTGAAGCGTTCGATCGTCACGCCGAAGACCCGGGTTCGATTCCCAACGTGGGTACAATGTGTGATGTGAAGCCTATTTCGGGGGTTCCCCGCTGATATTGCTGGAATATTGCTGGAATATTGCTGGAATATTGCTGGAATGTTGCTGGAATATTGCTAAAAGGCGGCGTAAAACCATACTCGCGCTTTCTAAAATCGTTCAGGGATAATAAAAATTACAAATATATGTTTGGTTATTGAGAATCATTTGAGATCTATGACTCTTGTCTTGGATAGCCCGTTCATATTGCTGGGTGCCGATCACGGACCTGTCGTGGTAAAGTGACATAACGTTTGACTTTAAGTTATTTAATATGGTTTCATGTTTATTGAACTTATGTCGCCACGTGCGTGTACTAGTCCTGACTAATGCCGGTTTTAAAGTGGCCATCGACTGAGACACCATGCTGCAGATTAACACAGATATCCACTAAGACACATTAACTGTATTCCGCTCCGACTAGTTACTGTAATAGCCACCAGACATTGTGAAAACCTTCGCTTTTCTAAATGAGGCTGCACCAAACACAGATCCATTTCCCAACATATTCACGTTTCACGATGAACCGAACTGTGCCTTTGTCCTTCAGGTTCATGGGCGAGTGGTGAGGCTGGCAGACAAAAGTCCCGGGAACGCCATTGTGCGTCTGGCGGCGGAGGAGGAAGCTGAGTGTATCGTGACGGGTACCCGGGGACACAGCAAGCTGAGACAGACGTTGCTTGGCAGCGTCAGTCAGTATATCTTGCATCACGCGCACATTCCCGTATTTGTTTGCAAAGACAAGAAGGGAAAATAGATGATGAACATTTGGATTGCATTACATATAAACTGGGGACCGTCATGCCATCGTGGCTATATACGAGTCACGTCTCTCATTTACAAGACAACAGAGAATACCGTTATGTTTATGAAATTAATTATTTATATATATCATGTATGTTGTGTGTATTTTACTTGTGTAGATATCACCACTCACCTTTGACTATTTTCTGAGAAAGTGTCTGAACTCACGACTTCCACATTTTGAAAAGATATATACATTCTGGTAGTGTACACAAACTGAATCAACTACAACTTGTCCGCCAGTTCCGTCTAGTGGACAGAACATCTGTCTCGAGAGCCTCATTAAGTCCCAACTAGTATTTTTCCCGAATTTTTTTCCGGAACCGCTTTGATATGATTTTATTAAATCTCTGACTATACCTAAAACTGTTAACAGTCAAATACAAATATAACCATGTATTTATTGGCTGAGCAGCTATACTCCTCCGTCAGATAACACCCGTGAACAACCGTGATTGGAATTATTGATCTTCGGTACCCTATGCTTGTTGTAAGAGACGAATAACGTGATCAGGTAGGTGGTCAGGGTTGCTGACTTGGTTGACACATGTCATCGTATCATAACTGCGTAAATCGATGCTTGTGCTGTTGATCACATTATTCTCTGAACTCTGTGATTTATAAGCCCCTTCATGTAGCAGGAATATTGCTGAGGGCGACGTAAAACTAAACTCACTCACCCCATCAGGTAACAGTAAATATCAGCTCCGCTTTGTTTTACAGATATGTTGTTATTGTTGTTTGTTACGGTCTAGAGATTCACGACTATGTGCTGTCCTCTTCATATGTATATAATAAATATTTTCTCAATTTTAACATTTTGTTTTGTGAATACGTGGATAATCATTGCATGGTTCGCGACGTTTAGAATGGTCATCAGGTGGATTTTACAGACGCTTCACACAGATGTCCAAGATCTGTCACACCCGCCTGTACATGATTCAGCTATGATAGTGCTACAGTCCATAGCCAACTCATTCCAAGTTCGCTGAGATACAATGATTACAAAACTGCGTGTCTAACCAGGACCAACCATATTGTAGCCTATACCAAGCTGACAATTATCTTGTAACAACGTCCCCATATCTCTCTCACCTGCCTACTCTTAACGGAAACAAACACTGCCTTCGATTATCGCATCAAGTGCTTCTGTTTCTTCTCGAGTCAGGTCAAGTTGGTAAAATATATGGTACAAATACTAAATGATACACTGTAGGCACTTTGGTGGGATATTGGTTTTAACATTGAGTAAAGATTTGTTAGTATATTCCACGAGTTAAGTTAAAGTTGTGTATCGGACAGTGGCTAGTGGGCTGACGATCGCCGGTATGATGGTGCCTGGCAGTTGACTGTTGACATCTGTGTAATTGTACAAGAAGATCTCCAATAAAGCATTGTGGACTCATGGACAGACTCCGGCATGTGAAGAGACTGAGAACTCACAACACATGCAAGGTATTCCAGCAGCATCCGACTTTCAGTAATTGTTCTGTGTTTCCAGTTGTCCCACGCTACAGGGAAGTGTCCGATAAGTGTTTGTGCATTATATTACGTCTACCCTGGAGAGTCAGCTACTCGCTCTACCGCTACTCGCTCAGTCAGGAAATTTCAGAAAATTGTTTCAATTCAAAATTTTGCTGGTGAACATAGCCCCCTCCCCACTCCCACTCCCATCCCCACCCCCCAGACACAAACGCAAATCCAAGTGTATCATTTGCACAGACACCACTACAAATGTACCCGCTGTAGGTTTATATCATCTCAATGCTGCCATCACCCCATCATGCAGTTAGTTCTCAACACCACCCTGAAATGCGTTAAGGACGTGGGTCACGACTCATCCAAAAAAGGTACGTTTGACTGTGAATGTCACGAGTGTACTATGAGCAAAACCTTGTTCACACATGGACCTTGACCTCCAGGGTTTGGTAGTTAAACTGCGGTCACGCGTCACGCTCGGGAGGTCCTGATACAAACACCGTGTGCCAAGGAGGCGTCGTACCATAACGAGGTCAGGGTTAGGTGATCGGTATCCAAGTCACTAACACGACCTCTCGCCAAATGGATGACCGAGTTCTTTTCACCTCTTTGATTCATCATCAGTTTCATGAATAAGTGAAAGACTTAATGCCAGAAAGATATGCATACCAACTGACACCTTTATCTCCACAAAACGACTTTAATAAAATACATTAAGTATTTTGGACATATCTTTCATTTTTAGACCTGAATGTGTGAAGTTACTGTGGTTTTGTGGTGCTATTGCAAGACTGACACCCATCTACAGGCTGTTCGACTTCTTTGCTGGGATACACATTTATTCAGACTAAAGTTCTCCCTCACCCACTAGCCTACAATGCAAGAATAGTTTTACGGTGTGTATATTTGTATTTAAGGAAACTGACATTGACGGAACTGTTCTTCGTGAAACCACCAGTGTTATGGGATGTTATAGGTGTCAGTCACTGGTACGTAGTATTGTAGTTCCCCGGCGCAATCACGGGAAGGACGCAGTGTCGGGATTGTCAGTGTCCGGACTCTCAAGGTTTCACTGTAGGTATTCAGCATATCTAATACATTCAAAAGAAGACCTGCAAATAGGAAAACGTCTCCGAGCTGCTCACGCCATCGTCGAAACACACATATGTGCTTTTTGTTGTTGAACGTCAACATATGCCACTCACAAGCCGTCAGTCTGTGTATAATTGAGTCTGGACCAGACAATCCAGTGATTGACACGAAGCGAGCGTGACCAGTCAGTTCATGTCAATGATTAACTCTCCAGATATTTGTCTGACAACTGTAATGATATTAACATTCCACATTTAAACCCCTTGGCGTCACATTACGTGGTTATTGGGGTAGGGTGTGAATCGAGGAGTGTTGTGCGACAATTTCTCGAAGGTTTTTGATGAGATACAATATTCAAGGCATTGGTAAAGTTTTAAAAATATGACAGTCATGTTTGCATTTCCTAGTTTGACGGGATTCCATGTTGTTTTCAGATGAACATTTGACCTACCATCATGGCTATGTGTCTGTTATCCTTCTACATACGCTGTTATCCGTCTACATAAGATGCTATCCTCCTACGTACGCTGTTAGCCTCCTACTGACGCCTATAGTGTAGCTGGAATGGGCCTTGACACTGGCATCAATGTTCATCATTATCGAAAGGATTTTGTTCGGTATTTGGGTAGTCTGTTATGCGATGGAGATTAATTGAGTTACCGCGTGGGTTCCACGTGTCAGCAATACATAATATAACTTTTCACTGTACGAATCCCGCGGGCTGAAGTTCTGCAAGCTTATGGAGTTCAACAACAATGCATCATCTGGCTCTCTGAGTACAACCACACTCCATTTGCAATTATCAGCCAGATCGATCATCTTATCATTGATGGATTGATACAGCGGGAATGATTCACAATACATCGGAGTTTCCCAATGGAGTTCAGATTGATATTACGACGTGCCGATGAGACTGACATCCAGTGATTGGAGGGAAAACAAATACGGGTTTAAGATGAGCAGGATATCGACGCGGTACAAATGATCGTATAATATTATACTGATACTACAGCTGTCAAATACTGCAAGTTCAGACACAACAGTGACCCAAGCATGGTGGAAGGGCTGTCAGGTAGATCGCCTCATCTTTGGTATACGATTAAATAAATACAGGCTCAGTTAGTTAAACAATGTCATGTTTTTTTTCACCTAGAAAACATCATTATACTATCAGCTCATAAGCTGGATAGAATACTTTGGATGGCACTGTTTGCATGAAATGAATACTTATTACATCAAAATGTTTGAAATCCCTCATGGTTATCTTTACACACCTGGTTATTTCAACAGGTCAGTGTGACCAATACAAAACCGCGTGTTACTGCAACATAATGACAGCAGCCTAGTTTTATCGTCCTCCCATGCAGCGATCGTTGTAAATGTCTTTCGATTAGCCTAATAGACTGGACCCAGCTACTGAACCAGACATACGATGGCAGTCACGCGACTGCTTCCAGCAGCACAGCACAGACCGTGAGGATCTGTGTAGTGATGTTGGCATAATTATTTTTCAGAACCATCTACCGTAACCACACAACGTCCCGGGACAGTATTCCACACAAACACGCCATTACCATCAGTTTCCGCTCTAACGTCCATACAACCTTCAACCTTCACAAGGTCTCCGAAGGTCAAGGTCTGATTTCCTTGCGTCTGTGTGTTGATTCCTGGCTGTGAGTCTCGGACAGTCCGACACCTGGGAAATACAATGAGTGGACACAAGACGGTACTGATCGCCGTGGATGGGAGTGTGCACTCTGAACGTGCGTTTGACTGTGAGTATCAGTTGTTTCAAATGAAATGTTGTCAGTAGTGACCAGCTGCGATCAATGCAGGAGTAATGTGAGGAGTTATTTCACTGATGATCTATTAGTGGTCCGTTAACTGTTCTCAGCATTGACAGGTTGTTACAATGCAACACGGGTAATGTACCTGTTTTGTTGTTAGATCTCATTTATATGTGCAGTACTGTGTGCAAGGTATCACGCCATGTTCAGAAATTTTATTTTGTTTGTAGCATGCGTGTTAACGCGAGTCTAGTTTAACATTAGTCAATACAGTCCTTGCCTTGCCTTGCTTGTGGCATCCTGAATGGAAAATAGTTCTGATTATACCACGGTAATCCGAGCGTAGTCTCGTTTATGTGACGGTGGCCGAACAAAGTGCTCTTATGTCAAGATGGACAGAGTCTCGGGTGTGTAATGCCACAGTCTCGGGTGTCCAATGTCACAGTCTCGGGTGTGTAATGTCACAGTCTCGAGTCTGTAATATCACAGCCTTGAGTCTGTTATGTCACAGTCTCGGGTGTATAATGTCCCGGTCTCGGGTCTGTGATGTCCCGGTCTCGAGTCTGTAATGTCCCGAGACGGGACTCGGGTCTGTAATGTCCCGGTCTCGAGTCTGTAATGTCCCGAGACGGGACTCGGGTCTGTAATGTCCCGGTCTCGGGTCTGTAATGTCCCGGTCTCGAGTCTGTAATGTCACGGTCTTGGGTTTGTAATGTCATAGTTTCTCGGCTGTAATGTCACAGTTTCGGATTTGTAATGTCACAGTCTCGGGTCTGTAATGTCACGGTCTCGGTCTGTAATGTTGCAGTCTCGAGTCTGTAATGTCACGGTCTCGGGTCTGTAATGTCACGGTCTCGGGTCTGTAATGTCATAGTTTCTCGGCTGTAATGTCACAGTTTCGTATTTGTAATGCCACAGTCTCTGGTCTGTAATATCACAGTCTAGAGTCTGTAATGTCACAGTCTCGGGTCTGTAATGTCACAGTCTCGGGTCTGTAATGTCTGTTATGTCATAGTTTCTTGGCTGTCGTGTCACAGTTTCGGATTTGTAATGGCACCGTCTGTCTATAAAGCTGAACCGAGCATACTTCCGGTTGTGCCATGTGACGTGCGGACTCACAAAGTACGAACTAAATCGAGCACTGGCACCAAGTGCGCGGCGATTTTTTCTTGGACTTGTTTCTTCTTCAGGTATAAGAAGCCTGGAGTTGTAGAAGACTTTGTAGACGGCCTGGCATCCTCATGATGTTGACTGCTGAGAAATACGTGTGCGTCCAGCACCAAAAATGTTCAAAACACATAAGACAACAGCACGACTATGTTGCGTTACCACGAGCGTTGAAAGTGGGAGAACCGGAAGGATAACTCCCGTGCGTCGCACGTTCACCGAGCGGTGCTTGCTACTGTTGTGTCCTATGCGTGTCTGTCGCACGTTCACCGAGCGGTGCTTGCTACTGTTATGTCCTATGCGTGTCTGTGGCACGCTCACCGAGCGGTGCTTGCTACTGTTATGTCCTATGCGTGTCTGTCACACGTTCACCGATCGGTGCTTGCTACTGTTATGTCCTATGCGTGTCTGTGGCACGCTCACCGAGCGGTGCTTGCTACTGTTATGTCCTATGCGTGTCTGTCGCACGTTCACCGAGCGGTGCTTGCTACTGTTATGTCCTATGCGTGTCTGTGGCACGCTCACCGAGCGGTGCTTGCTACTGTTATGTCCTATGCGTGTCTGTCGCACGTTCACCGAGCGGTACTTGCTACTGTTATGTCCTATGCGTGTCTGTCACACGTTCACCGAGCGGTGCTTGCTACTGTTATGTCCTATGCGTGTCTGTCGCACGCTCACCGAGCGGTGCTTGCTACTGTTATGTCCTATGCGTGTCTGTCGCACGTTCACCGAGCGGTGCTTGCTACTGCTGTGTCCTATGCGTGTCTGTGGCACGTTCACCGAGCGGTGCTTGCTACTGTTATGTCCTATGCGTGTCTGTCGCACGTTCACCGAGCGGTGCTTGCTACTGTTATGTCCTATGCGTGTCTGTGGCACGCTCACCGAGCGGTGCTTGCTACTGTTATGTCCTATGCGTGTCTGTGGCACGCTCACCGAGCGGTGCTTGCTACTGTTATGTCCTATGCGTGTCTGTGGCACGTTCACCGATCGGTGCTTGCTACTGTTGTGTCCTATGCGTGTCTGTTGCACGTTCACCGAGCGGTGCTTGCTACTGCTGTGTCCTATGCGTGTCTGTGGCACGTTCACCGATCGGTGCTTGCTACTGTTATGTCCTATGCGTGTCTGTCGCACGTTCACCGAGCGGTGCTTGCTACCGTTATGTCCTATGCGTGTCTGTGGCACGCTCACCGAGCGGTGCTTGCTACTGTTATGTCCTATGCGTGTCTGTGGCACGCTCACCGAGCGGTGCTTGCTACCGTTTTGTCTTATGCGTGTCTGTGGCACGTTCACCGATCGGTGCTTGCTACTGTTATGTCCTATGCGTGTCTGTAGCACGTTCACCGAGCGGTGCTTGCTACGGTTATGTCCTATGCGTGTTTGTCGCACGTTCACCGAGCGGTGCTTGCTACTGCTGTGTCCCATGCGTGTCTGTGCTGAAGATTGCCATGCCCCCCATACCACCTCTATGAAGCACCAAGTGTAAACTGCCAGAAATGTTGCTGACAACTACTTACGTCAGTCTTGAGGGCAGCACTACACTCTTAAGTCGTTCCTACTCCCACATTCTGACTTGGACTTGTTTCTGCCTCTACAGCCTGAACGACCCTCACCTGTGGCAAAAATAAATAAATAAATAAATAAATAAATAAATAAATAAATAAATAAATAGAAGAAAATAACAAAATACTAACATGAAAAATGGCAACCCACAGAGGACGCAAGATTAAAAATTCTTGCTTCCTTTGTGGGCGAGATATGGTGCATCTAGACATGCTCATGTATATATGGCAGTAAGTAATCTTGAACATATACGTTTCCATATGTGCGTTCATATTATACGTACATATTATACCATGAACGAGACATTGTGCCTCGCTGTGCTTCAGGACATGAATTCATATCAAATGTCACGTCGTTCATATCCGCCTGCAGCAGGGAGTTGTACATGCAGATGTTCGTCCCAGTGCAAGCCATTAGGTCTCCCAGAAGATGCGAGCATAGCAGACAAAAATCGATACAAAAATCATGAAAGTGGCAATCTTCATATGCACATGTGTTTCTTGCACGCACAGTGTACCTGTCAGCAAACACAACACTTGTCTGGACTAGGACTTGGAGAGATGAGGGAGGGCCAAAATGGTGGCTAGAGATAGAGGAGTTTTGTCCTCTGTCTCTTTTTGTCTGCGACGGCGGTAGGTGTGTGACTGTCAGTGATTGGTTTGCTTCTTAACCTTGATTATTCATGAAACATCTTAGGATATCTTTGACTCAATGACTTCCCCAACTAAGGACTTCATTTGACGCGAAGGGGACTATGTATATTTTTGCGGTAATTCTACATCAATCAAAAGCCTTATATCTGAATATCGCTTATCGGTCTGCGGTCTACAGCTCTCGGTCTGTGATTGTTTTAATAAATCATGTACGCCTTATCATTGCCGAGGTGATTTAAGACTCATTGCGGTGTTAACCGACCAGAAGAGGCTGAGAAAGGGCAGATCAATCTACTGCAAGATCACGGAAGGAATTAATCTGACTTTTTCAGTCTTTTAAATGTCGAAGGTACATATTACATAGGGTGTAGATTTGGAACAATTTATTTGATTTTCCTGTCTCCGTACTGCAAATATCCTCCACGATCACCACACCAGTGTCTCTCAAAGTTGCAGATGACGTTCGTTTCTGTTTCTGGATCTGAGAATATTCTATTTCATGAGATAATGAATGACATCATCTGCCGACTCTAAATTTGAGATGTGTGAACTGACCGCCATTTTCCACTCCAGCTAACAAAATTCATAAATTGAAAAACTGCATCACAAGTATTGGTTTTGAAAGAGAGGAAATTCAATTTTTGTTAAACAAATAGGCCAGCTATCACGCTTCTTTAATTTCATTATCTCGATCCCTTGTTATTACATGCAAAAATAAATGAATCGCGGCATGTCAACAATCAAGTACAGCGCACTTAGAACATGCAGATGAGCCACTCTACAAAAGGTGCATTAGCGTGACTTGTTCACCCACATCAGAAGCGAAAGTGTGGCATTGGTGCACATGACTGAACGTTCAATGTCGTCCCGACATTTCGACATTCAGGTGCGCCTTAACAAAATAATCATTGGGTTCTTTGCTGCAGTCGTAAAAAAACAAAACAAAAAACACATGAGAACGCGCTCTGCCATCAGCACTGCGAAGAAGCAAACGTGACATATCGGCAAAGAGAACTCTTCTCTATCTACAGTATGGTTCAAAATTATTGAGAATAGCTAAAGCATTTCATATTATTAAACGAGAACAAATCAGATAAAATTGAATGTATTGTGAAAGTGAACTGACCTTTTCATGTTTTGTAGGTAACAATTTAATATTTTATCAAGTCTCCTTAAGCTTCACGGCACAGTCTAAGACGGGTAGGCATACTTCCTATCAGAGAGGTTAGTGTCTCGTGAGTTATGCTGTCCCAGTATCGGACCACTTCTCTCTTCATGTCTTCAATTTTTGTCAACCCCTTTTGATTCACACATTCCTTCATCATCCCCCAAATGTTCTCAATGGGATTTAAGTCAGGACTATATGCAGGAAATGGTAATGCAGTCACATTTTTCTCCTGAAACCACTGCTTGGCATGTTTTGCGGTGTGTTTAGGATCATTATCTTGCTGCAAAATCCAGTCATTTCCAAAAAACACATGTGCACTTGGAAGGAGAATATATCTAATATGTTACTGTAGCGTTGATTTGTCGGATTTCCCTCAAACACACACAGCGGGGTCGTTCCTAATAAGGATATCCCTCCCCATACATGAAACTTTGGGCTGTATTTAGGTCGTCGATACAACGGTGCTGACGCAGACTTTGTCCATATTTTCACATTATTGGGATATACCCATATTGAGCTTTCATCAGTAAAAATCACATTTTCCCAGTCAAAGTTTTCATGTGCCAAACACCACTTAACACGCCTGTCTTTATGTTCTTGTTTCATGAGAGGAGAAGGAATTCCAGTCTTTTTCTCCCATCCAAGATCAATCAAATTTCTTCTAACTGTAGATTTTGATACAACTGTTGATCCCCTTTCTATCATTTCATACCTGATGTTGGAGATGCTTGGCCTTTGCTTTTTAGACGCTAAAATTCCCAGCCGGACGCGATCTGAGAAGTCCAATTTTCTGGGTCTCCCTGCTCCTTTCCGGTGCCCAAAATCCTTTCCCTCTTTAAAATCCTTCCTAATCCTATACACAGTAGAAAGAGGAGTTCCTGTTCTCTCTGCCAATGTATTTACATCATCAATTCCTTGATTACACAACTCAAAAATCAACCTTCTTTTATCTTCAGCAGACATTGTTGACAGTGCTGAGGAAAATGACGTCTGCGACAAATTCAGGGGAGGTAACTCTAATTGTACTATACCCAGTAGGCCAAGATGAGTTACCTCCCTTATACCATTACTTAGTTTTAAGTATCAGTGAATCAGTTGAGGTGTTAGGATAGCTCAAAGTAAGAAGAAAAATTCTCAATAATTATGAACCAGACTATATATGCTGTTATCGCAAGTGTCCGCTGGAGACGCCGCCGTCTGGCGTCAGAACTGACCGTCGGGATAGGCGTCTTGGTCGGATGTTGTAGTCGCGTAGAAGTTTCCACACACATCTCTGTTGCCCAGAATGAGACGGACAGGAACGGTTGGCTTGCTGAAACTTGTGGTGCGTGGGTTGAATCCCGTGTCCTTCACGTTCGGTCTCTATTATGGTCGGTCACTATGCGGATGGTCTATAACTTGATTGTTTTGGTGGAAACAGCATCATAAGTTCCAAAATATGTTTCTACTGACGTTGAATCATCAGGCAACGCCACATTGTGAGGTTGCAAACTAAATATACCTCTCCATCCGTCATATTCCCCGAGGCATAGTTTGTCGGGCTTGTTGTAGTTCGGTTTTTGGTAATGAGTGGGTGATAAGCGTCTTGTTGTCTGGCCTTTGAACATTGCTTGCCATATGTCTCTAATAAACCTTGCATATTTCGTGCACTTCGAACGATCACTGCTGCGTAGCGTCACAATGCCACACTAAGGTCGCCTCTGAGATTGTAATTAGAACAACGCTGGCACAAGATACTGGAGAATTTACGCTGCAGGGCTGATATTCTGTTGCGCGCGAGAAATGCATTCAATTAAACTTCATGCTTTGAAAACTGCAACAGCCTGTTACATGATTGACTGACAGATTGTATTATAGTTGTTGCAGCTGGTGAAAAGTAATTTTCATGATAATATTCTTGACACAATGATACGTTTCAGTTTGGGACTTATCATCATGCTATGCATAGGACGACTACGCAACTGCCGAGGACAGTTCGCCTCGTAATGTTGCTGCCGCGATACAACCGAATCGTTGCTGAGTACAGCCAGCAACAATATGACTGTAATGTTGCTGTTGGGATATCACTGAATGATTGCTGAGTACAGACAGCAACAATATGACTGTGATGTTGCCACCGGGATACAACTGAATGGTTGCTGAGTACAAACAGCAACAATATGACTGTAATGTTGCTGTCGAGATATAACTGAATGATTGCTGAGTACAGACAGCAACAATATGGCGGCGATGTTGCTGTCGGGATGTAACTGAATTGTTGTTCAGTATAGAGCGCCAGAATATTGTTGCCACCAAGGTATTACGGAATTGGTACAGACAGCGATAATGTCACTAGTATTGTGATGTTGCCGCTGGGATATTACTGAATTGTTGCTGAGCACAGACAGCGATAATGTCATGATTGTATTGTGATGTTGCCGGTGGGATATTACTGAATTGTTGCTGAGCACAGACAGCGATAATGTCACTAGTATTGTGATGTTGCCGCTGGGATATTACTGAATTGTTGCTGAGCACAGACAGCGATAATATCACTAGTATCGTAATGTTGCCGCTGGGATATTACTGAATTGTTGCTGAGCACAGACAGCGATAATATCACTAGTATCGTAATGTTGCCGCTGGGATATTACTGAATTGTTGCTGAGCACAGACAGCGATAATGTCACTAGTATTGTGATGTTGCCGCTGGGATATTACTGAATTGTTGCTGAGCACAGACAGCGATAATATCACTAGTATCGTGATGTTGCCGCTGGGATATTACTGAATTGTTGCTGAGCACAGACAGCGATAATGTCACTAGTATTGTGATGTTGCCGCTGGGATATTACTGAATTGTTGCTGAGCACAGACAGCGATAATGTCACTAGTATTGTGATGTTGCCGCTGGGATATTACTGAATTGTTGCTGAGCACAGACAGCGATAATATCACTAGTATTGTAATGTTGCCGCTGGGATATTACTGAATTGTTGCTGAGCACAGACAGCGATAATATCACTAGTATCGTAATGTTGCCGCTGGGATATTACTGAATTGTTGCTGAGCACAGACAGCGATAATATCACGACTGTTGTAATGTTGCGACCGGGATATTACTGAATTGTTGCTGAGCACAGACAGCGATAATATCACTAGTATCGTAATGTTGCCGCTGGGATATTACTGAATTGTTGCTGAGTACAGACAGCGATAATATCTCTACTGTTGTAATGTTGCGACCGGGATATTACTGAATTGTTGCTGAGCACAGACAGCGATAATATCACTAGTATCGTAATGTTGCCGCTGGGATATTACTGAATTGTTGCTGAGTACAGACAGCGATAATATCACTACTGTTGTAATGTTGCGACCGGGATATTACTGAATTGTTGCTGAGTACAGACTCCAACAATATGACTGTAATTTTGATGCCGGGACACAGCTGATTAGAGATAGTTGGCACTGAACGGATTCTTTCTTAGTACAAACTGTATGATACAACTATTATGCTGTTGAGTACAGGCGACGTCGCAGTATTGCTGCAAGTACAGCCTGCCGTCAAATAGTGTTTCTCACTGCATGTGTATAACAGAGTTGCTGGTCAGTCAAAACCCCCAGGATATAACGGAACTGACTCTCCGTACTGATCGCAGGGATATAACTGTAACGTTGATGACTTCGACGTCAGACTCTCTCCACCTCTCCCTTTTTTGTAGCTACTGAAACGATGCAATCCTGGCATAACTTCGGAAGATAGTCTGCTGCCGCCAGGAATCTGATTCCTTCTGACTTGAAGCACTGGGTGTATGGGTGTGACTGTATCCCATACTAGGGCTGCTGTAACTGTGTCGTGTTCAGGGTGGAGAAGTGTTCACTGATTATCTGGAACTCCCTCCATGTAGCAGACATCAAGCAGACCCATGAATGTCCGGGGTAAAATATTGGCCTTCAGTAACCCATGCTTGTCAGAGGCGACTAACGGGATCGGGTGATCAGGCTCGCTGACTTGGTTGACACATCATCGTATCCCAATTGCGTAGATCGATGCTCATGATGTTCGTCACTGGATTGTCTGTTCTCGATTATTAGTATTTCATTTTATTTAAAACAAACTGACTCACCCAGACATCAAGCAAAGAAAATCTGTTCTCCCGTCATGATGTTGATACCAATCTGGAACAGTTGGCGCATTGTGGATCTATTTAGGTTACAGATTGGTTGTGTTACCTGTTTGATAACAGATCTGTCTGTAAAATGTCTCTTCTGTGATGGGACAGGAATCTAGAAGTGTGTTGTATTTAGGGACGGTAAACGATATGTAAACGTATCATATATAATCTGTGTATAAGTACAGAAATGAATTCACACTACGTTCACCAAATTGTATGTTTCAGGGTACGTGGCAAACCTATACAGGGAGGGAGATGAGGTGATTGGCCTGGTTTGTCCACAGATCGCCAACAGATTGTCGTCCATAGCAGAGGAAGGTATATCCTTGTGCCATGCGCTCAAACTTGTGAAGATCCGGGTTAGGATTGGTCTCCTCCACCCCGTGCGAGTCCTAAGAGGATGCTCGCAGGATCGGGTAGTCAGGGGACGTATTTGACTTATCGGCAAAGAAGCAATCGGCTCCCAATTGCGTAGGTCGATGCTCATCCTGCTGATCACCGGATTGTCTGGCCCGGAGTCGGTTTTATATAGACCGCCTCCATATAACTGGGATATTGCTGAGTGCGACTTCAACAAACGAACAAACCTTGTGTCTCTCCCTGGAGAGCTACACCCTATGAAGTACCATAAAATCTTCCTATCTGAGTGCAGTCACTGAACCTACGATTTGATGTTTTCACCGCATTGTTTTTCATTTATCACAGCGTGAAACCTATGCAAAGCAATTGTTTCTCTCCGTGTAAGCTCTGCATCACGTTCAAGTAAAGTCAATGTTAACATGCATTAGACGAAGCTGCTTCGGTGTAAGGAGATTACGGAATCCGTGTTCTTGTTCGTTTTGTTGTATTCTTCCTCTGTGCGTGAGAATGAAGGCGTGCTATACAACTCTGATGCGTTTTAAAAGTTATGTTTTACATGTGAGGTAAGACGAAACGATCCCCTAGATACGCCCTATTAATTAATCCGGTTTGCTTGTTCCAGAAAAAAACCCAGACGGCATCATGAGAATTATTGAGGATGAGCACAAACGCATCCAAGAAACAATAGATCGTTTTACAAAGCGCATAGAGGCTACTCAGGTGAGCTTCACCAATTCAACAGACAATGTACTGTGGACTCCCCTTGTATCGAACTTCGAGATTGTGAGACGTATTTCGAGTTAACTTAGTGTGTACGCACTGGATTACATTATCAGCTTGTATACCAATAGTTTTACAGACAGCCAGCTTGTATACCAATAGTTTTACAGACAGCCAGCTTGTATACCAATAGTTTTACAGACATCCAGCTTGTATACCAATAGTTTTACAGACATCCAGCTTGTATACCAATAGTTTTACAGACAGCCAGCTTGTATACCAATAGTTTTACAGCCAGCCAGCTTGTATACCAATAGTTTTACAGACAGCCAGCTTGTATACCAATAGTTTTACAGACAGCCAGCTTGTATACCAATAGTTTTACAGCCAGCCAGCTTGTATACCAATAGTTTTACAGACAGCCAGCTTGTATACCAATAGTTTTACAGCCAGCCAGCTTGTATACCAATAGTTTTACAGACAGCCCCATGACACTCAGCCTTAAAGAGCTTCTAACCCACCCTGACGTTTTTCCGGTCGCCTTTGAAACATATCTGGGCTTTCTGTGTCCCCTCTTATTATTTAGAGCGGGATGACGGACTTCCTGTTAAATGCTTTCACCAGACAATTATTGTTATCACTACTGTTGATCACATGGGTACTCTGTTTCAGGTCAAAGGAGAGGTAATCACAGCTAACGGGATATCTCCCGGGCAAACAATTGTGGAGATGGCGGCGTCTAGGGGTATCAGCTTCATCGTGATTGGTTCACGTGGTCGAGGTGTCGAGAGACGCACTCCCATTGGCCACGTGTGTGACTTCGTTATGAACAACGCCACAGTGCCTGTCATGATCTGCAAGGACGCATAGAGACAGTGCTGTAACTTGCAGGATGACTCAATTTGCTTTCACGTGTAAAATGGTTTATTACTAGCCATGAAAAGTGTGTTATGTCCAACAAAGATACCACCGACCATAGGGATAAGTCATCTGTTACAAGGGTTGTGTAATAGTCTAGTGGTTAAAGCTCCCGCCCGTCACGCTGAAGATCAGGTTTCGATTCCCCATATGGGTACACTGTTTGAAACCAATTTCTGGTATTCATCCCCGTGATAGTGCTGAAATACTGCTAAAAGCGACTTAAACACCATACTCACGAAGCC
The DNA here is from genome assembly GCF_037392515.1 of Haliotis asinina. Lineage (NCBI taxonomy): Eukaryota > Metazoa > Mollusca > Gastropoda > Lepetellida > Haliotidae > Haliotis > Haliotis asinina. The sequence goes on from NC_090288.1 coordinate 62,318,265, forward strand.
CCCTGTTATGAGCACATGAGGCGTCAGACAAATCCTGATGCCACCCAGGATTATATTATCACGCGTATAAACCACGCTCACTTCTCCCCAAATACATGTAACAAGTTTGTATATCCCCTCCTTGCTATAACAGATGTCCAGTCCCTCGATAATGGACAAAATTGAAACAAATACAATTGAAAAAAATAGAATACTGTCATTCTTTTATGTACCCAAAGTGTGTTCATCATCAGGATGTCAATAGAGGAATACTATGTTACCCCGCATACAGGCGATACCAATATAGCAATACTATGTTAATACGCGTGCACGGGATGTCAATATAAGAATACTGTCAGGCATTCAGAGGATATCAACATAGGAATACTATGTCAACACGCATACAGAGGATATCAGTATAGGAATACCATCTTACCTCGCATAACAGACGATTTCAAACAATAATACTATGTTATCACACATACAGAGGATGTCAATATAGGAATACCATGTTGCCCCGGATACATACGGTGTCAATATAGGAATACCATGTTGCCCCGGATACATACGGTGTCAATATAGGAATACCATGTTGCCCCGCATACATACGGTGTCAATATAGGAATACCATGTTGCCCCGCATACATACGGTGTCAATATAGGAATACCATGTTGCCCCGCATACATACGGTGTCAATATAGGAATACCATGTTGCCCCGCATACATACGGTGTCAATATAGGAATACCATGTTGCCCCGCATACATACGGTGTCAATGTAGGAATACCATGTTGCCCCGGATACATACGGTGTCAATGTAGGAATACCATGTTGCCCCGGATACATACGGTGTCAATGTAGGAATACCATGTTGCCCCGGATACATACGGTGTCAATGTAGGAATACCATGTTGCCCCGCATACATACGGTGTCAATCAATATAGGAATACCATGTTGCCCGGGATACATACGGTGTCAATATAGGAATACCATGTTGCCCCGCATGCATACGGTGTCAATATAGGAATACCATGTTGCCCTGGATACATACGGTGTCAATATAGGAATACCATGTTGCCCCGGATACATACGGTGTCAATATAGGAATACCATGTTGCCCCGCATACATACGGTGTCAATATAGGAATACCATGTTGCCCTGGATACATACGGTGTCAATATAGGAACACCATGTTGCCCTGGATACATACGGTGTCAATATAGGAATACCATGTTGCCCCGGATACATACGGTGTCAATATAGGAATACCATGTTGCCCCGGATACACACGGTCTCAATATAGGAATACCATGTTGCCCTGGATACATACGGTGTCAATATAGGAATACCATGTTGCCCTGAATACATACGGTGTCAATATAGGAATACCATGTTGCCCCGGATACACACGGTATCAATATAGGAATACCATGTTGCCCCGCATACATACGGTGTCAATATAGGAATACCATGTTGCCCCGGATACATACGGTGTCAATATAGGAATACTGTCACCACGTATACGGAACATCTGAATGTATAAAATCCAGCCATGAACACAGGACATCAGCAAGAAATTTACTTTCACCACAGCTGCTCTAAGACCGCTCCAAGTTCTAATCAATAACACGGCTAGGTTAAGCTTTAAGGTCTAGCGTAATAGATGCAGTTGAATTTGCAAACAAAGACGTGTAGATCTATTTAGAACCAATATGTTTGATGCTGGACAAAGAACAGTTAATCGAATTTTCGATGAATATTCAAAACACTGTACTCTTGGTCTCGAGTAATGCGTTATCACGAGTGCGAAGTGAACCCTTGTTCGTGAGCCTGTGTGCGCGCGCGCGCGCGTGTGTGTGTGCGTGCGTGCGTGTGTGTGTGTGAGAGAGAGAGAGAGAGAGAGAGAGAGAGAGTATGTGTGTGGGGAGGGGGGGAGGGGGGGTGTTCATGCGTGCGTGCACAACTGGTTTTGCTTCAAACAAGGACGGCTGGAACAGACTTATGTACAAAGTCTAGGTGTGGTGTCCTTACCCTGATGTTGCTTGAATATTACTAAAAGCGGTATATGATCCACAGCAAAGTATATCTATTACTTGTTTGACAGTGTGGAATATGGGGAAGGCATTATTTCATCATTGTGCTGAGGTGAGATTTGGACGTGAGACTGCCAGTGTAACAGTACTTACGCACCCCGTTTTTCCAACGTTCGTCAAGTCATTAGGGAAATGTGACTAAAATGATCTGTCACCGACTTGATCAGTGCTACCGTTGCCTCTCATCCTGTTACACTGACATGACACGGGTCTTCTTTTTCCATTCTGGTTAGGTCGATTACCACACGTATAGTGACACTTCAAGGACGATTCTCGCCCTCTGTCGCATTTTCCATATTCAGCAATAAAACATAATTACTATGTTTCTTGAGGTCAACGCATTTAGAAAAGTGCCTTACTGTAGACACACTCATCCAAGCCACACCATTAGATCCAGATTAATAGCTACACATGGCCAGTCCTTTGGACCATATAGGTTCTGTCCGCCATGGTTTCTGTAGTACGTGTCGACGTCAGGGCGTGATCGACTGCTTAAATACTCTTCAAAAGAAGGGAAAGCACAGGCCCAAAAAAAAAAAAATACGGAAATGTATCAAACCTATACAATTGTAGATAAGTAGATTTATCTTGAACGTAAATGAAGGAAATGCGACACAAAGATGAACAAATGCAATGTTGTCATTGTCAGCATTGATTCAGTTCACTCCTACACAAGGGGGCGTTCAGGTCAGTGCCTGGTGACAACACCCGAACATTGCCTTAAACCAGCATTGGTTCTCATCTTGCAGGAGGAAACTCGATTCATCCTAAACAAGTCCGCGTCACCTGTTTCTCGGGTTCCATGCCTATACTCTGTTGCAGCACTGGGCGCACCGTTTTCGGTGTAGTCGTGTCATGACAGATCCAACTTTGGTCGATATGCTCGAATGCCCACTTTTCTCAGACGGTTTCTGGTGGTTTGGACTGAAATTCCCCGAAGACCAACCAACTGTCCTGCAGTGTCCTTTGCTGAAGCAAATCGGTGAGACTGATGAAACACCCGGATAAATCGTTCCTGAGCAGGAGTGGTCACTCTTGGTCTTCCACTTGTGCGACGATCTTGGGTCAACTCGAATCGCTTCTATACATCTGAAAAACGTATTGCAACACCAAAATAATTAAAGGCTGGAATTTCTTTGATTTTGATAGTGATCTAGTTGTAGAGGAAAACTCGTACTTTTTCATCTCCTACATCTGTTGCATCTCCCAAATACACCCATGCAAGAAGCATGCAGGAAAAAATGCACGTTTAAGTCATGCACCAAGAACCCTATAAAACGACACTTTAAAAACTTGATCAGTTCAGTACCGAATTCAAAGAGAAGAACATTTCTGGGCACACGGGTGAAGAAAATGGGTCCTCCACAATTGTCGACAGCATAGAGATGGCAGGTAATTGGAATAACGAACGCTGGTATGTCACTGCGCCAAATTGGTGTTCAAATTGGTCATCACCCATCAACCATCAGCCGCATTTTGAAAAAGCATCGGGAAACTAATGATGTGAAGGACAGAAGGCGTTCTGGCAGACCTCGATGCACTTCTTACAGGGAAGACAGATCCCTTCTGAGGCATGTGCGGCGAAATCCTTTTGCGCAGAGTAATGTTTTAAAACGGGAATGGCTGCCCCATCGACGAATTTCCGACAGAACTGTCCGGAATCGACTGAAAGCAGCAGGTCCTCGTGCTAGACGGCCTGTTAAGCGTCCGCTGCTGACAACTGCTCACAAAGCTGATCGTCTGGGCTGGTGTAGGGACCGCAGGAACTGAAACTTGGCATCGTGGAGAAAGGTCCATTGGTCCGATGAGAGTAGGTTTTTACTCTTCATGACAGATGGCAGAGCCCGTGTTTGGCGACGGAGAGGCACCGCTTACACACAGAGGAACATTACGGAACAGGTCCCATTCGGCGGTGGATCTTTCATGGTATGGGGATGTTTCTCCTACGATTGCAAACTGCCTCTGGTGACTGTAAGGGGGAACCTCAATGGCGTTAAGTATCAACGACCTGTTCCACACTTTGACAACCATCCTTTCCGTACAAGGCCTGTTTTATGGATGATAACGCTAGACCTCACAGATCTGCCCTGGTTCGCAATTATCTTCGCCAGGAAGCCATTACAACATTACAGTGGCCTGCACGAAGCCCGGACATGAATCCAATTGAGCATGTGTGGGACATTTTAGGGCGTAGGATACGACAAAGACAACCTCCAGTTCAAAATCTCGCACAGCTTGATGTGGCTCTCCATCAGGAATGGAACCAATAGCCTCAAAGGCAAATCCAACGCCTTGTTCTGTCAATGAGGACGCGTGTTGCTGCAGTTGCTGCTGCTGACGGAGTTACACCAGATATTGATATTCTTGTCTGATTTAAGGACTTCAACAGTACTTCTAGTGACCTTAGTGTTCCATTAACTTCTGACCAATAGTACCTTACTGCTATGACTATAGTTATTCTGCAAACCGATTTTGTGTGTTTCGTGCGATTGTTTTCAAATGACAAGAATAGATTGAAAATATGACAGAATACATGCAGTTTTGTTCTCATTTTATTGTCAATAGTCTATTTATGTCACGATGATGGGTTTTAGTTCATTTTTTTGCACAACCATATCCTACAATTCGTATATGTCACAGCAGATTTCCAAAATCCTAGTGTTGCAATACTTTTTCCAGATGTATATAACCCGTATGTAGTGTTGTGGTGGACTTTGAATTGTCTTGCAACGGAGTCCCTGCTTCCAAACCTCAAATGGCCATATTTCGGTCAGTAGCATTCAATCCTGGCACATTTTTTTTTATCTTCGTTTACCTCGCAAATTTCGTAATGAAATGATGAATTTGGTTTGGTCTTTCATGGCACATTGCACGTGCATTGCAAAAGCTTTTCTGTATGCATTTTTTAACGTATCGTTTTCATTTTTCATGACAAACTTTTAACAAGCACATGTGTTGGTTCATATACAGGACTTGTTTAATGACGATTGCTGTCAAAATATATCAAAATAAACATCTGAAAACCCCTATCCGTTCGTTTTTGTAAGGAGAGTATTATCAACATGGGAGAAATGAACCAAGTCTAGAAATAGTACTCAAGTTATATTATGTTGTAAGTTGTAGAATTTAATATACTGAGTCAATAAAATAGAAACTTCATAAAATGTAATTTTAAAAATAATGAATAATTTTTCTTTGATGATACATCCATGTATCCGATATGGGATCACTATCTTTCGACTGTAGAAAAACGTTAGCAAAACCCACTCAAACCCATCCATTCGTCGTACAGATGACGTCAGTGCCAAATCAGGTTTTCCACGTGCAGTTTTCTTCATTTGCACGTGTTTGCATTGGACTCAGGAAATGAAAGAAAAAAAAACGCTTTTAAACCACAGTTCTAATGGTACTTTAAATGCCTCGATTGTCAAATGTGCAATGTGAACGTGCCGTTGGCATGTTGCAAGCGGGAAGATCAGTTATTGACGTCGCAAGAGCAATTGGATGCAGGAATTTCATCAACGTCAACGTCTTCTGTGGGCCCAACGTCACCTCCGATGGACCCAGAGAGACTGGAATCGAATCGTCTTTAGCGATGAATCCATGTTTATCCTCAGATTCGCGGACTGCAGGCCTACCTAGAGTCTGGAGACGACGTCGTGAACGGTATGCCCAATCTTGTGTACAGGAAGTCGACACATTCGGGGGCGGAGGTTGTATGGTGTTGGGTGCTTTCTGTGGGAACAACCGTGCTTACCGAGACCAGGTGCTCACCCCTAAATTCGTTCCTTTCATGGCGGCTCATGGCCCATGTCGACAGTTCCAGCATGATAATGCTCGGTCGCATACCGGGATGTTGACACGAAATGTCCTTCAAAAAGCTGGAATCAACGTCATGGACTGGACATCGATGTCCCCTCACCTTTATCCAATAGAACAAGTTTGGGATGCACGTGGGAGAAGGATTCGTGGTCAGAATTTGCATGAACTTGGCGCTGCCTTGCTACAGCAGTGGCACAGAATCCCCAACCACGTGTTCACAAGCATCAGGCAGTCGAATGTTTATTCTTGTGACTTGACATTCCGTATACCCATGTTTTGGAACGGCGGTGTAGCCTAATGGAACTGATTGTGGCACTGTCATTGTATCGAGTACATCACACAGATCTCATCAATGAAATAATAAGAATTTAACCATCTCACCATCTCCTGTTCTTTAATAGTGCCCTGAAGGAAGAATGTGAAGTTTATTTTTTGACTCGGTATATTATAGTCAAACCGACCATGTTCCACCTGGTTATATCTGCTGTTGGTCACATTGTTAAGAAGCATCGGACACATCCTGGACCAGTGTCTCTCATGAGATACAGTTCAGCAAACAGATCCAAGGTGTAATACATAAAATCTGAGTTTGCGGCTATGCTTGTATTCTATGTTGGTCAAAACACGCATATATACGTGAGTTACACACTCAAAACTGGTGATCCAGTGTACACCTTCATCGTCAATGCTTCGGTCAAACTAAATGATATAATTCTGTCGTGATAACGCACTTATGGTCATCGTAGGAGCTGTATCTGAATAGCAACTGAATATCATTTCATGTATACACAAGAGGACACATGAAACAGCTGCAATTACTGTTAAAACTGCATCATTTATACAAATACATTCTCACACCCAACCGTCACACCTTGTCACATCTAGTTACATAAGCTATACATACAACTGGCTACCTTGCCATACTTCACTTTGCTTCATCCAGCCCAAGATGAATGCATACCTGGTAGTCCTGACTGCTCTACTCCTCATGTCCCTTCCTCGAGTGGAGGGATTAAGGTGTGTCCGATGCAGTTTGTTGAGGGTCAGGTGTAAGCCCCTCCCCAGTTCCTGCCAAGCTACTCGGGCGCCCTGTGGATGCTGCGACATCTGTGCAAGGAAGACCGGTTAGGAATGCTCCCATTTCAAACCGTATGTTTCACTTTTATGTTTTCTTGAAAGGCAGAATTTTCTGATCCAAGTTTTGACACATGACCTCTTTGGCGATTTTCCTTCAGATACACCAAAACACCGATATTATATACGGGTGGGGCGATGTGGTAGCCAAGTGGTTACAGCGTTCGCTGGTCACACCTAAGACCCGGGTTCGATTCCCCAAATGGGTACAATGTGTGAAGCCGTGTCCTTTCAGTATGGCAGCATAATACAGAGTGGGGATACAAACCCAAAGGTAATGGAAAATATGGCAAAAAGAGACAACGTTGGGAATATTCACCATTTAGTAACAGTAATCAAACTTCTGAGATTTAGGTCTCGCCACGTGTATATCAGGGAAGAGAGGTATCACACAAAACGCTGGCCTTGGTTGAAGTGCAGTGTGAGTCAGAATAAGGTGGAAGGGCTTAAAACTCTTTCTCAATATAGCACAAGTCTAAATATTGCAGAGAGCAGCCCCTTACTGAAAGCAATATAACGTTAAAACAATGACAGAACATAACGTTAACATTCAACACTGATGTTGCGGCAGGACATCCCTGCTTGCCAATAACTTGCTCATTACGGCAAACAGTAGGAATCACACTACAGAACAAGAAGACAAAGTCATCAATGCACCCCGCAATGGCAAGATATTCTTCGTGAATATGTCTGTTAGTTATGATTATGTCAAATGTTTTTGTGTGTGCATAGTAAGTGGAAGGAAAGCACTGAAAAGTTTCAAGGTTCTGCTCCAGAAAGGAGCACGGCTACTAAATTCAGTTGAAGCCAAAATTGTTGTTATAGAAACACACAAAAAACAATTTATTCAGACATCCCAAACTACCAAAAGGCCAGACCTACCTATGCATGAAACTTGGTGTTGAAATCGTGAAGAGTTCTGCTCCGGAAAAGAAAAGAGCAAGAAAACAGATGTGCACAAACTGAAATTTCTATCCCTGAATTGGCACCCATAGCTTTTCAGATATTGTGCGATGCACTTGATTTACGTGTGAATCCCAGCATGTTTGAACATGATCGCTGCTTTGAATATATATTGGCTAAGCTCTCCTCTAATATTTTCAATGAACCTGGGTGTTGATCAGGTACAAAACGATTACTTATAGATTCGGTCGAAATCTTGGCACCGGTTTATGTTGAATTCCGTAATTTGATACTTGTAACAGGCACTTGCTCTAGATGTTGCCAAATGGGGATATATAAACAAATACAGGTGATACCAAAGATCCAAGCAATTACAGACCTATCACAATTTTAAGCTGCTTAGGGAAATTTACACGAGTACTTAATACGCGACTTTCAAACTTTCTTGACAAAAACGCGATTTTATCCTCTGCCCAGGCTGGATTTCGTAAACGTTTCAGGACAGCCAACAACATATAGGTTCTGCACTCACTTACGCAGTTCTTAAAGTTATCGAAAAGAAAAATAGTTTTGTGCCTTCATTGACTTCTCCAAGGCCTTTGACACAGTTTGGAGAGTAGGATTGTGGTAAAAAATGCAGAAAAAATGGTATTAAAGGTAAAATCCTAACATTGATAATAAACATGTATAAAGACATCATATCTCAAGTCCAGGTAAATAATACTTATTCAAATTACTTCCCATGTCTCACTGGAGTAAGACAATGAGAGAATCTTTCCCCGTTGCTGTTCTCTATATTATGTAATGATTTGGAATCATACTTGTTATCGAAAGGTTGTGCGGGAGTAAATTCCGTATCAAGTGTCTACATAACCCCGATGTCATTATGTGGATACAGTTCATTGCATTGCTAATGCTGATGACGCATGAGGCAAAATGTAAAGATCAGTAAAACTAAAATAGTCATAGTCATTGCTAACTCCTCGAAACTAACATTCTCTTACGGTAGGAAACTTTTAGAAATTCTTGATACCTATATGTACCTTGGGATGGACATTCATAGAAAGAGACGATTTAAAAGCGGAATAAAAACATTAATATGTAATAATGCACTAAAAGCAATGTATGCATTGCCCAAGAAAGCCCGCAACCTAAACCTACCTTTGGATATGGTATAGTTTTATTTGATACTCTAGTTGTTTCTATCCTGCCATAAAGCTCAGAGGTGTCGGATTTAAAAGCACTGACTTAACTGAACGGATTCACCTTAAATTTTCTTAAAGAAGCTCTATGGTATATTTCGAACTTGTAAGACAGCCGTTATATATTAAGATATACAAACGTATGATATCTTTCTGGGATAAGTTTAATATCCCAAATGAAGTGAGAAAACCAGGTAATATATAATTTTATCACAATAGATTCTAAAATCAACTGTAATGATTATCCCTGGCTTTATTTCATCAGGAGTACCCTAAATAATTTTGGACTAAACAATCCATTTTGGTACTCTGCTCCATGGCTAGTCTCAAATGTTGAGTGAATCCTTAAGGACCTGTTTATTCAAAATTGGAGAGAAAATACCACGGCAAGCTCAAACGGTATCTATTATCGACGATGCAAACACTCCCCGGATTTTGAAATATATCTTCTCCTGCCTAAAGTTATATGAGACTGACCGCTGGAGTGGAACACCCACAGAAGAGCGACTTTGTCCTTTCTGCAGATCACCAGCAGTCGCAGATGAATTTCCTTATCTTTTTAAATGGGAAGCCTTCATTTCCGAAGGACCCATTCTTATCCAAAATCAATTTCTAGAATGGCTGAATCTCTCAAAAAATGGCAAACCTTCTCAAATCTAAAAGAATAAACACTTTATAAAACCTAGCAAAATATATTAGAGGTGTTTTCAAAAGGCTCCAAATAAAATCCAATCTGCAACATCTACTCCAGCTCCAAATAAAATCAAATAAAATCCAATCTGCAACATCTACTCGTTTTCAGTTAGTTGTAACATATATTTGTATATGTATTATCAGCGTCGATGTACATCCCCAATATCTTGATATTTATTTCCATTAATTTGTCTCATGTACTATCGTTGGTGGGTTGTTGATAATAAACATGGCGCTGATGATGAAAGGGATTTACACCAGGCGACTATACTGACATCCCATAGTACCTGCCGGAAGAACAAAAGATTCGACACGTTTAATTCACACAGGTTGGCTGAAGTGTACGATCCGATACCAATGCTTGAAACAGTTCATAATTAACATTGAGGCGTTCGGTAAGATAAATAGGTTGTTCACTGTTCCCTCTGGGCACACGTTCCCCTCACCTCGTGTATTCTTGTATCCGGATACACACGCTGATGTGTCACCGGGTTGAGCGAGGTGAAGGCAACATCTGTACCCACTTCAATCATGTGTTACATCACAAAAACTTGTTGCTCGTTCTACAGCTCCCATGTGGCATCCTGGAGAGTACATGTGTCCACCGAAAGTGATTTTCTTTATATGAACAGGAAACGTTGAGCAGGCTAAAGTATCACAGCACTGTAGGAATCGTATCCACTAGTCAAGCACTCTGAAACTTCTTAGTGTAGTAAATAGCAACCTCGCCTAAGGTTGATATCAACCTAGTGGGAGGTTGCTATTTGCCACACACACAGGTAAGGAGGACTGTTTTGTTAAAATACACGCAGGTAAAATGGAGGATTGTGTTACCTAAATGAATCTAAAATTATGTAAATAAATGCAATATTGTTTCGAAAAAAAGGAGGTAAGGTCACTAAGTCACAAAATCTCGCAAACACCCCTCCAAATAAAGTGAGATCGTCCCACGGGAAAGTGCATATGCACAGACCAGAACGCAGGACTCGGTATCAGTTGCTGATACCTCGCCGCGGGTATCCTTTTCAAACATGGGATGTTCGCGAACGCTCATATACATACTGGGAGTTTTTCGCTTGACCGAACGCAAAACTGTATTGTTTGAGCGCTGCATGAACACGTGCCATGTCATTTGAAGTTACGATGTTGACAGAGTCGGACGAACAGTCGTCGCAAGTCAGGAAATAGAGGCCCTCACTGCTGTCCTTGGACCTGAGAAGGTATTCAACACTGATTTACCTCATTATTCTGATACTAGCGACGACGATGAAGGTAATTCTGCAAACAGCGAGGTGGACGTGCGTTTATTTCGTCTAAAACTGACATCAAAGACAGAGCCCGCACTGCTGTACCCGTGAACACCCGTCGTAGAAACAAATGGACACTTATAACACATGGGCAATATGGCGAAATAACAACAGACTCAACGAGGAGAAAATTATGAAAACTCTGGATAATATGGATACGGAAGAACTAACATTCTGGTTGAGTAGATTTGTACTGGAAGTAAGAAAGAGGAATGGAGAGACATACCCGCCGTCTTCACTTGTCTCTCTTGTTATGCGACTTCAGTCTCACATTCCACTTACCTCTAAGCGAGATCTGGACATTCTCAACTCTCAATAATTCGAGGAATTCGGGTAAGTGTTTGATGGTGAACTTAAGAGAATTACTAGTACTGGGTTGGGACAAAAGAAGAAACAAGCCGAACCTATTAGGGACGATGAAGAGAACCAACTGTGGAAACTAAAACTTCTTGGAGGTCACAACACCAGAGGGTCTCTAAGGGTCACTACATCATCGCAGCTGTATGAGAAAAGAATACCTGAACAACTGATTATGGAGTGAACGGGACACCGCAGTGTTGAGGGTGAGTTTTACACACTGTCTAACTTCTAAAATTAAACCTGAAATCTGAAAATACGACATGACGGCGGTTGTAACATGTACATAAAAACAATGGTAATTGGAAACACTATTGAATGACGTCTTTGGTAGGTCCAAAAGTTTTTTCTGCCAGCGTTGGTTTTACAAGTCGATCTGTTTTCCATCTTGCGCCATCGTCAAAAAACAGTAACATCTCTAGGGCTCCTTCATAATTTATGGCTAGGGGAGGGGGTGGTTTTGATGGAGCTGCATGTACAATGTGAATGACACCCCCCAATTAATCTTTAAACTAAGTGACCCCGCCCTGGTTGTCAATGCCCCCACCCCACCCAGTACATGTGTGCAAAACCGATGGCCCCCTACCTCCTCAGAACAAAGTGGGTGACCCCCTCCCTTAAAATCATCATCACACTCCTCCCCCGCCCACACCCAACCACACACACACCACCACCCCTAGTCATAAGTTATGAACGGTCCCCTATAGTGAAAGATTTCAGAGTGGTATGGTTCACATGTGGTGCACTAGTTCCTGGCGATGCTCGAAGGTTTCATCCCATCAGAAACCAGGCACATTGATGGTCCAGCCTTTCTTCCTCCAACAATAACAGGTGCGATATGAGTGAAACACTCTTGAAAGCTGCGGTAAAGTTCAGCTCACTCATTCACTGTTGTGAACACAATAGTTTTTTGCACGTGACAAATATACACAATGTTTACAAATCAAACATTCTGTTTTCAGGTGTGAGGACCTCTAAACGAACCTCGGAAGAGAGCATCAGCTCCATATTGAATGGAACAGAAGATGCGACTGTGGATGCTTCAGACGTTTGCAACACAACTGCACATGAGACTGTGCTCCTTGCAACCTCTTCTGGCGCAATTATCCCTACGAACTGTGTCATTCGTGTTGTGGTTAAAAAGTAATAAAAAGTATACTTTCTTATTTATTTTGGCATTTTGACAGAGGTAATTCTTGAATATTTCTCGTGACGTAAGTCGAGAGAAATCTTCAAGAAATGCCGATGTCGTTTTTTCACGAGGGAGAATATAGATAATCGAGCTCTAAGCATGGCCGAGGTTTTCCATATTCGCCCAAGTAAACAGTGTTATTGTAAGTCCCTTGGAGGACAAGATAATGCCCAAGGGGAATATCCGAAAACAACCTCTGGCATAAGAGGTTGATGTGAGGATAAACCAATACAAAGTGAATGGGAACATATCGCACCGAGGTGTGTATAGAAATGGTGAATATGTCTGTTTGATGTAAGGGCAATTCACGAATTAATGAAGGTCATGGAGAATCATTTGTTTAAACGTACGACGCGGAAACATGGCGCCTCAGTCCCGGCGTTCTCTGTCAGAATTATGATGTGTATTTTACAAAAACTTCTATAAATTCATGCTGCTGTACAAAAAAAACAAAAACGTCACAGACATGCTGACCAACGTGGGCGGACTCTGGGTAGGATGCAGATAGGATATCGTATCCCAGTCGATATCAGTCCCAGACTCGCTTATTTACAGACATCTGTCACAAAGCTGGAATATTTATTAGACCTGAGCCAATAATGTCTTCAGCCGTACAACCTCGCTTTCCCCCATGCTGCCCTGACTTAATGTATGTGATCGTTATCAAATCCATTAGCGAACCGACAAGAACTGATCCAGACACTACGAGAAGAATGGCGACGTATCCCAGATGACGTCAAATAACGTCAACAGACGACTAACTTTTTTTCCTGTGCAGCAGAGACTTTGAGGTTCCTGCTCCTGCCATGTCAATAATCAGTTGTTGATTGATTAACGCCACTCTCAGCAATATTCCAGCCATGTTGCGGCGGTCTGTAAATAGTCGAGTCTGGCCCAGTGATACGATGACGTCTGTCAACCAAGTTAGCTAGCCTAGCCACCCAAACCCGTTAGTCGTCTCTTACCAGTAAACTATACTGAAAGCCATTAAAAACGCAATTGGACCTTCATACTTCCTTTACTCACACAAATATCAATATATATAGATATAACTGGCAGATATGTTTTAAATAAACATCTGTGGATAACGTATTCGGAAAATGTCCAATCAACAACAACGTCAGTGACGCAACAACGACATCAAACAAGGGAGGGGTCACTTTGCAGTCAATATCGTGTGTGTTCACCGTGCACTGCAAGACAGTTTCCGGGGGCATTGGAAGAAACAGCTTTCTCAGAAACAGATGTGGGATGGTCTACCAGTGATGTTGAAGGACCGGTGTCAATTCAGCACTTGCCGTTGGTCATGACACCAGCCCTTCCAAAAGGATCATGTTCCAAAAAGGTTTGGAGCAAGTCTTTCTTCTCGACGTCGATAAATCAGTTGACGTCCATCTGCAAAGGGAACGTTAACCCTGCGTTAGCTGTCTTCCTACTCTTTGGGCGCAGACATGGCGGTGTCTTGTCCCAGTTGTCCCATTTGAAGTATCGGCAGCTGTTTTAAACACTTCGCAAGTGTGAGACACGGGTATTGCGGTCCTCTCGAGCTGTCGTCAAACGTGATGCACCAGGTCGTGGGCAAATGCATCACTTTGGGTGGTCCGAAAACAATATCTGAGTTGACTTATGGTGCATGGATGCTCATTACAGTGCCTGACAATAACCACATCTGAGGAAACGCCGCTAACCATAGCGAGAACCTAATTCTCGTCGTCTTGTGTCAAGCGTGGCATTTTCTCAACGTAATTCAGTTTCAAAATTCCCTGTGGCTTTATAGGGCCTGAGTGCAAGTAATGCACTTGCACAACGTGTTTCATTAATGTGGCTGTGTTCACGAGTAATGTCAAAGGTCCAGTTTTAAGCATCGACGATCATAAATGATGAAAGCTGTGGGACTCAAACTCGAAATGGGCAATAATATCAGACTTTTCTCCCTACATCCTCTGTATCTCAGGGAATACAATCTTCAACATAAATTTTGAGTTTTTAATGTCTTTCAGTATAAATTGATACGATCAAGGAATCAACATTGAAATGAATTCTTACGAAAACAGCGTTGAACCGTGACAATATTTCAATGAACGTTCAAGTCACATCTTCAATTACTTGTAACCGTTGTTCCTATGACGATTCTTTCTGATTTATAGACCCGTGAAGATCAACGTTAGAACTGATCTCCAGTAATCGATGCTTGTCGTAAGAGTCATACATCTTTCTGTTGTTTGTAGGCTAGGTTGATTTAAAATGTGTTAAAGATACTTCGATCGCCACTTTATTTAACAAGTGTTGGTAGTCATTGAAGAATGTTACAGAGGGAGTCAGTGTGATGTGTGCCAACCTATGTACAGTTGAGGGTGCGTGATTAACGTCGTCATACATTGTGGTGACACAAGATGACACATGGTGCAGCTGTCATGGCTAAACCCAATCATACATAAATGGATTCTCACACCCAAGCGTCACACCTCCTCCTACGTCACATCTAGTCACCCATTGCTATAGATACAGCTGGCTACCTTGCCATACTTCAGATCGCCTCATCCAGTCCAAGATGAATGCATACCTGGTAGTCCTGGTTGTAGGGGTCAGCGCCGTTCTACTCCTTATGTCCCTTCCACTGGTGGAAGGACTGACCTGTGCCCCGTGCAGTAAGGTGAGGGTCAGGTGTAAGCCCCTCCCCAGTTCCTGCCAAGGTACTCGAGCGCCCTGTGGATGCTGCGACATCTGTGGTCAGAAGGCCGGTCAGGAATGCTCCTATTTCAAACCGTATGTTTCACTGTTCTTGAACGGCAGAAGCTTCCTTCTTAGTCTGTCAGCTTTGGGCACTGTGATCACAGGGGATCTCCATAAATCATAAGCACTCTGGTCGTCTCAGACGCTTAAATACTTAAGGGAATACCGTTAAGCATAAGTGTTTTGGTCTTCTGAGTGCTCGAACTTGCATAAGTGGCTTGAAAGTTGGGTTTGTGCTTTTAGCGACCTTGGTTTGTCAGTACCTATGCTAGCGAGGTGGATTTCTCTGACATATCATGCGTCAATCCGAACAGCGGAAAATCGGTTTTTCGATCACCAAGATCACCAAACTCATCAGGTCTAATACAGACAATATCCGACATGATGTTTGTATCCTGTTACGGAGAAATGAAACGGAATTCTTAACTGATGTTGGCTATATTATGAAACATTACTTACAGCGTCAATGCTTTTGTTCTAGGTGTGAGAAAGGCCTAGTCTGCAAATCAAAGAAGCGGGTTGGGTGGTTTCCGTGGTGGCGAAAAGGAACTTGCCAGACGTTTGTGAGTATCACTGCATATTGCTATTATCTTTTTAGGCTGGTGTGACAGACCCATGGCATTCTCCCTTCAGTCAGACACGCTTTCTTTACACAAGCCCATTAGACGACCGCATTAGACACGTAACTTAAATTTAGACGCCAGCATCAAACAGGTCCATCAGAAACCCACATTACACAGATTTATTTGACGCCCACATTAGACGGGTTGATCTGATGCCCACGTTAGTCATTTTGATCTGATGTCCAAATTAGACAAGTTCATCTGACACCCACATTACTGAAGTTGATCTGACGCCCATATTACACAAATTTGTCTGACATCTTCATTATGTTGATCTGAAGCTCACAGTACACCAGTATAAGTAAACTTAGCCTCAGTGTTTTTCGTTAACTCCACTACTGAGTCTAACAAAACATGGGAGGTCGCGTCAGGTAACCTTCTAGACTGACCAATCAGGACGCAGCTTACCAAATCGCGAAAGTAGACATTCGCACATATCTTTTGAACTTTTTATCCCGAAAAGGTTCGTACCCGAACGATTCCGAATGCTATTTAGCCATTCGTAACTACTTGTGTCATTCCGGCAAGCCGTATGGCGGGTTACGGAAAAAGGCGAGTAGTTACGAATGAAGTTGCGGATTTTTGTTTGTGGAGATATCTGTGTGTTGAGAGCCCATCCGATCCCCAAGTAGTAGCCGTTGTCTGATCGGTTAAATCTATTTAACCGTCTCGCTATTGATAGGCCGCTCAAAGGTTACCTGATGCGACCTTCTACTAGGTTTTGTTAGACTCAGTGGTGGAGTATAACGAATAACACTGAGATTAAGTTTACTTAGACTGACATTCCACAAGAACCATGAAGGTCCGGGGTAGAATAGGCCTTCAGCAAGCCATGTTTGCTATAAAAGGCGACTATGCTTGCAGTAGGAGGCGATTAACGGGATCGGGTGGTCAGGCTCGCTGGCTGACACATGTCATCGGTTCCGAATTGCGCAGATCGATGATCATGCTGCTGAGCACTGGATTGTCTGGTCAAGACTCGATTATTTATAGATCGCCACCACATAGCGGCGTAAAACTAAACTCCTCTCACATCACAAGTTGATCTAACGACCATATTACACAAGTTCATCCGTTCGGCATTTTAGACGTTGATGTGATGCAAGTCAAGTGAAAATAAGTCATTATATTCAAATCTTACGACCCAAATACGAATATACATTTGCAAACAACATACAACATAGAAATAATATGTAGTAAATACCATGGACAGAGCAAAATGACAGGTAACTGTAACATTATGTTTTAAAATAGCATTGTAATTTTTACGCAGTTCACACTATGCTTGGTACTTAACCGCTTATGCAAGTTTTGTGCATCAACCTAACCTCTTGTACAAACAATGCATCCCCAGTTTATTGTAATAACAACTCATTAATATATCCTCTCTTATGTATCCTTTCTCATGTATCATTTGTTTTATAGCTCCACTAGAAACGCTGCCTTTCACAGAATAAAGAAATTGTATAACTTTTTTTATTATCTTTTAAATTATCATCATTCGACAAGTTGATCTGATGGTCACACTAGACAGCCAGACACGTACATTAGTATATCACTTCCCCTGAGGCCACCATTAGAAAGGTTAATCAAGTTGATCTGAAGCTCACATTAGACAAGTTGATCTGAAGCTCACTTTAGACAAGTTGATCTGAAGCTCACATTAGACAAGTTCATCTGACGTTCACATTAGACAAGTGAGAAACTCCAACAGAATGAAGCATCTAAGCGTTGGATGTGTGTGCCAACAATTACATATATAAAACGTTTCAACTACCCATGGAAGACATGCGACCAAATGCCCAACTCTCCAGCTGATTGCATGCAGTCCCCCTGTTACCTAGTTACTGATAACATAAAACACTGACATTGTTCCCTGTTGCAGATGAGGGGCTAGGTCTGGAGCATCGATCGCAAGTGTCCACCTCTCGGTACAAACGTGAACTGTACGAAGAATAAATTCAATGCCGAAAAACTCCGTTGTTCTTACTTACAACAACGAACGACATTGAATCCTAATAGTATAAAAAGCTACACTTTAGGTAGGTACGTGTTTGTACAACCAAACTGTGATGCGAGTGTTCAGTAAATGTATGATCAGCACCTGTGAACAGCCTGGGTGGTGCTGAATAGGTGTGCACAGAGTTTGATCTCTTAGACGTTCCAATTAAGATCCGAACTTAGTAGACTAGTCGAATATCTTTACATACTGTTAATGTGATTACACAATGCCATTTTGAAAGTTTTGAAATGTGTCATATGTCATATTTGGGATTGCCCTTTCTTAGTAAAGTACAAATTCTAGTATTTTTTTGGTCGAGGCCCATCTGGGATTCGAACCCGCACCCTCACAGTCAGACACCTAATCGGCAGCACACAAGATCAGCCGCCTAATTCCACTTTGATAAGAATGTGTAATCCCAAATATTACATATGGAGTTATCTGGAAAGCATACCATGGGAACCATAACTTAGAAAATGCATTCACCAAACCTTGTGATTCAACATTCTTATGAATTAATTATTGAACATATTAATGCAGATGGTACATGCGAATGCTTCTCTGAGACGCCATACTTTCGCTAAACAGAGTTGTGTCCCTTGAACAAGTCACCGCTCTTAAGCTTATCAGCATAGGTCAAACAATCGCTGCTCCCGAATCCATCTTAGAGTATTAAACGGCTGTGGCATACGCCACTAAGGGCACTAGTCCCGTACTAGCCCGTACTAGCCAGACACATTTAAGGTGAAGTCAAACCACTCAGTCAATGACTCGCTTATTCAAACAATGAATGTCCTACTGTCGGACATAAAAAAAACTGTGTTTCTTTATTTTATCTCTAAGAACTAAGCAGTTGATTTGAGAAAGTGTGCAATATCTGTTAAACTATATTCCGCATAACTACAGCTACAGTGGTAGAGGGATAGGGAACATGAAAAAAGGACTTTACTGAGGAGGGATTAGTGCAGAAATGAGCAATGCGGGCGTCCAAAGCGACTTATTTGGAATAGACTATGGCTTTATGCAAATTAGTGTGCGACGATATTGTATTACAAAGGGCACAAAATGCCCATTTTGAAGTTAGACTTAGCTTCATCATAAACGATAGCTGACGCAAAAATAGTAACTTTAATGTTGAAACTGTTAAAGGTGTAGCTACCATAGAGTCTCACTATCACTATAAACGTCTAAAAGCAAAACCATACCGGGTGAAGCATACAGTGGTTGGGGTTGGGCTGGTGGATAGAGATATCACCAAAGATATGATAACTGCACCGGGGGATCAAAGTAGGCAAGTACACGGCATGTCCTAACATATATATATTATACAACAATATCCAGTACTGTCGATCTTAGGGTAGTCACGCCACCTGTATATTTCGAGACGTTTAATACGATGCTTTTCTGTGGGTGTCAGATATCATACTATTTTACATATCCTAACATAAACTTCATGAAAGGATGAGGTGTAAGCCGACTTTCCGGCTGAGCGACCTAATTGCCATCTGTAGTGTGATTTATTATTGTCAGCAGTTATTCGTAATTTTTTACTGATCGTTTTTTCGATTTTACGTGTAAACATGTTTTTTCTGGATATCCTCTTACGCATTCGACTGAATGCCCAATTAGGCCAAAGTGAGTTATTACGACATATCCTATTTGCACTTTTGCAAATTTTAGGGACACAGAGAAAGAGCCTAAACAACTTTGTTTCAATTTCTTGAGAGTACTTTAATATCATAATCAGCGAACCATAGCCAATCGTATTATCTTGTGAACTATCAGACGGAATCGAATACATGAGATGCAACTAGTCCCCAGCGTGGACCACGGCGACACCTGACATATCATCCTCACAATCAAGGTAACCTAGTGGTAAAAGCGTTCGCTCGTAACGCCTTAGACCCGGGTTCTATTTCCATCGTGGACAATCTATGAATCCCATTTCTGGTGTCCCCCAGTCTAAGTAAACTTAGTCTCAGTGTATTTCGTTACACTCCACCACTGAGTCTAACAAAACCTAGTAGAAGGTCGCGTCAGGTAACCTTTGAGCAACCAATGACCTTCCTGTCAATAACGAGACGGTTAAATAAATTTAACCAACCAGACAACGGCCACTATTTAGGGATCGGGGGGACTTATTCAGGTCACTGACACAGATCTCTCCACAAACAAAAATCCGCATATAACACAGTTTTTTGATCTGCAGTATATACGCTTTTGGGTTTCTGTTGACATGGTTATCATTAGCTAATATTTCCGCAAGATAACACCCTTGAGTATTGCCAAAAACTCTATTTTCTGCGACTGTTTACTCACCGTTGTTATGGCTGTACGTACGCCGTGTGCATCACGGAAGCGTACGCTAAATAGCATTCGGAATCGTTCGGGTACCAACCTTTTCGGGATGAAAAGTTCAAAAGGTATGTGCGAATGAGCACTTTCGCGATTTGGTAAGCTGTGTTCTGATTGGTCAATCTCAAAGTTTACCTGACACGACCTCCCATAAGGTTTTGTTGGAGTGTAACGAAAAGTACTGAGGAAAAGTTTACTTAGACTGGGTGTCCCGCGCCGTGATGTTGCTGGAACATTGCTAAAAACGGTGTAAAACTAAACTCACTCACTCGATTATCACTGTCCAGTTTAGCTTTGCAAAGGCTTCAAAGTCAAGATTTACCTCTTGATCACCTTGCATACCGCTAGACTGGATATGTCTCGCTTATACCGTGCTTAACTAAATAAAATTAAACGTATGTACTTTATTACCATATTTCATATTACCATGAACCTGTCCCATGTGGGTAGTGGATAGGCTCCGTGGCTCCGGTGAGGAAAGTCCCCGACTGCGTCAAACCAAAACGCGTTAGAAGATGGTACTTGTTGTTTCCTGGCTGGCGTTCGGTACTGAATGAATTAAACCGTAGCCAGCTTGTTCTGAAATCAGGAAACGTAACTGGGATATCCGAACATCGATTGAACTTTTTGATTCCTGTGTAACAACAGTCCTTAACTATTGAAGTGAAATATGGGAAAGGAGACAAAATCGAGAGAATACACAGCAAGTACTTGGTGTGAAGGACAGTACAAGTAACATACAGTTATATGAAGAACTTGGACACTCCCCTTCCCTATCATCAGACAAGTGATATGGTGAAGTACTGGCTTAAATCTGTTTCTACAGAGAACATCATCTTACAAACAATATTAAACTCAATGACGCAAACCTCTTCAAAATAGACCTGCGAAATGCAATCTTCCCTGGAACCAAACAGGTTTGGATATATATTGCTAACTCTGACATCCCAGTGTTCCGATGAAGACTAGAAGATAATTACAGTACACTTTGGCAGTCCAACTTGGAAAACTCATCATCGCTTCACCTATATACAGAATATTAAAACACTTTTATTTTTGATGATTACCTCTAGAATATAAATAATCATAATCACAGAAAAGCTCTATGCAAACTGCGACTCTTATCCCACATACTCAAAATAGAGGCTGGACGCTACGGCAGTTCCCGGGTACCATGCACAGAACGTTTGTGCACAATGTGTAATCTAATGGAAGTCGAAGACGAGTTCCACTTCATGCTCGTATGCCCCAAATATGCTGAACTAAGAACTATTTCAAGAACTATTACATCACAAGGTCAACCTACTATAATTTCGTTTTATTAATGCAAACAAAAATGTTAAAGAAATGAAAATGCTGGAAAATATTGTTTTCAAGCTTTTAAAGCCTGTCAATAATTCCTTTTTGTCAGTATATCCTAGCTAAGCCTCCTGTACTTAATTTCATAATATATACATGTAATGGCCTGGGGCCAACGTGGCCTGTGCTTATAAAAGTATCTATCTGTCTCTCTGTATTGTGTTTGAGTGGGGCAGTCATGTTAAACTGTGGTATTGTACCTCAGTCGGGAAAGAATATATCTATTTTCGGTACCAGTAACACACACGCACACACGCATACACGTACAAACCGCGGCATGCAGGCATGCACGCAAACACTACCTTTCTATATTTGTGCAATTATCTTGAACATGACGTTAAACCACCTCTCGTCTCAGCGGACATGAATATGTAACAGTGAAGCGCATATTTCCCCCAGTTAATAATATTTTGTCAGTGTAATAACTGATAACTATTCAGTAAATGGTAACCCAGCTAGAATTACAGTTCTTAACAACAGACTCTTGCTGCACACTTAAACATGCCTTCACAAAAACTCAACACCAGATAATTTATTTAGCAATGTTGCAGTCGTCTCAGCATAGCTTGACCTTTAGATTAAACTCTGATCTTTAGTTCGGAATTTACGTGAACGTGATAGTGATGGGATTATTTACAATTACCATAGCGTATGTACCCTAGCATATTCAGTGCTGAGCATCACCGTGTCTACAACAATTTGATAGTAAGTGGGTACGAGATGCATTCAATATCAAGTGTAGACAGCGAGCGACCAACTGCAAAAGGTCACTCGTTCACAATCGTCGTTATTGTGACCGTATTCCTTGTTGGGTAAAGATACTAGTGATACCTTATCACGTTACCCTTTGAACCTATTGACTGGCTGAATCAGGTGTATCCAATATCAACACATGTTCTGAAATGAAATCTAAAAACGCCTCTCAACCCCTGTCCCATATAGTCCCACTTGCTCTGTAGGCAAGATTGTTGGGATACACAGCAATGCCGAACTGAAGTAATCTGTCTACAGCCCTGGTTGTCTGGGGACAGTGTCCTGTAGATGAAATTAGTAATTGACCTCTTCAAGAACCTCCTATCATGGCTTCTCCAAGGTATATTGACGCTTTCTCATAAAATATGCATCGAAATATTCACAGAGAAGCCAGCTGAGTTATCATCTTACGTGGTTAACTTCTGCGGCAGGATGGCTGCTCATTTTGGAGCCTGACAGTGTTGAATGTACATATATTTCAAGCCCACTGGCAGCTGACACCATCAGCAGCTGAGTTGTCGACGCCATGGCTTTGATACGAAGAAAATGTTATCAAAGAACAGTTTTGATTTGTTTGCTTGCATTTGTGTTGTGGGAGATGTACTTTGTGCTTAATTCTCTGGGTGCAGATGGATCTAGAGTCATGGATAAACTTATCAATCAAGTCCTTGGTGATAGCATTCAGGCAGGTGTCCGCAAGGTTACCTCCCCTCGCCCTCTCAACATTAGCAACCACGACGAGTTAAGAGAGCATATTGATAAACTTAACATACGACAATTTATTCGGAATGGGGAACGCCTTGGATTAAAATTGGACTCGGAGAGTGTTGTGATTGTGATACAGGTGCATCAGAGGATTGAGGAACTTCGATACCTCATTGAATCTTTAGAAAGGGCAAGGTATATAAATAAATGTTTGGTCATTTTCAGTCATGATGTTTATTCAGAGAACATAAATGCTATTATAAATGATATTAAGACGTTCCCAGCTCTGCAGATATTCTATCCCTATTCCATTCAAATTTATCCGTCTGATTTCCCCGGCCAACATCCAAATGATTGTCCCTGGAACATATCAGTCATGGCGGCCCGGAAGCGGATGTGCAACAATGCTTATAATGCGGACAGTTATGGCCATTACCGAGAAGCCAAGGTCGCTCAGATGAAGCACCACTGGTTGTGGCAACTGCATTTTGTGATAGAAGAGATTCGGATTCTCAAGGACTTTGAAGGGACAATTCTCAGACTCGATGAAGACTATTACGTCGCTGAAGACGTGATTTATATTCTAAAAGAAATGAATAAGATTAGAAGATCTGAACCAGATAGATATAAAATGATGATTCTTGGAGATTATGATGAAATACCAACCTGGTCGTACAGGGGAATGTCCGGCATTGTCAGACAAGAGAAATGGTATGTCGGGGTCGGCCGTGGAATGGCGTTCGGTAAAGAGTTCTGGAATGAGTTCAAGGCATGTTCGCACGTGTTCTGCACATATGACGACTACAACTGGGACTGGGCGTTACAGGAAACGGTGTTGAAATGCATGACGGGGTCGCTAAATATTCTTCAGCCATCTGCTGGTCGAGTATTCCACATTGGCCTATGTCATGGTTTCCATAGAAACGTTGAAGGTTGTTCATCGGAAAGTATTAAACATCAAGTAACCAATTTGTTGATAGAAAACGAGGAGTACCTGTTTCCCCAAAAAATATCGCTGATCCATAACCCAGAAGTGGGCTTTGAACCCGGACATGCTTTTGTCAATGGAGGTTGGATGGACCCGCGAGATCATCGACTGTGTAAGAGCTTCCTTGGTGGAAAGAAACTTACAGAACAAACTATTCTGTTGCTCAATAAAGGTGTTCGAACCTGACGTTGACCAGTCTTCTGAGGTGAACAAAACATAATCTCCACTAAACTTGCCTGACAGAAGGCAAGGCCTGGTGGGGTGGTGGTGGTGGGGGTGGTGGGGGTGGTGGTGGGGTGGTGGTGGGGGGTGGGGTGGTGTGGCTTTTTTAGAGAAGCATACACATTATGAAATACACTCATCCCCTACAGACAGTAAAATCAAGATTATAGGACTATGTAATGGGGAGATATGACCTGCTCGCCCTTCCCTTAACACCTGCTGTCATCACTTGTCTATGTCTTGTTATCACTTGTCCACTGGTAAATGTCACCACTGACTTTGACACCTGAAATATCTGTTTCGACCCCAAAGCAGGAACTATAATGTTAATTCTTTGAGGGAAATGTGTATACATACATATAAAACTGGGCAGTTGTTTGCCTCCATGGGAGTAAGTGTTCAGTGTATTTTTGCCTACAGAAATATTACTTTGTAATGGTTTGGCTGAGGAGTGCGATAACGCTGGATATAAATTACATCCCTGCTAGTTCCTGGAGAGACGCGCCAACAAAACCAATGATGAAGACACTAGGACGTGCAGAAATATTTTATGATGTTTTATCGACGGGAGATACCTATTAAAGTTTCATTCATAACATTTCTGTATTGATTACTCATAATGTGC
This sequence comes from Haliotis asinina, assembly GCF_037392515.1. NCBI lineage: Eukaryota > Metazoa > Mollusca > Gastropoda > Lepetellida > Haliotidae > Haliotis > Haliotis asinina. The sequence continues at coordinate 62,343,315 of NC_090288.1, forward strand.
CGGGATACTTCCTTCCAATATTACACACAATTAGATGTCTATTTATATATCTCAGTTATTGAAGTTTAACATTTGACGGTATAGACTGTGAAATGTGATGTGACTATCGATAATGGTGTGCATAGAATCTAGTAGAATATATGGTCGATTCCAACGAAAAGTGTACACAGCTAAGTACACGGTCTCCAAAATAGAATTGCTTGCGAATTGTCATTCCTTTTACCAAAGCAATGTCAATACATTTACCTCTTATGAAAATCAGTTACCATTAGTATTCTCGAAACGTGACAAGTTGCTGGATCACTGAAGCTGAAAGCCCCTTTTCTAAATTATCTACAAATACCAACAACATACCTGTGATTAGATGGATTGTGTGTTGCCGAACATCCAAAGTCATGTTTTTCTGCATGCACGTGTTAATGATTAGAGAGGTTCTGAAAGCATTTAATGGTTTCTTTCATGTTTTACAACCTCAAGCTTTACGAAAATAGAACCATTTTGGTTCCCTTATTTCATGCAATTGAGATAGCACGACTTAGTGTTCATTATTTCATATCTATCTTATTCATCCGAGAGACAACGGATGGAACTTTCGGTAAGTACAACAAATTTAAAAAATTTTCAAAAACTAATTTTCTTTGGAAGATTAAAAATGTCGCTGTAGGTAACAAATATCACATAAATCCTTGCATGTCATAAATGTTGAGTATCAAACAAAATCATAACTGGTTTATCAAAGCAGCGAACACTTTGGAAACTTTATTTAAATGCAAATGACATGTGAATAAAGATTGTTTACAACCAGGTTAAGGCTTTCTCTTTGTTTGTCTCAGCGTATGTCAAAAAGTAGCAATGGATCTCTCTCTCTCTCTCTCTCTCTCTCTCTCTCTCTCTCTCTCTCTCTCTCCGGTTACATCAAAGATTGATTTTTCCACTAACTTCATAACTTGCGGGAACCAACTACAAACCTTAAGCTGATGAATTACACAGGGATTATGGGCAAATATCGAACATGTGAACAGGAGCGTTTTGGCCTAAATCTTTGCATGTCATAAATGTTGAGTATCAAACAAAATCATAACTGGTTTATCAAAACAGCGAACACTTTGGAAACTTTATTTAAATGCAAATGACATGTGAATAAAGATTGTTTACAACCAGGTTAAGGCTTTCTCTTTGTTTGTCTCAGCGTATGTCAAAAAGTAGCAATGGATCTCTCTCTCTCTCTCCGGTTACATCAAAGATTGATTTTTCCACTAACTTCATAACTTGCGGGAACCAACTACAAACCTTAAGCTGATGAATTACACAGGGATTATGGGCAAATATCGAACATCTCTCTCTCTCTCTCTAATATATATAATTTTTCATACCCAGGTGTCACAGCCTATGGTACGACATTGAACCTTGGGGTGTAGCTGATGTGATATATAAGTTTTGGTATCCTACTCTCAGAAGTTATTGAACAGCTCACACTGACAGAAAGAGACACCCCCCCACCTCACGGCAGTGAAAATGAATAAAATTGAGTATAGAGCAGTAATTAAGTTTTTAGATCTTGATGGACACTCGGTGAAGAACATTGAAGAAATGCTTTCAGCAGTTTATGGGAAGTCTTCCCCTTCATCTGCTACCATCAAACGATGGGTCAATGAATTAAAGCATGATAGAGTCTTGAAGATGACCCCCGTCCAGGTCGCCCAACAACAATCGAATCACACTCCACGTGTTAGAGGAGACCACAGGCATTTCACACGGATCCATCGAGACAATTCTTCATGAACATCTCGTCAGGTCTAAGGTGTGCGCACGATGGGTGCCAAGAATGCTTACAGATGAAATGAAGCAAACAAGGGTCACCGTAAGCAACTCCATTCTAACCAGATACAAGAATCCAGAAGATTTTCACTTTAGGCTAATAACCTGTGATGAAACCTAGATCCACCACTATGATCCTGAGAGCAAACAAGAAGCCATGGAATGGAAACATGTCACTTCTCCCAGGACCAAAAGGTTCAAAGCCTCCAGATCAGTGCAGAAGGTAATGGCGACAGTCTTCTTGGATAGCAAAGGCGTCATCCACATAGATTACTTACCAAAAGGAAGAACAATGAATGGGGAATATTACGCTAACTTGTTGAGGCAAGTGCGACAGTCAATCAAGGAGAAGCTCCGGGGCAAGACGTGGTATTCTTCTACATCAAGACAATGCTCTAGTACACACCTCTCGCGTTGCAGCCGCTGTTGTCCAGGAATGCGGGTATGAAATCTTGCCGCAATCTCACATTTCTGAAGTGATGAAGAGAACAACACCACATAAAGGTCTATTGCAATATTTATTGTTGAGTATGTAGGAAATATTCATGACTTATTGATAATATGTAACAAAGATATTCAATTCTGTACAATAATGCCTTGGATGTGTGAGTACATCACATGGCCAGATCAGCTGATGGTGACAGATGACTGAACTGCTCATAGGGACACACATTCTCTTCCCACAGAGGTTACTCCTGTCATATCTTCCTACATAACTCATATCTTCCTACGTTACGTAGGAAGATATGACAGGAGTAACCTCTGTGGGAAGAGAATGAGGGACACAAGGTGAAGACAAAATGCAACCTCTAGCTGGGGGAAAACAACTTGAGGTGCAAAGCTCATCAAACCAAAGCAGGTAGGACAATGTCACCCTCTCTGGGTCACAGAGTCAGTCAGCCAGCCAGTCTTGAGGACTGGTTCCAACTCAGACACACAGCTACACTTTCCACAGTTGGTTGCAGGTGTATTTGATGCTCACATGCAGGTGCATTATACATATAATGGTAAGCAACAGTAAGGTCAAGATTTATGGATGATTGCTCCTTTGTTTATGATGATCCAACATTTCAGGAAACATCCTTATTGGTACAAGCCTGCTGCGTACAAATGTGGCAACTAAGATCAGCAACGGCCTATAACAGTACGCAGTTTACTGAAATGTCTCATCAAAAAAGAAACTCTCTCATCCATTGAAATATTTCCTGTTTCTATCCACTGTTCTCAATGCGACACTGACATGAAAAACAAATCCATCATATTTTTCAAGAACAAATTCCATAACAACTGGGAGTGGTCGTGCCTGTTACACCGGCCATGAGGTATTGTATTCAGATTAGTTTATCAGCTATTTAGATCATTAAACTGACAAATAAATATTTCCTACTATTACTGTACATTTTAATCAATGAACAAGTTTACATATGAATCTATGCACTGCTGATTACAATACCATGATGTTAAATAAGTATATTTTATGATAATGTATCTGAAAGATGATTTGCACAATGAAGATTATTACATATTAAATGCACTTTTTTCGTAATCACTGTATCAAATCAGAAAACAAACACTAACAGTAAGAAATCAACACCCTGTCTGTAATATAACAAAATATTTTACTTTAAATGAACAACCCTACAGCTGTGTCAATATGAACAACAGAACTATAAATAGATCCATCAAATGTTGACAGTCCAAACCGGGCAAATGAAAATACACACTACTTTGTGTATTCCTATCAAAGAGTATATTTTACATTATCAGGGTTAACGGTGAGTTGCGTATGTTAGTATATAAAATAATAAACAATTTATTTTGACCATTCACACACCTGAACCTGAATAACATAGCAATACTGTGTAATTTTCTGATATATCCTCGTTAACTGGCATGCTGTTATTTCTTTCAGATCAGCACTGATCGATTGAACGCCGGCCTAACACTACATAACATGTACATAACATGTACATAACCTGTACATTACACATATATAACGTACGTACACGGAACTGCAGTGAATCAATCCTACAAGGACACTACATGACATGTTCATAACACATATGTAACATGTGCACACACTGAACTGCAGTGAATCAATCATACAATGACACTACATACCATGTACATAACACATATGTAACATGTACACACACTGAACTGCAGTGAATCAATCATACAATGACACTACATAACATGTACATAACACATATGTAACATGTACACACACTGAACTGCAGTGAATCAATCATACAATGACACTACGTAACATGTACATAACACATATGTAACATACATACACTGAACTGCAGTGAATCAATCACACAATGACAATACATAACCCGTACTTAACATGTACATTACACATATGTAACTTGTACACACACTGAACTGCAGTGAGTCAATCATACAATAACACTACATTCCACTTCATGTGCACTAGGCATGTACAGTCCGACACAATTGTGTTGAACTTTGATATGTCAGATTTACTGTTGTCTCCAAACAAGAGTTTTGTCCCCATGTATTCCTTCCATATTCATCGTGTTTGGCTCCTTTGGGTCTGGGACTACGAGAAGTATTTACAAAGGTCTCTATTACTATGATGCAATGGTGTTTGAATACGTATAGCAATATCTGCTTCACTGTTTTGAGTAGCACAAGAATATGAACAATTAGAAGTTACTAGAAACTGCATAGTCAGCAGATTTCTATTCCATGCTTCCACAAACACAAGGAAGTTGAAAATTCATGAGTAAACATTGAAAACTTTAACACCTCAAGAAACCTTGTGAATACCTAATAACCTAAAATATAATCCTGAAGTCTTTACTGATGTCTATGAGCACCTTGCATTGTGACCAATGTCTACGTCAAACATCATCTGACAACTGACCAACTCAATTCTTTCATATTAATTCATACATATAAGTAGTAGAGTCTTGACAAAATAAGAAATTGTTTACATTCTCTAAAAGTCTTAAAGTAACTATTTCAGGTACTTATTCAACAAAAAATCTAAAACCTTGAGAATAAGAATCATAACAAAGTTTGAATCCCTGGTCAACAGACTTCATATCATGACCTAGACCACTGACCCACCACACCATCTCAGTATGGATATATATGTTCCCACATGCTAGACAGTGGTAAGCTGGTCAAGTCTGACACACTGCTGTTATGTTCCCTTTAATGTTTATACCCATCCAGTCGTCATGAACGTGTCTTCTATATGACACCTATATACATGTAGTATTTTGCACGACAGCATGAATGTATATTGAGAAGACACTCTGTACCATTTACTGTTCATGAAGTCGTCACATCATCTATGTTCTGACGGGATATTAACAAATAAAAACAAGGTAAATATAAGAAACATGGTATATAAATCTAATACGGCATAAAGAACAATCATGGTGTGTTTGAACGTAAGGGGTACACAAGAGAGATAACTGATCACATGGAAAACAGACCACAGCTGACATTTCTGGCTGTGTAAAGTGGGGAAAGTAGAACACATCTTAGGTCAGAGATAGTTTGACAATGAGACATGCAAAAGTAAATGACCTTGGAATGTACCCTCAAACATACACACAACTGTAGGCGACATTATACCTTTATACAGCACAGCACAATCATATTCCCACAGGTGTTTCACGTAAATGTACAGGTACACAGAAAATGACTTACAAACAGGCATACCATTGACTGGTTCCCATCATGCATACCGGTACCTGGACACATGAATACATATAGGTGTATTGTGCACATATGTACTCATTTTATCACATGTTAATACATAATCACGCAGGTGATACAATTTGTTGCCATTTGTTCTGGCTTTGACGCTGGAGGAAGTATCCACAAAGTGTGACTCCTGTCTCACGGAACACCAACTATAGTTTGTCCATCAAATCTTGAACAGAACCCACAGCAATCAGATAGCCTTTGATGACAGAACAGTTCATCTATAGCCATGTACATGTTGGTGTCGTGTTCAAGTTGGTGCCATGTACTAAAGACATACTGGAAGAGACTGAGGCACAACATGCTTACAAATGTGTCACATGACAACTGTTTCCTGTTCAGAATGTAAGATCATGTAGCATGCTCTGAATCTCATCAAATGCTGCATCAATTTCACTTGATGACTTCTTGGCAGGACCTGGAACAAAGACACAATGTGGTTTATTTGTATTTCAGTGTTAATGTAAAAAATAAACAAACTGACCACACTTCTGATATTACTCATGACTGAACTTGACATCACATATATTACTAAATTAACCTTTGTGAAGATATCACATTTACTACTGTCCTGTTCTGTGATATCACATGTCCCACAGACCGTTCTGTGATATCACATGTACAACAGACTGTTCTATGATATCACATGTACCACTGATTTTCCTGTGATGATATCAGTTTAATTCCTGAAATGACTTCAAATGATATCTTATTTACAGAACCAACCTACCTGCTGATATCACAGGTAACTGATCTATCACATGCTACAGAAGAACTGAACTGTCTGCACAATAACAAGCGATATTAGACTCTTAACACAACTTACGGACTTCGATCACTTCTGGAGCTTCAACAAATAGATCTGGATTGGCGACACTGCGGACTTTGATTGTAAAACTTCCAGCTGAAAATAGTTTGTGAGTGAGTAACATCACCATGGACAGCACATCAGTTGAAGCATGTCACTCTGTTACACAGTTGCTACACAGAACGTTGTTTGCTGCACTATTTATTCACCAATGCCTAGATTGCCCATCAAATATTTACAATGAAAACTGGTCTAGATCTACTCTTGGGAAACTCTGGTTTGTTTCCTTTAACACAGTTCTTATCAACATGACCTATTGCCACAGGGCAATACTTCGAACAGAAAAATTTGTAAATGGCTAATGGAAATATAATATTAAAATATAACTACACATGAATTCATAAGAAGACATATATAAAACCCTTCACTACCAGCTAACAGTCTAAAGTACCTGTTTTGAATGACACTTCAGAGAAGATGGCAATGGACGCTTCATCGTTGTCACTGGGTATAAGTCTGACTCGAGTGTTTCCTGCAAGCTTTCCGCCATCCACGTATGCTTCCACCATCTGGCAAACATCGGGGTCAGACTGGACACTAAAGTCTGGCAGCTGCTCCTCAGCCCGCGTCAATGTGATTGGCACTCGCAGCCAGTCAAGGGTGGACAGCGGAAATTCTGAAAGAAAAAGGAGTGATTTAGTTCCTTAAAAGAAATGTTGTTTGTGTGAACCTCAAGGAGTTGAGAATGAAAATCAAATTGATCAACTGGCTCAACTTATCATGGTTTCTGTTGTCATGAGCTGTCACCTCGTGAATGGAATTTGGTCAGTACAAATGGTCTTAGTAACACAAATTACAATAAGCATGTCTTGGGATGTAGGGGATGCATATCTGCATCTTAGGATATTAGGATGACTGTCCCTGTCACCTTGATATGAAATGAATACTCATCTCTCCAAGGGACTCGTGAAAATCCTTGTTAGAACTGATCTTCATTAACTATGCTTGCTGTAAGAGGCAACAAACAACTAACTGAAGGGTCCTGATTTCAATATTCCTTATGTCATGTTACTACGGTTACCTACCATTTTCTCTCAAATTCTGGAGTGTTTTCAGTAATTCTGTTGTGTCTTCAGAGCCACAGATCTGTAAATGCAACAACCATTGCATTAGTCTCACTAGACATACACTACAACAGAGCTGTAATTTTGACATCCCTGACATTTAGACATCAGGGCCTGGATTTTCGAAGCTGTTACTGCCAAGACAGGCACAAGTCAATGTTCATGTATGGCACTTACCACTATCTCAACGATAAGAGAGTCGTAAGTCAATGTTCATGTATGGCACTTACCACTATCTGCATGATAAGAGAGTCGTAAGTCATTGTTCATGTATGGCACTTGCCACTATCTTAGTGCTAAGACAGGCACAAGTCAATGTATGGCACTTACAACTATCTCAGTGCTAAGACAGGCACATGTCAATGTATGGCACTTACCACTATCTTGGCGCTAAGACAGGCACAAGTCAACGTATGGCACTTACTACTATCTTGGCGCTAAGACAGGCACAAGTCAACGTATGGCACTTACTACTATCTTGGCGCTAAGACAGGCACAAGTCAGCGTATGGCACTTACCACTATCTTGGCGCTAAGACAGGCACAAGTCAATGTATGGCACTTACCACTTAGCGGTAACAGAGCTTAAAAAATCTAGGCCCTGGAAAGGACACCAGTTTAAAAAGACACATAAATGTATACTTTATTATTCCTCACATTTGTATATATACCATGCTTCATTATGATATCACACCATTAAGGAGAGGATAAATGTGACCCACACTGCATTTTCAACAACACAAGAATATGACCGTTGCATTATCAGCGTTCTTGTAACTTTCACAGATCAAAGAGGCTAATATAATAAATGTCAGCACACCTTTTTAATAGCCTCATCCTCCATCTTCAGTAACTTGAGGTATGTGTTGGCTTCCTGAAAGTACAGAACAAACAATGGGTGAAACAGTCCCCAAAAATAACTGTTGTGGGCCTTTGGTGATATTGTACATCAATAAGTGAGAGAGTTTAGTTTTATGCTGCGCTCACCAATATTCCAGCTATATGGCAGCAGTTTCTAAATAGTTTCGTCTGGACCAGACAACCTAGTGATCAACAGCATGATCATCGATTTACACAAGGACATGTGTCAACCAAGTCTGCGAATCTTACCACCAGATCCCATTAGCTGCCTCTTGTAACAAGCTTGGGTTGCTTATAATCAATTCTATCACATATTTTCATGGGTCTATAAATCAGTAAGAATCATGACAGAAACAATAGTCAATAACTGAAGATGTGAGTTGAATATAGCAAGTTCTTTTGTGCAGTCCAGCATCTCAGATTCACAAGGCAGACAAGGATGTACCTGACAGATGATGTTGTCCTTGTCAATAACTGAAGATGTGAGTTGAATATTGATGGAAATATCTATCATAAAGACAAAAAAAAAACATTTAAAAAAAAAAAAAATCAGGAAAAAAAATAATGTCAAAAATGAAGAATTCAGGGTAAAAAGCCTTAGTATCATCTCACTGACCAACTGAAATTCTGTTTAGTTTGACAGCAAAAGAGTTGATTACAAATATGACTGCTGTTTGAACTTTCTAAACACTCTGTTATTAATACAGCAAGTTCTTTTGTGCAGTCCAGCATCTCACAGATTCACAAGGCAGACAAGGATGTACCTGACAGATGATGTTGTCCTTGTTTTCGACAATGTTGCAGTTGTCCAGGATTGAGGACACCTTTCCCTCCACGCCATGTAACTGAGCACCCTGAAAACAGATGCAGCTGCCACCATGGTTGTTGCGGATGTAGAGGCGGAGGTACTGACATGTCACCTCGAAACCCTTAAATGTCTGAGGGACCCCTGAAATGTATAGAGAAGTGTGAGAGAGTGAGTGAGTGAAGGAGGGAGGGAAGGAGGGAGCAAGCAAACATGGTATTGTTGCAAGGGATCAGTGATATGGTGAGTAACTGGTGTGACCAGAAGGTTGTTCTAAAGATTGGATGGAAATGAAGCTACAACTCACCAGGTTCTTTAGGATCTGAACTGCCCAGCAGCTGACAAACTCCAGACAAACATGTGGTCCATGGACCCCTGGTAAAACACAACGCAGATCAGTACAACATGCACACTCCGGACAGACACATGGTCCATGGACCCCTGGTAAAACACAACGCAGATCAGTACAACATGCACACTCCGGACAGACACATGGTCCATGGACCCCTGGTAAAACACAACGCAGATCAGTACAACATGCACACTCCAGACAGACATGTGGTCCATGGACCCCTGGTAAAACACAACGCAGATCAGTACAACATGCACACTCCAGACAGACACATGGTCCATGGACCCCTGAGGAAACACAATGCAGATCAGTACAACACGCACACTCCAGACAGACACGTGGTCCATGGATACTTGGTAAAACATAACACAGATCAGTACAACTATTTGATTCAACAACCATGACACACTAACACTCGATGCTGGTTGCAATATTGGAACCTTGTTTACTAACAACAATTCTGATTGGATAATTTGCCTGGCATCAACAATTGAAACTGCTTGTGTAAAAATTCTGGCTGTGTAGAAATAATTTCAATGGATTCTCAAATATCGAAATGAAATAGTGATAATGGATATCAAATATCGAAACTGAGGTGTCAGTTTAGATTTATGATGAATTGAACTGAATCGCTGCTGCCCTAACACTCTGACACAAACACAAGGAGGAACACACATACAGAGACAAAGAGGTACACACATACAGAGACAAAGAGCTACATCCACATACAAAGAGGTACGCACATACAGAAACAAAGAGGTACCCACATACAGAGACAAAGAGGCACACACACACACACACACACACACACACACACACGGGTTTTTCCAAAGCTGACAAAAGACTTGATGTTTTATCTACTATACCATCTACTGTCATCAACCTACTTGATGTTATCTGATTTCTGCAGTTCAAAATTCTTCACCATCTGAGTACTCTGCCTGTAATGCAAAAATTGACAATTTACAAAAATTATACAGCCAATCTGAAAATGGAAAGCTGAATCTAACTAAACTGAATCACCTAAATTCTGCGAAAGTGAGTAATCCTGATTAGAGACAATTAATGTGAAACAACTTAAAGCCACAGTTAAGTCTAATTAGCCCATGATTCCTTCACAAGAGTTTACTCCCTTGCAGGCAATAATTAAGACCATGCAATAAGCAGGTGACCTCACCAGCCATACAGCGTGATGCCTGTGATAGTGTGCTCCTGCTGTAGATCAAACACTGTCCAGGCATGGTGAAGACTTGGGATCACCCAGAATGTGAAGGGGTTATCTGGAAGGTGATCATAACAAAACATGAAGGACGATGTTTCCAGATGTTACTTGAGGCAATGAAGCAGCAAGTTCAGATGACCATTTCAGCTTATTCTTTAAATTAATTGGAGCAGCACATTTGATTCATTAGAATAATGCATTAGCAGAGAATCATGATTCATCTTGTGTCACACATGTTCACAATATTTTTCAGTTCTCCCACAATGATTTCACTGACACTTCTCGTGGTGTATCTTTGTTACATCACATACCATCTAACACATGCTCATTTGTGTTCTTCTCTGTACACGTGCTGCAAAAGTCTGGAATATTCTTGGTCCATTTGCTGTTGCTCGGCAGTAAGGGATAATCTGGGATGAAGATGGAAAAAAATTGATCCAGCTTTGAACAACCAACGATTTACTTTAAGCATAATTTGAATATTTGGTATTTATTCTCAAAATCAACTGAGAGGTGACTGGCAGCCAGTATCTTGCCTTGAACGTGCAATGCACATGCCCTGCATACACTAACCATCTTGTGAGTAACACATGGTTCATACTGACTATTACATGTACAATCTTCACAGCGATCCTTTGTGGCCTAGTGGATAAAACCGCCAAGCTAGTAAGCAAAGGGGTGAAGGTATTTTACAATCATATTCATAACTTGTGAAAGTAATATAATTCTAACTTAAGGGCTATTCCGCAGAAAATCCCTGGGGCCCAGGCAAATCTGCAGAAAATCCCCGGGATGTCTTGGAGAATGTCCCCAAAACTGCCTGTAGAGGTTTATTCCATAAAAGGAGAAGCTGGCAAGACAATAGAGTGAAACCACCAGAGGTTTATAAATTCCAGGACACGTTCACAGGGTTCTGTAATAACCAAGGTACACAATTCTGCAAATTGTGGGGTACCTGTTGCCAGCTATTTTATTGAAAGTCTTCGCATGTCCAGCTGGTATGGTGTATTAAGGCATGTTTATTCCCCATAGTGTTGTTATAATCACTTGTATGGTGTACCTTTCGTTACATCTGTCGTAGTTTTCTCATTGCCATTTTCACCATAAAAGCGTGGTAGTCGAGGCAATAACTTCTTATACTCTGCAACAAAAACAGTATAACAGCTAAGTGAGCGAGTATGATTTTATGCTACTTGTAGCAATATCCTGGGAACACTACCGCCAGGGACACCAGAAATGGTCTTCACACACTGTACCCATATGAGGAATCAAACCCGGGTCTTTGGTGTGATGAGCAAACACATTAACCACTAGGCTACCCCACCACCTATAACAGTTATGAGCCAGTGAGAGTTGGTCAGATGTTCACAATGTCAGTTCTGAATGTCATCATGTGATCAGTGAAATCTGATCCAGACTTGTAACACTTAGACATGCACGAGACCTATCATCGTCAGAACTGTATACACCAAGCTCCTTCAAGTACTTCCTCCTCAACCACATTTCGGTAAACACATGATATCTACGTTCTCCCATTGGGGAAGTATGCTCAAGTTGATATAACTGTGCAGTGTAAGAATGGCAACAAACAGGACAACAATAGCAGTGTAGCAAGAACAACACAAAAGAAAATATGAAAAGACACACGATTTTACAATATTCTTCTGTATACCAACAGATGTCTTTTGGATGATGATATTTGTGTTACAGAAATATCTGTTTCATTACCAATGAAAATCTATTCTGCTATAAGGCATATATATCATACAATGATTAATTTGAATGCAAAGACACTTTTGCCTACCTTCAAATAAATCTAGAAATTTATCACACATTGCTTTGGGGAGCTCACGGACGATACTTTCTGGGGTCTGCCAAACAATTGGATAACAAACACACATAAAGAAACTGCAAAACTAAAAGAATGTAACATAAACAGTGCATGCAAAGTGTATCAAAACAAACAAAAACAAACAAGGTGAATAACACTATATTAAAGACAACAGTTTTAATGGATGACAACTTCTTTTATTGTGAAGAGTTAAAGACTCAACATAATCTTTAAAAATTTGTCATAGACAGTATTTCAACAATGGAGTGTCACAGGAAGCACCCAATTGAACAGAAGTGAGGCAAGATCATTACAGAAGTTTTAACATCACTATAACATTGTGAAATCCCAATGACTTCACAGTAAGCATCACTTTGAGTGAGTGAGTAGTGTTTTATGCCACAGAAATGGACTTCATATCAACATGTAGAATCAACTCCTGGGGCTAGATTTTCGAAGCTCTCTTAGCACTAAGACAGTCGGAAGGTAACGTTAATATATGACTATCTTCGTGACAGTGAACAACTTATCTACAGTGGTTATATATAATTAGGACATCACAGACATATCACTGGGATATCATGTTTATAGATCTCAATAACACATATCAGTTATAAATAACTAGGACTTGACAGATATATTCCCAACATTGATTAATATAATGCTAGTAATGCAACAAAACCTCTACTCACTCACAGTAACACGACAAGGACGTCACAGTAACGTTACACATGCAACTTTGTTAGCACAACACACAGGAGACTCTGTGCATCATGAAGCAGTGGTTTTCAAAGAGGAAAGTTGATCGAGTTTGATCACTTCACTAAATAGACACTGATATACAATACCAAGAACGTCAGTAACAAAATGTCTTCACATAGACAACGAGACTAGGTCCCAGCAACTGATCCAGGGGCTCACCAAAGACAACAAGTGCAGTGGTGCAGGTGGGTTGGGTGGGTGACTGGCCTTGTTGGTGGGTTGGGTGAGTGATTGGAGTAGTATATACAATGACAGTTCTAAAACACTTTCAAGAAAAGTCTCTACAAAGCCTTATTTAGTAAATAAGGCTTTGGTTGGGCCCTTAGCTCTTGCTACTATTACCCCTACTACAAAAAAGTTGGCGTGCCTATGTCACGTTTACTGTGTGTTGGTAGGAGGTAACACTGTGCCGTACGGTACGATCAATACACGTTTATATCGATGAAACAGTTTAACGTGAACCGCCTACGATCTCTTTGGTGTTCATAATAAAGGCTTGTTGGGCTTTTTGTATCCCCTGTTCTATGTACTTTTTTTTCTCGTCCTCGCTGATAGCAGACTTACGAGACTTGGATCGAATATCTTGTTTCATTCCGTTATATTTTTTGAGTTCAGAGAGGATTGAACGAAACTCCTCTTCTGAGATCTTACTATCAGAGAGTGCCGTGGAAATACGCTCACTCACTGTGTTGAGCTTTGCTTCAGCCAGAACCCTGATCTCGTCGTGTTTCAATGCCTTACGATGCAGTCTGCGTGATACTAACTTAAGCGCCAACCCTGCCAACCCTGCCACCCCTGCCACCCCTGCCGTTATTTCAATACCTAGCACTATAGGTGCAGCCACGATGGTAGCCAACAATCCAACACCTGCCGCCCCTAGTCCCATGCTGGTTGCCATAAGGGTAGTGTCAGCCCCGTCCACGATATTGAAAGCTCTATTGTACTTTATACATAGTGCTTTCCGTGTGTCACGGTCTTGTTCTAGTTGGCGTTTCACATCACATAACTGCCTCAAGCGGAACCCATCTACGGTTTCCAGCGTCTTCGCTACTTCCTCTACGACTGGGTACAGACCCATACTATAATATATATTTTGAAAGATATTTTAATTGGGTTTCAGTTAATACTCTATAAATTAATTTTAAGTCTACAAGTTCTATACTAGTAGTCAGGGTAATAGGTGAGAGTTTAATAGAATTTCCTGTTGTAATAAAAACCCCACTGAGGTTTATTAAGCGGTTTATAGGACCAGTGGTATCCCGTTGTATAACAATACGACAATATTGACCATGGTGTTCGTCAAACCAGTGTATTGACACCCCGGGTAAAATTTGGTGTACTCTTGAGGTGTTTTCATTGTCTGAATGCAAGAAGACTTCTATGATGAGTGTGAAAGGGGAGAATATATCAAGACTTATGTTAAAAGAATAATTGATAAATGCTAATTTATTTTTTTCTCCAGGCTTTAACCTATTTTTTGCGGTCTCAGTAGTTGCTATGAATATCCTCTCCGGAATGAAATCCCCGGTCCAGATACCGTTGTTCCTAATCTTAGTGACAAACCCCGTATCTGTATCTACTGTGATATAAGTTAAGTTGTTAAGTGTTAAGTGTTAAGTTGATCAGCCATTTGGGCTCTTTTAAATCTGATAACGGCACCAGTCTGTACACATTGTCTTTGAAGTGCAGGATATATAATTCATCTTCCTCACCAGGCTGATCGAATCCCTCCGTATCTCCTAGGTCGTTAAGCGTAGTGTTGGGACGATGACTGGCCATTATTATACTATTACGATATAATTTCCAACTGGTTTTTTGATAATAATTCAGGGGTGAACTTCATACCCATGAAGTGTATGTTGGCAGGCAGGAAGATATTGGTTAGTGATATCTTGTTTTCCACGATCACGTTGACCCCCTGCAGACTGGTGTTGGAGTTGGAACCCACCCGCACGTAAACATTGCAAACTTGATACTGATGTTGTTTACCCCACCCGAGTTTGATCCCCTTCACGATCTCGACATCATTCCCCGATGGTTCCCCTAGGTAGACTTTAATGATCAGTGTTGAGTTTGCTGGTAGACTCTCTAGTATAGTGACCACGCCTTCGAATTCAGACACCAACTGCAATTTCACGTTTTGTATGGTCGGTTTACTCGATAGCATGTGGGCTGCTATAGTGTTGACTGGGCTGACGACTACGCTACGTCTCTGAGTTGGGACGTAAGCCACAAGCAGGGTTCCATTGTTCACGACTTTGTTTAGGTGGTTGTCTTTGTTATCAGTAAACACGTAAGGGGAGACGAGTCTAATATTGAGAAACCAGTCGTCGTTATCGGGTAACAACACCCACTTGTCATCTTCGGTGAAGACGAGCATATATGGCTTGTTTCGGGCGACGGTAGTGCTCTCAACATCGTCTAAGTCGAACAGTTTACCCCCGAACGATGGGTATATTATCCAGTTATCACCGGTGTTGACAAGGGCGTACTTAGTGTTGACTGTTGCTCTTGTGGTATCTACTATATCACTTAGGGTTCCACCGGAGACTTCAACGCGTTTGTAAATGTTGTTTTTCAGTTGTAAGACGTACGATTTACCATCTACTCCGGGAGCGTCGAAACCGCGCGTGTCTCCGAGGTCGGAGATCCCAATATTGACGCATTTTTTCACTCCGGGCCCTTGTGCGCTGGTCATTTTACATGAAGCGTTAAGCTGAGGTATCCTATATTTACAGGGTTATGATTTATATCTAACACCGATATTATCAGCTCAGGTATGTTACCCTGGGTTAATCTCTTATACTGCCGTGGTGAAAACGACTCGGTTCTACCGTCGTTGTATTTCTCAGTTTTCACCGGCACTGCTCTCAGTATAGTGGAAGGGTGACCTCCTTGAATGTTGTACGTTGTGCTCACCTGACCGAGATGAATGTACAGCTCTCGGTACGGTACTAGGTCGGGTAACTTCGTGCCTGTGACGGTTGTTGTTGGTTTTATCTCGTCAGGAGACATACCGAGTATCCTCGCTAATGGTCGGCCGAGCCTCAAGGAGGTTCTTCCGTTGTTGATTAACACCACTGTGCCGTTTGAGTCGTTCATCTTGAGTTCGGCTCCCAGGGGTTTGAAGACCTCGTCGTTTAGAGAGCACACACTGTAGTAGCCGTTAGTTATCTGACTGCGAGTTCCACTGACGAACAGCTTATTGTTGCTGGCGTTGATGTTAGTCCATTGTGGTAGGTAGGTGATATCGCAGAGTGCGACTTCGAGTTGACCTGACGTGTTATCGATCGCGTACGTCAGCTGAACGGCCTCACCGCTCGTTATTCCTGGAAGTGTTATGTACATATTATAATATATGAATTATATATTATAATATGGATTTAGCACACTTGAAAATTGTGGTGAATGCAGATGGTACGGGGTTTAAAACAACCTTTATTAATATCTTTGAAAACTATATCGTGACCGTTAATAACGCGCAGGCGGTGGTAAACTGGAATCAAAACCCAATGCAGTTTTGGCAGAACCAACTCAACTTTGCTGTGTGGTGTGCGACGACAGGGTCGGGTGTGACGCCAGACTACGGTATAGACGAACTGAGTAAGGCGGTCATTTTGTTTCATATTTATTATCAAACGAGACGAATATTGAAGGAAATAAGTGCTCCTCTTCCCCAAGATAAAGCGTGGAGTATGACGAATAACCCCTATGATAAACGCGCTTATGAACGTGTTTGTGGGGAGTTTGAGATTCCAACGAATAAAGACTTTCGCCTTCCTGGTGTTAACCATGGTCTCGGTATAGTTTACGTGTACTTCTACAGGTCAGGAACATATAGGGCCGGTTCTAAAGATGGTTCATACAACCCAAGCAAACATACATTTACAGGCCCCACAACGAATGAAAAGGTCCATGTCAGCTACATAAAGCAAACCAATCCTGATGCAGCCACAGCCTGGACTAAAATGATCTCAAAAACATCGAAAGAATTCACTCGTGCTGGTACAATACGCTTGAACGACTCGATTCGAACGTACGTGTGGGCGCTGTTGGGTGCGCAGTCGATGACGCGTTCCAACATCCTCGGTAAGGGAACTGCTTACGACGCTCAGACACAGTTCGTTTCCAACGTTGAGGATGCTATCAATGCGCCAGTTGATATCCCGCGGGCCATCGACCGTTACCAAAACGTGTTAGAATACGCCAGATCGAAAGTCAATTACGTGTTTGGCGTGGGGCTGTACATGGCTCCGAGTGATATGCAACTGATAGTAAAAAAAGTGGTGGGTTATAACAACAAAATAGTCATAGCCACGGCGGACCAATAGTTGGGTATCAACCCCGATATTAACGCCCCCTATATCCCACACATCCCACCACGTGAAACGGGTATAGTGGCGCCACCCCCGGAGCCTAAAGTTCAACCAACACCACAGGAGGTGGCCCCCCATATTCAGGCCTCCTATCAGCAGCATATTGATAGTAAAACGGCCCTGGTGGTTGGTGGGGTAACTTTGGGACTTATTTGGTTAAAGATTTCTTAGCCGCTACGTACACCAGACCCGCCACGGCGACGATGGCTGCCCACATGTTTTGACTGAGCCACATGGCAGTTTTAGCCAGAGCACCCAACAACCACGAGACGATGCTACCCAGGATGCCGGGAAGGGCTTCGGCGGCTTTACCAGCTAGTTTAGCTAGGCCTTCCCCGAGTTTTTTTATCCAGTCTTTAACCCCACCGCCACTTGGAGTTCCCCTGCCGCCAGGTGTGGGGGGGGTGGGGGTTCCCCCCACCAGTGACACCACCAAGGTTGATATGATGAAACCCAATGCAGTCAGAATGCTGGCGATGGTGATCCCTTGCTCCCGGAACAATATCCGAATCCTGTTGGCTAAAGTTGTATCCTCGTTCAGTATTCTATCGATTGTTTCCCGAATGCGACTGATCTGGGATCGAAGCTGTTCACGATTCGAGGAAGCGGCTTCCAATCGTGTACGTCTCTCGTCTTCTAAATCACGTAGTCGTTCATTGATACGACGCTTCATATCATCGTTTTCAGTTTCGTTGAGTTTGGTTTTTTCCTTAGCGATGTGCTCGTCGATTTCGTTCAGTTTCCCCATGTTGTTCACGAGTTCTCCACGCACGCGTTTCACGGCTTCGTCTAAGCCGTGCAGTTCCCTTACCGGAAAGTCAAACCCCGGTAACGGTTTGTCCCAGTAGGTGCTCAACAGTTTTTCTATGCTGTCCGAGGCTTCTGTAGCACGCTGTGGTGTCATTTCATCTCTAGTGGTGAGGTGGGATCTGGTAGCTTGCAGATCTTCAACAACGGCCTTAGGTATTGCACCAACGTAATCATGCATGTTTAGATGTTCACGGATAAATTCGACACCATGGCGTCTGGCTAGAGTTGACAAGGCCAGTGGTTTTTTATTGCGCTTGTTAACGAGGTCAACCTCTGGTTTAGACTTAAGGCGTAGAACACCCTTTGTATCAATAAAAAAATTATCAAGGTATCGGCCCTGTAGATCAACGTAGTATTTATCACTTCTTAAACTTTCGTAATAATCATCTACCGTTGTTGCCAAAAGTTCTTGGTTCAATGGTGAACTAGTAAATGAGGTCTCCTGCTCATCAGATGCCTGGGCACTAGCGCCCGACATCTCCGTCATATCTATGTCTTCATCCATTAGTATTAAAATATATTTTATTTATATATAACAATGTACGGTAGAAAATTAGAACCTTTCAGAAGATTGAGAGAGCCATTAGGCGCCAGAGCCGTGCGCCAGTCGGTGACCATCACCAACAATCCCAGCAAGATAGACCAGAATCAAACTCTGCTGGTTAGATTTCCAAACCTTGGTGAGAATGACCTCATTGTACCAGGCACTGTTCGACTGGCGTTCAATATCACGTTGGCCTCCGACAACGACAAACACGAGCTAGTGCGTAACGTGGGTCGAGCTATCATCAAGAAAACGACCGTCAAGATCAGCGGTAACGAGGTGCTGAGTATCAACGACAGCGACGTGTTTCACTGCTACGGGGATCTCTGGAAAAGCGAGGGAGAACGAGTCAATGATGTGTACCAGGGTATCAGCAAATCAACCCGGTCGCGCATAGGGTATGCCTTCACGCCAGACCAGCTAGACAAGCTATCGGACGGTGAAAAGGCCATCGCTCGAGCATACGGGAATCGATTCTGTGTGCCGCTCGACTTCGAGTTGCTCACGGGACACGCGCCGTTTTACCAGGCCGCGCTGGGTGATAGGCTCGAATACGAGCTCACGTTTAACGACTATAGCAAAGTAGTGCGTACGCCGAACGGTGATGAGGCCAGTTATGCCATAGACAACATCTCTCTGGCGTTCGACATGGTCACTAGCCCAGAGCTGGCCAGGCAGGTTCGAAGCCAGTACTCTGGGAAGATGGCTATCCTGTACGATCGCGTACTGAGGCATAGATCAGTCGTGCGAGATAAGAGCGACACTGTGTGGAATATCAACCTGAACGTGCCGGCGCGATCGATGAAAGGTATCCTGGTCGTCCCCGTGGAGGATTACGAGCCATTCCGGAGGGACAGCGAGAAGTTTTTCAACCCCGAGATTGAAAAGGTGAAGTGACCATCGAGCGCGTGCCCAACCAGCTGTTCAGTCATGGTATGAGACCACACCAGCAGTGGGATGAGATAAAAAAGCTACCAGTGGGGACCCCACATTATATAACAAAGGACCTGGACCTCGGCTCCGTGCAGATCGGTGAATACCTGACCACCAAGTACGCCCTATGGTTGGACATGCGATCCACGGATGATGATAAACTGCACGGTAGCGGGCGTCGTATAGATAACGGCAGCGAAGGGATAACCATCCAGATTACTAAGAAGGCTCAACCCGCTGGTAAGTTGAAATTATATCTGTACGTTATTATGGACGCGCAACTTAATATAGACAATGGGAGATTCGTGCAAGCCATCTACTGATGGGGGGTACCCCCCCACACCCCCCAACAATAAACAGTCCCCACTGCCCCACACCCCCCGGGGGTACCCACAACTACCCACTGACCCACACTGCGCCATAGTGTGCGGGCAGACTGGCTGTGGGAAGACCGTTTTCGTGTTGGATATGTTGGAGGGTTACTACAAGGATGTGTTCGATAACATCGTTATCATGTGCCCTATTCTGAGCATGAATAAAACGTACGCGCGACCTTGGGTGATGACGGACCCGGACGTACACAAAATCGACCCTGGAACACGCCTGCAGGACTGGTTGAAAGCTCTTCACGAGAAATTTAAAGGGGAACCGACGCTGTTTATACTGGACGACTGCAGCGCTAATCGCGAGATAACAAAAAAGAGAGACATGCTATCGTACCTGGCCTTCTCCGGCCGGCATGCAAATCACAGCGTCTGGGTGCTAACGCAGAAGTTCAACTCGGTATTGAAAGACCTCAGGGAGCAGACGCGATGGGTAGCCTTATTTCACTGCAAGGACAGGGATTCGTTCGAGGAGTGTTTGAGAGAGAACGATGTGATGAGCAAATTAGAACGGGAACGGGTGAAGAAACAGCTCGCTGAAACTAAACACGCTAAACTCGTGCTCAAGACCGACCAACCAGTAGCATATATAGTATGCTAAGCAAAGCTAAGCAAAGCTAAGCAAAGCTAAGCATATAGCTATGATATTTGAAGTGTTTGTCGTGTGCAATTTAACTTTCATTTCTCTGTGTTTTGTCTGCATCGGGTATTATATAGTTAAAACTAAATCTTACTTGTTATATTATAAGATGGAGTGTGAGGAATTGCTCGAACAGTTGGTACCTGGGGGTGTGGGGGGTACCCTCACTGGGGGTGTGGGGGATTCCCCCAAGCGAGAGAAACTGGTGGCGTTGGCTGTTGGCGGCAAAGCCAAACATTACTTTGGAGACTACACTCCGGATAAAATTCACAAAATGTCAGCCGAAGAAATCGATAAGCTGTACGCTAGATACGAGTCCCGGCTCGGAGCAGAAATGACAAAGACAATAGGATCGGCTATGACCCAGATATACACCGGTATTGTATCACACTTCCTTCCCATTCCACCAGAGCGCCGACTTTACCTGTGGGAAGACCTCGAGAAAGACCCTTTTATCGAACACGCCGTGAGTTCTATCAGCTGCGGGCTGTACCACAAATATGGTATGTTGTTGGCTCCAGTGACGGCGGCGATTATCACGGCAAAACATTGTCAATTTGAGAGAAAGAATAATAATAATAGTATAGATGGATGCTGCACAGGAAACCCCAGTGGAGGTACCCCCAACAGTGATGGAGGAGACCCCACCCCCAACAGTGAGTCCAGAGGTGACGGTGGAAACCCCTTCAGTGGGGGTACCCCCCACAGTAACCAGGCAGAAGAATCCTAAGAGAGTAGCTGCCGGTAAAAAACGGTGGTGTAACCAACATAAAGTGACCACCCCCCGACTGTTGTTGGCTGTAGGCGTAACTGCTGCCGTGGTTATAACATGGTTATACGTGGGGGTACCCTCCCACAGTGAGGGAAACTCTGGGGGTGTGGGGGGTACCCCCACGCCGCCGGCAGGCCCCACTGTCGACCCGCATATCATGTTATAATTTGAATATTTTATATCATATACATAATGTCTGAGGGGAAAACGTTCGTCAACGACGCATACCACGCCACAGTGGTAGCCAGTCTAGCCGTAGGGTACGCTCGGTTGACTAAAATGGTGCTTAAACAACCAACTATCAAGCTAGATTTCAACCTGCAGGATATGGGTATGCTCATAATGAACCTTGGTATGGCGATGGCCACAAAAGACATCCTAGTAAAACAAGGAATAATACCTGATAATATAATGAAATAAATATAGGGATGGCCACGTTAGCTATGATGGTCGGTGGGGCGTTAGTGAATGCCCTGGCATTTTCCGGGAGTAATTTCCTCTTCTCGAAACTACGAGATGATCACGCGGCTGAAATACAGGAAGAAAGGAAGCGGCACGATCTCGCTACTGAGAACTTACAAAAGGCACAGGCCGAGTACGCTAAAAAACGCCTCCAGAGGATCGATTTTAGTAACGAACAACTCCAGCATGAAAACCATGCCGTTCAAACATTCAACGATGTCGATGAAGCAATGAAAGAATACTACCTATTAACTGGTAAACGATTGGAACCGCTAAATAAACCCACACTCGCTCAGTACTACACACCATCCAAGGGACAAATGAATCGTGAACTGGGCTTCATAGTGTTGGGTATAGCAGCTACTGCGTTGGTTGCTAAGCAATTAAATTAAAATACCTATATAAGTAAACATGAGACCCGCTCCATACCGATGCGAATACATACTTATGGGGAAGACCGAGGCCTGTGGTAGGAAATGCAGGAATCAGGGGTTCTGTTGTTTCCATATGGGAAGTCCTAACTACACGTGTTCTGTGTGTGGTATCGGGGTTAAAGGGCACTACTGTCTATGTAAAGCTCACGGAGCGAACGTAGTCAGACATCAACTCATCTACGAGAATAAAAAGGACTACATAAAAGAACGTAGGCGACTGCTCAAGATAGACTCCAAATAAATACCACATATTTTTATCAAGGGTTACCTCCCTTTACTGTGGTCCAATTAGACATTGGTTATGTTAGGTGTAAACACTATGACTACTGTGCGCGAGCTCAAGCGGGTCGCAAAACAGAGAGGTGTCATCGGGTATTCTCGAATGCGGAAGTCAGCATTGTTGAGATTACTAGGTTTGAAGCCCCTCCTACGGTAACACAATTAAAAGCTCAAGCAAAACAGCTTGGATACACGGGTTATTCAAACCTGGGGAGAGCCGGGTTAACCGCATTGTTATCACATGCCCCCGTAGCACGTCCCACTGTAAAACAACTGAAAGCCGAGGCACACGATTTGGGTTTAGCTGGGTATTCTCGTATGAGAAAACCACAGCTTGTAGAATTATTACGACAGAATAGAGCTATTGACCTACAGTTCGTGCACACTGAGCGCGCTGTAGGCAACTATTTGAGAGGTTGGCGCATGCACGTTGATAGAAACAGACATTACAGATATCAAGCCTCTGATAGCTGATAAGGTCAACCAGGAACTAAATAACCTAGGAAGTATCAAGTTTCAGATCACAGTGAAAATGTCGCTCGATAAGCAGGTTGGGGGTCCCACAGGGACCACTGAGTATGTTCAGCCTTACTTCCGAGGTCAACAAGAGGTCGTCACACATACAGAGACCATTGACGCATCAATCGATACCAGTTTTCAGCAGATACGAGAATACCTAGAACGCTACACACACTTGGGGTCCGGGTGGGCTGTAGATAAAATCGATAATGTCTATCTAGACATAGCTAACTACGTGCCGTTCAGAGGCGGGTCATACCTAGCCTTGCCTCCCTACTATAAGAACAAGCATGCCATAGTAAACGTTAAGAATAGAGGAAACGATTGCCTGAGGTTAGCTATCAGGTCAGCCTTATTTCCAGCTGGCACTAATCCGAACAGGCCTCTATTTATCCTCAGGATGATGGGCTCAACTGGGATGGTATAGATGAACCCACCCCCATATCCCAGATCACTAAAGTAGAAAAACAGAATAATATGGCTATAAATGTCTTTGGGCACGAAGGTAACAAAACAATAGTACACAGGGTCAGCCCGGTGAAGGATCGCCAAGTTATCAATATATTCATGATCCAACGAGGTGAAAAGTATCACTACACGTGGATAAAACATCTCAGCCGGTTGTTGCACGATCAGTCGAAACACGATGGGGAAAAACACTTTTGTGTACGATGCCTACACGGTTTCAGTCGAGCTGATTTATTAGAATCCCACCAGGAGGATTGTCAAGGTGTGGGGCAGACGGTTATACGAGTCGACATGCCTAAGGAAGATAACAAAATCCTAAAATTCAGTAACCACAAGAACCAAATGTCTGTGCCTTATATCATATACGCCGACTTCGAAGCCTTGGTTGTGGGTGGGGATTCCCCCAGTGGTAGCTTTACCCACAAAACACGAGCATAAAGCCTGTTCGTTTGGATACATTGTCGTCCGTTGTGACGGGGAAACAAAAGCTCCGGTAGTATATAGGGGCCCTGACGCGGCTGAAAGGTTTCTAAAGTGTTTGCAGGAGGAAGAAAAAATTATTAGGAATGCATTGTATAGAATCGCTCCCATGCGTCTGACCCAAGACGACAAGCTAGCTCACGCTAGTAGCACTAACTGTCACGTGTGTGACTCACCACTTAACGGTGATTCGGTGAGAGATCACTGCCACATAACTGGTAAGTATAGAGGCGCCGCTCACAGCGCGTGCAACCTCAAGCTTAAAATCAACCCTAAGACAATAAACATCCCCGTTGTCTTTCACAACTTGAGAGGGTACGACTCACACTTGATCATGCAGGCCATCGCGAAAATCGATGGTAATATAACGTGCATCCCCAACAACATGGAGAGATACATCTCCTTCAGCTTAAACGGACTTAGGTTCATTGACTCGTTTCAGTTCCTCCTGTCGTCACTCGACAGTCTGGTCAAGGCCAACAATACCTTCCCTATCACCGATCGATACACAGACGCCGAGACTAGACCCCTGCTTATGAGGAAGGGTGTGTACCCCTATGAGTACATGGATAGTTGGGCCAAGTTCACCGAGACCAGACTACCCCCTATTGACTGCTTTTATAGCAAGCTGAATGAGGCGTCCGTCTCACGAGATGATTACTCGCACGCGACTAACGTATGGAATAAACTGGGTTGTAAGAACCTTGGTGATTATCACGACCTGTACTTGAGGACAGATGTACTGCTGTTAGCCGACGTGTTTGAAACGTTTAGGCGGACGTGTTTCAAGCAGTATAAACTCGACCCCGCATGGTATTACAGCAGCCCAGGTCTGTCGTGGGACGCCTTGCTTAAAAAGACCGGAGTTAATTTGGAATTGCTCACAGATTACGACATACACCTATTCATTGAGAAAGGCTTGCGAGGTGGGATTTCCATGGCATCCAAACGATACGCGAAAGCAAATAATCAATACGTGAAAGGTTACGATCCTAACAAGCCAACCAATCACATTCTCTACCTCGACGCAAACAACCTGTACGGCTGGGCCATGAGCCAGTATCTACCTACAGGGGGATTCGAATGGGTACCCAACGTTGATGTTATGGGGGTTGCACCAGATTCGAACAAAGGGTATATCCTCGAGGTTGACTTAGAGTATACCAAGGAATTACACACATCGCACAACAGCTACCCCCTGGCCCCCGAACGTATGAGAGTTAACCCAGACTGGATGTCTGAGTACCAACATAACTTGTTAGGTGGGCGTGTGACAGACGTTGAAAAACTCGTGCCTAACTTAATGAATAAGACCAAGTACATCGTTCACTATCGCAACCTACAGCTGTACCTGTCGTTGGGTATGAGGCTGACCAAAATACACAGGGTGCTCATGTTCGACCAGAGCCCATGGATGGAGCCCTACATCAGAATGAACACAGACCTACGAAAAAAAGCCACCAGTGATTTTGAGAAAAATCTCTACAAGCTCATGAACAACTCGGTGTTTGGTAAGACTATGGAGAACCTGAGGAAACGCGTGACCGTGAAGCTGGTTCGGTCGAGTGAGGAAGACAAGCTCAGGAGATTGATAGCCAGTCCGGCATTCAACCGTAGTAAGATATTCACAGACAACCTGGTTGCCTTACACATGAAGAAAAGCCACATAAAATTCAACCGGCCTGTTTACGTGGGGATGAGCATCCTCGATTTATCCAAACACCTGATGTACGATTTTTACTACAACGAGCTCAAGAAACAGTACGGCGACAGGTGCGAAGTGCTGTACACTGACACGGATTCCCTGCTGATGGAGATTCGAACCGAGGACGTGTACGACTACATGAAAAAACACCTCGATTTATACGACACCAGCGACTACCCTAAGACCCATGCCATACACTGTACGGTAAATAAAAAGGTCCTAGGTAAGATGAAGGACGAGTGTGCTGGCACGCCCATAGCCGAGTACATAGGTTTGAGACCTAAGATGTACTCCATACTGAAAGCCGACAATAGTGAGATCCGGAAGGCTAAGGGGGTTAAGAAGTATGTGGTGAAACAACACATCAAACACGCCAGATTCAAGGAAGCCCTGTTCAAGACCCGTACCTTTAGGCATAAAATGAACACACTTAGAAGTGATGGACATAAGATATACGGACTGACTATAAACAAGACGTCCCTGTCACCTATGGACACTAAACGTTGGATAGCTATTGATGGGATAAACACATACGCGTATGGACATGAAAAAATTTGAGGCTATTTACTACAGCCCGCGTGGGTACTGGAAAGGAGCTAGCGCAGTAGATAAGCTAGCTAAAATAGCGCGAGTACCCCCGGAGGAAGCCAAAGTGTGGCTTGAAAAACAAGCCCTGTGGCAGATCTATTTGCCGGCACCACGCTACGTGCCTAGAAGGAGGTTCGGTATTAACATACCTAATAGCGTTCACCAGGCAGACCTACTGTTCCTACCCCACGACAAGAGGTACAAGTATGCCTTAACCGTAGTGGACGTAGCCAGTCGTTACAAGGAAGCCGAACCCTTGACCACGAAAGATTCGGCCCAGGTAGCCAGAGGATTCGAACGCATATACAAACGCAGCCCGCTGACGTGGCCAACAGAGCTGCAAGTTGACCCCGGACGGGAGTTCATGGGTGCCGTGTCACAACTGCTAGCCAAACACGATACAAAGGTCAGGCGTGGCACGGCCGGAGCCCATCGCAGCCAAGCCATAGTTGAGAGATTTAATAGGACTTTGGCTGAGCGCTTGTTCGGCCATCAGTATGCTAGGGAGATGGTCACCCCTGGAAAACGATCGACTGAATGGGTCACGAGGTTACCCAAGGTGGTGTCGGCAATCAACCATGAAGTCACCCGTCTCACCGGTAAGAAACCGGCAGACTCTATCAAACTAAAATCAATAGTTGCAGAGTCGGCCGCTCCATTGCGTGGGAAGGAGAAACAGATACCAGATAGGGCCCTAGTGAGGTATCTATACCAGCCGGGGGAACACGAGGGTGATAGCCGTAAGCGGGCCACCGATCCTATATGGTCAGTCAAAACTTACAACATAGATAAAGTGGATATGAAAGCCGACGAACCTAACTTGTACTACTTGAGGGATGGGCCGGGTAGGGGGTTTGTAAGAGAAGAATTATTGATCGTACCGTACGGCACAGTGTTACCTCCAACACACGTTATGTAGTAGGGGTAATAGTAGCAAGAACTAAGGGCCCAACCAAAGCCTTATTTAGTAAATAAGGCTTTGTAGAGACTTTTCTTGAAAGTGTTTTAGAACTGTCATTCCCTATACTACTATTGGCCTTGTTGGTGGGTTGGGTGGGCGATTGGCCATGTTGGTATGTTAGATTTTAACTGGTCCATGGCCATGTTGGTGGGTTGGGTGTGTGACTGGCCTTGTTGGTAGGTTGGGTGAGTGATTGGCCATGTTGGTGATTTGGGTGGGTGATAGGCCCTGTTGGTGGGTTAGATTTTAACTGGTCCGTGATTGGGTGGGTGAGTGGCCATGGGGTTTAGCACATTTAGAATTCACACCATATTGTGTGCTGCATTTTACCATGGCCTGTAACAACCCCCAAAGAAAACCACATCCCTAAAGAAATGACCAATCCTTGGAAAGTGCTTACAATAACACATTTTTAATTTGAAAAATAGTAAGTGAGTATGGTCTTATGCTGCTATTAGCAACATTCCAGCAAATACCACAACTGGTGACACCAGAACAGACTTGACATATTGTACCCATGTGGGGAATCAAACTCAGGTCTTCAGTGTGATAAGCGAATACTGTAACCAAAAGGCTACCTCATGGCACCTTGAAAAGGTGTCATGCTCCATCAAATATCGACATTAATGATGAATCACTCCTTAATTTGTTCAGGAAACATCATACTTATCCTTAAACAAGTACATATTACATGGCTCACATATCCATCACGTAAGTAATTAAAAAAATGAACACGTGTAGATTGTGATTTAAAGAATGCAGACGCTCCCTCACACCTACCTCTCTGTTGGTGTTCTGTAGAGCTGGTGAGGCACCAAACGCTAGTAACACTTTCGCCACTTCAAATCTGGTGTCAAACAGGGAAATAATTGTAAGATTCTGTAGTTCAGATAAACATAGCTGTTGCAGCTTTATCTAAAATCTAAAACGATATAAGGAAACAAACCATTAGATTTTTGATACATTCAGAAAGCATTGGAATTACTTCTTGTGTGAAGATAGTGGCTGAACAGTTTTCAGCAACCTATGATTGTCAAAGCAGTTAAAATGAGAAATAGGTGCTCAGACTCCTTCATTAGGCTAAAGCATGTGACTGTATCCAAATCACACAGTGATGCTCAAAACGTTAATCACTGGATTGCCTGACCCTGACTTGATATTTACAGACCACCATAATATGTTTGGAATATTGCTGAACAACATAAAGACAACAAAACTTCAAAAATGGCAGTATAATTGGAAAATGACAGACACAATTATATCCTACATATGAATATGCAACAGATGGTTTGAGAAAAATTCATTCATTCCGTTAACCATAATCTGTAGATTGACAAGCACTTTAGTGGTGTTGCCTTCAGTGCAGACTGACTGTCTGGCAGCTGTGCAGCTGTGATTGGGTGATCTTATGTTGTTTAAATGTACATCCATCCAATATCTAAAACTATATTTTCTCAACATTTAGTGATATCTTTTTGATGACTTACACCTAATGTAACCACAGGTATTTTCAAACCACTGACATTTTCTGCAGGACTGGGGTTGTTCAGTCTAGCTTCCTGTACTCGGGGCAGTAGCTGACTGATGTGTTTTTATCTGATATTGTTATTGCTTCGTTAAGGCCTGACTATGAACACATATATCTGTAATAGCTGTTGATGGCTACTTGATAATATAACATTAGGCCAGACCAATTTTATTTCTTGTTTTACAGATTTTTGTCCTCAGAAAACCTAAAGGCAGGAACGTAAAAAAATAAATATAAAGTCACTAAAGAAATATTCCATCTAAACTAAAGGTAATTTATGGAGTGTATATAGGGGAAAAAACAATCAAATATGTTTACATTTTTGGCCAATAAAAACATTAGGATTTGACTTTTCATTTTTTTTTATTCTTGCAAAATATGATTGGAGGATCTGCAAAATATGACATAAAATTGGCCTGGCCTTAACACAGAAATCACTGGGAACACTTTTTGTTTTGTGTAGCCTCAATACCCCTGGAAATGGGAAGTGCCAGTTAGAATTGTTGCAGGGCAGGTATGATGCAAATACATAATCACCTGAGGAACCTAACTGCCTCATGCAGAGGAGCTGTACACTTTATGACATCGATGCCGTTGGGGCTTATACCATATTCCAGCAGAATCTCCACGATTTCCTTGGTTCCCCGTGTCGCTGCCTCAATGATGGCCATGGTGTTGAGTCGGAGACGTGGATCGTGGTCCAGGAGGAGTGAGACAGCATCTGTGACAGACATGTTGATAATTAACATTAGATCTGGATTAACTGACATTACCAGATTTTGTTAAATTTGGTCCTAAATTGTTAACATCCTTTCACTGTGGTGTGCCAGGATTTTGTAATCAGATCATATCCTCCTTCATGTATAGCATGTGTATAGTCCAGCATCCTGTATACAGACCAACTCTCACAGTAAATGCTTGTGTGTAAAAAAACCTAGATGCCATGTCAGAATCTCTACTGAATGGTAACGAAACACAAGTTCATTTTTTTTGTCAAGATGTTAAATAAAAGACATAAACATGAATGCTTACTTTTATGAGATGTTATTTCTTAAAACTTGTGCTTCTTTTGTTGTTCAGTATATTTCGGTTCATTAATTACCAAACAATGAAAAATTATACTTCCATAACCTGAAATAGACACTCAATCTGAATAATGATTGCTACGTTCACAATCTCTGACCCACGAAGTAATGAATCCATGTTATGGGAGACACATTTGCTGCCATGATTAAAGCATAATGCCTTGCTAAGAAGTGACATTTTCTGTGAAACACATACTATGTTGAAATATTCAGTGAAAATGAAATCAATATAGACTTTTCCTGTTACCATGACAACACATGAAAGTATTGAAACAGAACAGGATGCTGTGTTGTGTGTCCTTCCTCCTTAAATGTTTATTATTATCTGTGTGAATTTCAGCCTAAACATCTCTACAGGGAATGAAATCATGGCTTTCACTTCTACATCTAGAAACAAACCTTTCTTATTGAACATGGCAGCAGCGTCTAATGGCCCAACGCCTTTCTTGTTTCTCTTGTCACTGTCTGCCCCGCCCTAAGAATACAAGAAGACAATATAATGTATATGGGAAAGTTGCCTTGATCGCATCATTAAAGTTCTGCAGACAACAGAGTTCTGGTCATACAACCTCAATCTGTAATCAAGTGACTGATATTATGAACACATCTTAAGCCACTTGTATGATCACACACAATGACCCAGGTCACCTTTCCCCCTGAAGTTTCTCTTTCAGACAGCAAATAGTGTTTGAACCTTCATTGGTCTTAAATATGAAAAAAACCCTTCTGCCTTTAATCCATAAGAGTGTTGAAAACATAATAAATACTGTAAACAGCGAAATGTTTGCGACCATTTAATTTTCGTGACGCCCCTGTCAGACTTCATGACGCGAGAATAAAAACACACGATAATATAGATATATCATACACTCTATTCAGGTAAGTCAACAACACAAAAACAATACTGGTGTCATTGCTCAATCATGTGTCTGGGCTAATCTGGATTAACACGGCTCAGTCACGTCCTGTTTTCATTGCTCTAACACCTCATTAAAAAGGATTAATTCTGAAATCACTTACATTAATTTGTTCTTAGATCACTTTACAAATCTGTTTATTTTATAACAGCTCGATGGTCACGCACCTATGTGTCATGTAAAAATATTCAGAGACGCCCCAGTAACAAGATCACCTTGTGATAATAAGAAGGCACGAAAAGGTTTAGTGACCATCAATCGTGAAAATTTAAAGCCGCGGAAATAAGACAGTTTACAGTAACTTAATTGTGAAATGATCACATTATCTTATACAAGTAAAGTGTGTAGAAAACACTGAGTCAGTATTTTAGAAAAAGATGTACAACAAACACAGTGGTGTAGGCACATGTATTGCTTAATTGGCCATTTTGAATAATCAAAAGAAGAAACAAGTCAAGAGTTCATTCATTGTGTTTAGAAATTAGACCATTCTAATTAAGGAAAATGCCCCTTGATGTCTGAGGGGGAATTTCCTTCACTTCAATGAGACAATCAGTCTCCCCCATGATGGCTGACTTGGTGTGTAACAGTCACAATGGATTGACATGATAACATGTCAGCATGCAACCGAGGCAGACAGGCTCCAGGTATCTCTCTCTATAAAATGTTGCACACTTCACTGGAAATGGTGTGATTGGTCAATGATTGCTTTGACCAGTCACACAAATGTCCACATGTAGCAGGGAATTAAATGTATTTAAGTATTGTGCTTTAGTTATCACTGACGTTTCACGCCCTAATAAACCCCCACTTCGTCTTGAACTTCCACAGGTTGGACAAATGAACACAGTATAGATATCCCTAATAGGCCATTCTATCATGATGTAATGTATAATCAAGGGTGGGATATCAAGTTCTTCATAGTATTACGAGGATATAAGCTGAGGAGAAACAAATAAGGGTCATGTTAAGTACATGTGTGCCTATCTATCTTTTATAGTTTTCTTCACAAGCCTTATAATATATATTGCACTGAATGAAGATCAGAGAATATATACAGGAACACAGAGATGAAGTGATGGATTTTTTCTTTTTTTTCAAAAAAGAGGAACATTTGGCAGCCTAAAGTACATCATACTTTGTTTTGAAATATAGGCCGTCATAACTACCAACACTCACTGTAAATGTTTGTCTACTATCAGCTCCACCTGGTGACCTATCTGCAGGTGCAATAGTATATTATTATTTTATCGGATGTGTTTGACACGGGTCTCTCTAATTCCACAGTCAGATATTCCCCACTTCATCATTTGGCACTTCATTTGGCTCTTCATCATTACTCACTTCATCATTTGGCACTTCATCGCCTGAACTCATGCATCTGACATTAGGCAAACATTCCATCAGTTCTTCCTATTACTACACTTCCCTGAGCTGGGACTACACATATGGGTTATCTGTTTTCCCCTTCAAGTAAAAGGATTTTGGTCTGTTGTTCACCACTGCACTCATCAATATTTCATCTATATGAAACCAATTTATAAACAATGTCCATCAACAATCAATTTCAATTGGACAATCCACTGAGTATCATCATGAGTATCGATATATGTAAATGGTCTGTGAGGAAATGTAGGAGGTCAGTCAGTGAGTCTGACAAGCCTATCACACTGGTTATGCATTTAAGGAAACTGTGGACAATGGCTGACCTTCATGACGTATGAATTTAAATTCAGAGATATACAGGGTTAATGTCTCCCTCAAATACAGATACAACAAAATTATGTACACAATATAATACCATATGCTGTACATGCAACAAACCATGTAAAATAACAGAGTAACAATACTCTATATTTTGTGCGTCAAAATTGCACAAAACATCACTATCACCTTACAATGAGAAATACTAAGGCATAGTAACACAACGTAATAAAAATACTGAGCCCAACAATACTTTTCCTGGATCACATTTTGCAGTAAATGTATATATCTGATAAGTGCACCGAGTGTGGTTCAGAGCACTTATCTCAGCCAGTTATCAACAACAAACTGACCCCACGTCCTAAGTGAGAGGTCACCTGGGTTGTTCCTACCTAAACTGAGCATACCTGAGTATATCTGAGGAACAAATCAGGTATACTCAGTTTAGGTAGGAACAAATCAGGTATACTCAGTTTAGTTTGAAAGAAATCAGGTATACGCAGTTTAGGTAGAAACAAATCAGGTATACTCAGTTTAGGTAGGAACAACTCAGGTATACTCAGTTTAGGTAGGAACAAATCAGGTATACTTAGTTTAGGTAGAAACAAATCAGGTATACTCAGTTTAGGTAGAAACAAATCAGGTATACTCAGTTTAGGTAGAAACAAATGAGGTATACTCAGTTTAGGTAGAAACAAATCAGGTATACTCAGTTTAGGTAGGAACAAATCAGGTATACTCAGTTTAGGTAGAAACAAATCAGGTATACTCAGTTTAGGTAGAAACAAATCAGGTATACTCAGTTTAGGTAGGAACAACTCAGGTATACTCAGTTTAGGTAGGAACAAATCAGGTATACTTAGTTTAGGTAGAAACAAATCAGGTATACTCAGTTTAGGTAGAAACAAATCAGGTATACTCAGTTTAGGTAGAAACAACTCAGGTATACTCAGTTTAGGTAGAAACAAATCAGGTATACTCAGTTTAGGTAGGAACAAATCAGGTATACTCAGTTTAGGTAGAAACAAATCAGGTATACTCAGTTTAGGTAGAAACAAATCAGGTATACTCAGTTTAGGTAGAAACAACTCAGGTATACTCAGTTTAGTTTGAAAGAAATCAGGTATACTCAGTTTAGGTAGGAACAAATCAGGTATACTCAGTTTAGTTTGAAAGAAATCAGGTATACTCAGTTTAGGTAGGAACAAATCAGGTATACTCAGTTTAGGTAGAAACAAATGAGGCATACTCAGTTTAGGTAGGAACAAATCAGGTATACTTAGTTTAGGTAGAAACAAATCAGGTATACTCAGTTTAGTTTGAAAGAAATCAGGTATACTCAGTTTAGGTAGGAACAACTCAGGTATACTCAGTTTAGGTAGAAACAAATCAGGTATACTCAGTTTAGGTAGAAACAAATC
Organism: Haliotis asinina; assembly: GCF_037392515.1. Lineage (NCBI taxonomy): Eukaryota > Metazoa > Mollusca > Gastropoda > Lepetellida > Haliotidae > Haliotis > Haliotis asinina. The sequence continues at coordinate 62,377,656 of NC_090288.1, forward strand.
AGGTATACTCAGTTTAGGTAGGAACAACTCAGGTATACTTAGTTTAGGTAGAAACAAATGAGGTATACTCAGTTTAGGTAGGAACAAATCAGGTATACTCAGTTTAGGTAGAAACAAATCAGGTATACTCAGTTTAGGTAGAAACAAATCAGGTATACTCAGTTTAGGTAGGAACAACTCAGGTATACTCAGTTTAGGTAGAAACAAATCAGGTATACTCAGTTTAGGTAGAAACAAATCAGGTATACTCAGTTTAGGTAGGAACAACTCAGGTATACTTAGTTTAGGTAGAAACAAATCAGGTATACTCAGTTTAGGTAGAAACAAATCAGGTATACTCAGTTTAGGTAGAAACAAATCAGGTATACTCAGTTTAGGTAGGAACAAATCAGGTATACTTAGTTTAGGTAGAAACAAATCAGGTATACTCAGTTTAGTTTGAAAGAAATCAGGTATACTCAGTTTAGTTTGAAAGAAATCAGGTATACTCAGTTTAGTTTGAAAGAAATCAGGTATACTCAGTTTAGGTAGAAACAAATCAGGTATACTCAGTTTAGGTAGAAACAAATCAGGTATACTCAGTTTAGGTAGGAACAACTCAGGTATATTTAGTTTAGGTAGAAACAAATCAGGTATACTCAGTTTAGGTAGAAACAAATCAGGTATACTCAGTTTAGGTAGGAACAACTCAGGTATACTTAGTTTAGGTAGAAACAAATCAGGTATACTCAGTTTAGGTAGAAACAAATCAGGTATACTCAGTTTAGGTAGAAACAAATCAGGTATACTCAGTTTAGGTAGGAACAAATCAGGTATACTTAGTTTAGGTAGAAACAAATCAGGTATACTCAGTTTAGTTTGAAAGAAATCAGGTATACTCAGTTTAGTTTGAAAGAAATCAGGTATACTCAGTTTAGTTTGAAAGAAATCAGGTATACTCAGTTTAGGTAGAAACAAATCAGGTATACTCAGTTTAGGTAGGAACAACTCAGGTATACTTAGTTTAGGTAGAAACAAATCAGGTATACTCAGTTTAGGTAGAAACAAATCAGGTATACTCAGTTTAGGTAGGAACAAATCAGGTATACTCAGTTTAGGTAGGAACAAATGAGGTATACTTAGTTTAGGTAGAAACAAATCAGGTATACTCAGTTTAGTTTGAAAGAAATCAGGTATACTCAGTTTAGGTAGAAACAAATCAGGTATACTCAGTTTAGGTAGGAACAAATGAAGTATACTCAGTTTAGGTAGGAACAAATCAGGTATACTTAGTTTAGGTAGAAACAAATCAGGTATACTCAGTTTAGTTTGAAAGAAATCAGGTATACTCAGTTTAGGTAGAAACAAATCAGGTATACTCAGTTTAGGTAGGAACAACTCAGGTATACTCAGTTTAGGTAGAAACAAATCAGGTATACTCAGTTTAGGTAGAAACAAATGAGGTATACTCAGTTTAGGTAGGAACAAATCAGGTATACTCAGTTTAGGTAGGAACAAATCAGGTATACTCAGTTTAGGTAGAAACAAATCAGGTATACTCAGTTTAGGTAGAAACAAATCAGGTATACTCAGTTTAGGTAGGAACAAATGAGGTATACTCAGTTTAGGTAGAAACAAATCAGGTATACTCAGTTTAGGTAGAAACAACTCAGGTATACTCAGTTTAGGTAGAAACAAATCAGGTATACTCAGTTTAGGTAGAAACAAATCAGGTATACTCAGTTTAGGTAGAAACAAATCAGGTATACTCAGTTTAGGTAGGAACAAATCAGGTATACTTAGTTTAGGTAGAAACAAATCAGGTATACTCAGTTTAGTTTGAAAGAAATCAGGTATACTTAGTTTAGGTAGAAACAACTCAGGTATACTCAGTTTAGGTAGGAACAACTCAGGTATACTCAGTTTAGGTAGAAACAAATCAGGTATACTCAGTTTAGGTAGAAACAAATGAGGTATACTCAGTTTAGGTAGGAACAAATGAGGTATACTCAGTTTAGGTAGAAACAAATCAGGTATACTCAGTTTAGGTAGGAACAAATCAGGTATACTCAGTTTAGGTAGAAACAAATCAGGTATACTCAGTTTAGGTAGAAACAAATGAGGTATACTCAGTTTAGGTAGAAACAAATGAGGTATACTCAGTTTAGGTAGGAACAAATCAGGTATACTCAGTTTAGGTAGAAACAAATCAGGTATACTTAGTTTAGGTAGAAACAAATCAGGTATACTCAGTTTAGGTAGAAACAAATGAGGTATACTCAGTTTAGGTAGAAACAAATCAGGTATACTCAGTTTAGGTAGGAACAAATCAGGTATACTCAGTTTAGGTAGGAACAAATCAGGTATACTCAGTTTAGGTAGAAACAAATCAGGTATACTCAGTTTAGGTAGGAACAAATCAGGTATACTCAGTTTAGGTAGAAACAAATCAGGTATACTCAGTTTAGGTAGAAACAAATCAGGTATACTCAGTTTAGGTAGAAACAAATCAGGTATACTCAGTTTAGGTAGAAACAACTCAGGTATACTCAGTTTAGGTAGAAACAAATCAGGTATACTCAGTTTAGGTAGAAACAACTCAGGTATACTCAGTTTAGGTAGAAACAAATCAGGTATACTCAGTTTAGGTAGGAGCAACTCAGGTATACTCAGTTTAGGTAGGAACAAATCAGGTATACTCAGTTTAGGTAGGAACAAATCAGGTATACTCAGTTTAGGTAGGAGCAACTCAGGTATACTCAGTTTAGGTAGGAACAAATCAGGTATACTCAGTTTAGGTAGAAACAACTCAGGTATACTCAGTTTAGGTAGAAACAAATCAGGTATACTCAGTTTAGGTAGGAGCAACTCAGGTATACTCAGTTTAGGTAGGAACAAATCAGGTATACTCAGTTTAGGTAGGAACAATGTGTTTAGGCAGGGGTATCAGAGGTATACTCAGCTTAGGTACGAGCAACTCAGGGACTCAATTCAGGTGGGACTACCTTGGCCTGTGTCTATATATATATCTGCGGTTACATACATTATCTAATGACAACAACGTTGGTTACACTACAACTCTACGTAAGCGTTGGAAAGGAAAGTCAGGATAAGGGAATATCAGTAGTTTCACATTGTTCTCTTTATATGTACACATATATTGTGACTTTCATATGCTTTAATAAAGATAATGCTTCAGTCAACTTACATGTCTGCATGATTAGATTACCTGAGATGTATATCTGAATTGTTTAGGCCAGTCCTTCAGTAAACAATTTCCATATAAGAATAAGGACTATTTTTATGGATATACAACTTCTTCATTCCGCACATGCAACATTTTGACACAGATTCTAATGTTGTTGTCAATGAAATTAGAATCCATGTCGAAATGCCACTTATACAGAAAAAAGAAGTTCTATATCCAAAAAGAAAGAGTCCTCATTCTTCATCTACCCAACTTCTAGAATGCCAATCAAAGAAATTTCTATTCATGTTTTTGTACTCAAACTTAAAACCAACAGGGGTTCTAAGATACGGCAGAGTAATTCTGTGCAATACACAAGAACATGGACAATATACTTCATAGTTACAACACATATATACACACATGGTGACTGGAACATCCTCAGTTATACCAGTCTCGCATTTATTCATGTTAATTTAGTAAACTTGTATAATTGTAAACAGGTATTGATTGAGCAGTCTGACTTGACAGCTACCTTAAGCAGTGTCAATCTGGTAAAGCCGAAAGTGGGGCTGTGGTAAATTGACCCTAATTTTTCTCAAACAAAACAGGGATACATTATACTGAATACTTGTGTATGATACTGATACACCTGTGCAATGCTGGGTACTTACATTAAGGAAGCAGAGCAAAACATGGCGGACCAATACACTGCATTACTTTATTGCAGTCTAAGTAAACTTAGTCTCAGCGTATTTCATTACACTCCACCACTGAGTCAAAACCTAGTAGAAGGTCACCAGATGACCATCCAATCAATAGCAAGACGGTTAAAATAGATTTAACCAATCAGACAATGGCTACTATTTAGGGATCGGAGGGACTTTAAAAATATTCAGGTCACTGACACAGATCTCTCCACAAACAAAAATCTGCATACAACACAATTATTTGACCTGCAGTATATACGCTTTGGGGTTTCAGTTGACATGGTTACTATTAGCTAATATTTCTGCAAGATGATGTCCTTGAATATTGCCAAAAACACCATTTTCAGCGACTGTTTACTCACTGTTGTCATGGTTATATGTAAGCCGTGTGCATCACCCGGAAGCGAGCGTCACCCGGAAGCGACGTCCCATAAGATTTTGTTAGACTCAGTAGTGGAGAGTAACGAAAAGTGCTGAGACTAAGTTTACTTAGACTGTACTTTATTGGCAACTGATTTGTTGTAAATAGCTTCTGTAAATATGAACATCTGAGATAAGCATTTATGTAAGCCACTGAGCTTGTTTGCCAATCCCTTTTGTTTAAAACAAGGAGGCAGAGGGTACTAATACACCTATAGAATGTTGTGTACTTACGTTGAGGAGGCGAAGGATGATTGGTACGTTGTTTTCAGCATCACTCTGGCAGGCTATATGGAGGGGGGTGTTGCCGTCATTGTTCTGACAGTTTACCTTGGTTGGGAAAAGATATCAAATTAATCAAGATGCATCCTCCTAACCACCAGAGTTCCACTTCACACATGACCTATGCAGGATCATAGCCTTGTGTTAAGGTAACACTGTGGAGTCACGTTTGTCTACATGGTAAGTGCAATAGAGGAGGACAGTTTGCTTCCAGTAGAAATGACAGTATTGGTAATCAAATAACATCTGAGACAAACTATTGTATGATGTGGTCAGTGCACTGCCAAACACTTTACAGGAATCTTTAGGATATATAAATTAACTTGCACTGGGGTAGTAGGAGGTGATCAGTTGTGATGTAGTATGGCTAGACAGTATGAAGGGAAAGGCTGAAGAGATGCAGTTCTATTTCAGTGAAATCCACCATAACATACCTAATCCAACTGAAACACTGCAAACAAAGCTAGATACCCTAATCAAAGCAAACACATAATCACCAATTCCTGGTGAGGCTAAGGGAAGTAACCTCTGCACACCTCTAAAAATGACTGGGTAACCATATTAACAAGCAACAAAGTTCACCGAGAGTGAGTTTACGTTGCTCCTAGCAATATTCTAGCAATATCACGGGTGGGTACACCATGAAATGCACTTAACACATTATACCCAAGTGGGGAACTGAACCCAGGTCTTCAGTTTGATAAGCGAATGCTATAAACACTAGGCTACCCAACCACCCAAATACAGTTCATTGAGTGCTGGGGTCATGGTCCCTCCCTGAGTTTTCAGTCATGTAACCATGGTAACTACTTCTGAGTGTTTCAGCACAATATAGCTATATCCCCTTCAAATGTTGAATATATAAGCACCAAATGTCTCTGCAAAGTGCTTATAAAATATCAAGACACATCACATACATAATGCCTGTCATTTTAAGGAATTCATGAGTGATGTTTGTTTTCATTTGGGTGAGTTAACAAAGATCCATATTTGTACAGTCTTCAAGTCCCCATTGTGAGAAGACTAATGTATCCAATCAGTACATGCAGGTATGTGGGAACACATGCTGAGTGTGACACAGCCATACAGCCAACAAAAACAACATATTTCAGAAGGTCAAATGCCATTCACTTCTCATGATTGCCGCACTTAGTTTCACATTTCCCATTGTCATGGCTGCCCCACATCAACAGAAGCCATTACCGAGGTCACAGGTCAACTCACAGAAGCACCATTCTGTAAAAACATCTCCACAAACTCTGTTTCCCCTGCGAAGACGGCCATGTGTAGGGCGGTGTTGCTGGAACATGACAGTGCACATGTAGTTGAATCAGTCTCTCAGCATGTGAAGTTGAACCCCCAGGGGCGCTATCGAGGGGCATGGTCACATATTGTGTCCATGTGGCTGGGTGGAGGACGTGAGCCAAGTGTTTGGATTAACCACTGGTCATGTTTACTTTCAAACACTGACAAATAATGGCTAGTGACTCACACATCACAAAATAACAAGAATAATAAGTATTCAAGGATGATCTTAAGAACTTTTGAACAGTTTAAAACACCACTGAGATATTGTCATATTATCATACTAATTTGCACATACTGTTTGAGCAACTATCACACTAGTTAGCACACATCTCTCTTGAAAACTGTACTTAACAATATCTCAGATGCAATTCCTAATCTGTAAATGTGTCAGTCTGAATCAGATAATCTAGTGACTGACATCGTAAGCAGTATATCCTGCTTGTCCTCTCTTACAACAAACCCAGTTTGGAAAATATCTTCACTGAAAGACATGATGATAATATAATATCACAAAGTGCTCTGAAAGACAAATAATAGTTGTCCGGGAAATGTTGTAAACTTACCCCTTTATGTCTCTGCCATCAACATCCGCAGAGTGAAAGATAAGTGTTTCTGCAATATTCTTACACCCTGAAAACAACACAGAAAACGTCTGTTACATCAATCTGTATCAAACAATCAATGGGAAATAACCGAAGATAGGTACAGAATTACAGATTCTTCTTGATCAGGGAAGAAACAGTGCTCAGACTCAGCCAGGGATCAACATTTATTCCTTCACAACACATTATCGCATACTTCTCAAACACTGATCTTTTCATTATTTCTTCATGACAAATTTGTCCAGAAGCAGAATTAATAAATTTCTGGGTTTTTGCTTTTTGTTTTAGCTAGACATCCAACAAATGGGCAACAAGAGGACTTTCGATCTTTTCATATGATTTAATGCAATTCTGAAATGGTTTCAAGGAGTTAAGAACAAGACATGAAACAATAGAAACTAAAGTAAAATGTGTCCCACCCTTTCAAAATTAAGAAATAAAAAGAACTTCTGAGACACAAGGACTTTTAATGATGCCTTACAGCAGGTCATGTACTTAGATTATTCACTGCAGGAGTGTTTTATATCTACTTCCTGTTTTAATCTCCCACAATCCCCCATCCCCACAGCTCATCATCCTGATTGATGACTGTAGGCACCTACAGAAGCCTTGCTTCATAAACAACCACCTTGGGGTAAAACCATTGAATCGTGTCAATTAAGCATGTCATCAGTTACACCTGTCACAATACTGACATTAAACATCTTAAACCAAAGAAGAGATTAACACTAAACTAGAAATTCTTGGACCATAATTGGAAGTGTGTAGAACAATTACATTTCCAAACATCGTCACAGTTCAGGTAGACTAACAGGGCACTGGCGTAGGCAATTACATGCCAGCTTCTTCAAAAACAACCTACTCAATCATGTGGGTTAAGCTTTAGGGAAAGTTTCAAGATGGCTGATGTTTGTAGACAGATTAAGCTGAGACCGTCTGGGTCATGATCAGCACAAAGGCTATCAGTCAGTATGTGATATCGATCAACCGCATACAGAAAAATACAAGGCACTAGCTCACTGCAATGCAGAGAAAATATGTATTGCCGTATACTCTGTACTTTACAGCGTATATCTATCAAGTCACAACATGATCACAAAGTAGCTTTCTTCACTGGCTCCTACTTTCAGACTTGAGAATGAAACAGAATTATCTTCTGCATTATTTATTCAGTCTCTCATCTTGGTGATGCTGGACAATTGTGTATTGGGGTATACATAGGCATCAAGTGAATGGTGCCAACATAGTCCTACTCATATCCTGGATGGCACTCCTGCACTCCTTGCACACTCAGTCATATCTAAACCCTAACTGTGATAAGGTAACATTTCAAGTTCAGGGGTGGCCGAAACATGGTTTGAGATCACCATGTGTGTTCACTATTTCAGAGCTCAAACAGATGCTCAAATACAGTTGTACACATGTATAGTTGAGGTAAAATACATTTATTTTCAGGGGCTATAGTTTCCAAGAAAAATATTTTTGGTTGTTTAACACCATACACAGCAATATGACAGCTTTATGGAAATGGGCTGTACATAATAAAGTTTGGACCAGAGACAATCCTGTGATCAACATCATGAAAATCGATCTACACAAATAGGGCACAATGGCACGTTCAAGTAAGTGAACCTATACCCTGTTCCACAAAGCGATTGGAGTCGACAGTCATAGCACTACGATTGTTTTGAGGAATGGACCCTGACCACCTGATCACACCTCTGTCACCTCTTACAACAGGCATGGGCTACTGAAATGTGGATTTTCATGGTTTCCAAGAAAATGTGGAACATTAGTTTCCCCACACAATGCACACCACATGTGAAAGATTCAGCTGTCTTCTCATCTCTAGAAGAAGTCCCCAACTACTGCCCCCAAAAATATCACAGTGTGAGTGAGTGAGTTAAGTTTTATGCTGCTGTTAGCAATATTCCAGCAAAATCATGGCGGGGGACACCAGAAAATGGGCTTCACACATTTTACCAATGTTGGGAATCGAACCCGGGTCTTCAGTGTGAAAAGCGGACACCTTAACCACAACGTTACCCCACTGCCCCAAAAATATCACAAATGCAATATTGGTTGCTCCCTTAGATTACAATGATGGCATAGTAAGTGTCAGAACAAACATATGACCCGTGAAGGTCCTGGTGTAGAATAGGCCTTCAGCAACCCATGCTTGCAATAATGGGCGACAAAGCTTGTCGTAAGATGCGACTAACAGGATCGGGTTGTCAGACTCGCTGACTTGGTTGAAACATGTCATCAGTTCCCAATTGTGCAGATCGATGCTAATGTTGTTGATCACTGGATTGTCTGGTCCATACTCAATCATTTACAGACTGCCGCCATATACCTGGAATATTGCTGAGTGCGACGTAAAACTAAACTCACTCATTTACTCACTCACTGAAGAAATCTATGCTTCATACAAGCTTCTCTAAGGAGAGCTATTTTGTGTATATTTGCACAATCTCCAGCTTCCTGGACTCACCAGGGAAGTATTATAAGCATAGCCTGGCATGAAACACAGGTTTTAGCTTTCATTTCACCATTCCCTGATTTCAAACAAGATATTCACAAATGTTTTCGGTAAAATCTTTGATCACATATGAAAGCAGTTCACTAAGTATACCATTTGAATGTTACTTTAGGAGACAATATTTACATACCTAGAATATTCACATTGCATAATCAACAATCAGGTCATAATGTCAGTTATGAGTTCTCATAAGGAAACAGTTAACGTATTCAGATGATATTAATGAAGTTAGTAAATATGGTTTAGTGATATTACATCAACACAGGGTCAAGTAGCTACACTGACGTGGGAGAAATCAGCAACACTTGGTATAGCAATAAGCATTGCTCTCTCATAAAAATCACACACATGACTTGAACATCTGATTCCGAATACTGTCAATCAAAAAAATTATGAACAAGTAACTACTTATATTGAAATATTGTTATGTTATCCAAATATCATTAATACTGCTTGTCAGAAATGAAAAAAATCTAAATTAGCTTGGATAGTATCGAATAATCAGTTCTTTTAAACTGTTTAGCCTGAGGGTGTCAACTTGTGTAGGAGGCACTCCCAAAGTTTCATCATGTTCATCTTCTAACACCCCTCAGTTTTGTTGTATATCTTAAGCATGGCTCCTCAACTGGGTTGCTCTCTTCAACAAGATGAGGGCAGTGGGGTAGCCTAGTGTTTGAGAATGATGCTGAAAACCCAGATTGAATTCTTTACATGGATACCATGTATGAAGCCCATTTCTGGAGTCCCTCGCCACCATATTGCTGCAATATGGTGGCAAGGGACCAAGAAGTGGAATTACACCACGGTAACTTTACTACAAAAATACCTGCAGGAAGATCACCAACATGCAAGATTCAAATCATTTGAGATACACATGTTAGCTGGTGTGTATGATCCGATACCATTGGTTCAAACAATTCAAAATTAATATTGAGGTGTTCAGTAAGATAAATACACTGTTCACTGGTCCTGGGTCCCATGGGTTGATGTACCCTTGATGCTTTGGTAACATAAATAAACATCAAGGGTACATCAACTCATGTCCCCTCGTGACCTGTGAGTTAACAACTTATAATGTGTGTAGATTTGAATGATCTGGGTAAGATCAAGTCCCATCTCAGAGAAATCTGATCGCCTACTGTTTGATAAATCTGTGCATCAAGTCGTGAAAAACATTCCACAAGAGGTCAAGTAAGGTCAGCTTCCATATCTGTCAATCAGCTGACTGCTTAATCTTCTTTTTAAGTGAAATATCTATTTACAGCAGCTTATCTGAAATTTGTGCTTCAACAAGGAGCGTAAACAGATGACATGAATACATGTACACTGGTCATGCTGTTTTGTGGATATTTTGCATTGTGAGTAAAATCAATATATTGTAAACTGCAAGGGTATGTATTAATTATATTAACAACAGGTACATTATGTTTTTGCTAAATTACAGTTGAGAATTTGATAAAATGACTTCACTGAGCACATTAATTCTGTACAAGTATGCATAATGGAGGCACATTTCCAATTAGTATAAATTCTCGAGCCTCCTTAAGAATTAGATGTTGAGTGGAGGACCTGTCATCATGGGTGTTTGCTGGACCCTACTGAGAGTGTGTCAACTCAGATTAAAAGACCAGATCTACAGAGTCTTTGGCTGCTTCTAATCATCACGATATGTCACAATGATCTATATGAATATCAGATAATTGAAACAATTCTCTTTCACTTAAAAATACAGAAATCAGGTCCAAAATCAGTACATATAAAAATGTCATTTGGTTAGATTTCGTTTATGAAGCAGTCAACAATATGAGGCTATTGGCTGTATCACTTTGGCCTTCAAATAACTGACCTCAGGCCAGACTGACTAGAAGCTGGGGTACCATGACATACAATCAATCAAGTCATCGAGGAAGGCCTTCCATTGTCACCTGGGTGCTGGGGGCCATCTCACCTGTATTCTAGAGGGACAGGAACACAAGTGGTAATATGTTCCCTTAAACTGTGTATACTAACAATTTCTTGGATTAACAAATTTTGGTTAAAAAATAATGTTGTTTGGAATAGATAGTTTCATTAGAAGATATTTGGGAGGGGGAATTTTAATTTTAATAAGAGTTTCAATTCATATGAGCAAAATGCTCACAATGTCCAACCCATGTGAGTCAGTTTGATCTTTTTGGAACAGTACACTTCAAAGCTTCAGTTAAGTCCTGGAGATAATGAGGATCTATTCATTTTGTCATCCTGTTATGCTAACCTTCACAATGGCTAGTAAGTACATCATTTTTGGTCAGGAAGCTCCTAATTACTACGTGTCATCCTAAAGTACCAGGGCATTATGAATGTGCATCACACAGGGTACTATACAAATGTTTGTGTATCATTCTTCTTTGTGTTATTATTATTATTATTAGGATCGTGAGCTACCTCAAATGAGCAACACTGCAACATGCCTGAATTACACTGAAGGAGAATATGTACTCTGTGCTGTCTGAAAAACCTACACTGGGTAATTGAGTAGAGTGCTGTTATACCAATGTTTCACAAATTTCTACATGAACACTTCTACACAAGTAACTTAAAAATAAGTAAAAGCACTTTGTAGAATACTCAGTCTACCTGAACCTCTGATATATGGTGCCAGCATTTGAATACAAGTGTGTCAGTGTTGTGTGGGAGAAAAAGTGAGCAGGGTGTAAATGTTTTCCAGAACCTATGAAAAAACGACAAGAACCAATGCTCAGCAGATTCTGGCAAGACAATGGGACATAAGTCTTTATAGCATATTGTAACACTTCTGATTTCCTTTTCATTTAGTAATACCATAGCTTCGTATGATGTTGATGTCACTTTGTACATCCTTGCTATGTTCTTAATATATTCATTTGCATTTATTTGTCTCATGTAACCCTGTTAGGGGTTTTCAAGAAATAAAAGATGAAGAGAAAGATAAAGACACTTGGGGCATCCACTACACAGTACACTGCAATTATGGTGTAGAACTGATGAATTATATTCCTGACATAAATAATATCATATCATCATATTAGAAAGTCAGTACAATGATGTACATTGTATGATACAGTTGGTCACTCAGCGTATCACAATACAGAAGCACACATCAAAGTACCAAACAAAAGGTGTACCATGACACATATCGTTCCAGACGCCTATCACAACATACATTATATTATGCTATTATGAAGTGTGTTCAGGTTTAATGAAAACTGTCTGATAACACACAACAAAAGTTGATCAGTGCCTACTTTTAAACATAAAAATGTTTAAGCCAAACAGGTTAAGGCACAAACAAAGGTTGACATCAAAGGCCACTTTTGTATTTCTTTGATAAAAAAAATATGCAAAGATGTAACAAACTACAAAATAAATACATGTGTGACGAGGGACCGCTGTAACCATGGTAACCACTAAGCTACCCCACCGCCCCACAAGTTTATTAACTGACCAGTGAAACTCTCATGTAAATGAAGTGTGCATGCTCTTTACCAATATGGTGCACCCTCCTTCCTCAAAAAGCTGTACCCGCCAATGAAAATGCACACATATAAGCTGGTATGGGATCTTAATTCTTCAAGACAATGTTTCTCAGTAATCTTACCATTCAGTGTCGCAATAATAAGAGGTGTATATTCCGTATTCCGCTCATGACAATTTATGTCTATATGGCCAAGCTCAAGACGTATCCGTCCACCAGTAGACTTGGTGCGGTCAGGCAGACTGACCAGTGGACTCTCTGACCATGTGTTGGTTGGGTTTCGCTTCACATTGTATCCTTTATCCGGGAGCAGCAATTTCTAAAACAGAATGTAGTAGAGTAGTGTGGTACTGAAGAAGTACATTCATAGGTAAACACTCTGGCCCACTGCTACCATACTGGCTAGAGACAAGTTATCACCATATTTTAGTGCTATTTACAGTGTTACTCCACCATTTGTTAATTAATGAAACTGAATTAATTATGATACTAAGTTAGGTATTTACGGATGTGTCCTGCTCATTCACTGCCACGATCATGTTTTTATATATAACGTGATGTAAGGGTATCATAGCAGTATAAACAGATGTTTTCTCAAAACTAACTGTAACAGTTATTGCCATTTAGAATTTCTCATGCCATTTGTGAACTGTATTTATAGCATACAGTAACCTTGAAAAATCAATTGTGTTACTATATAAGTGTTTCTTTTATGGTCGATTGATACGGAATGAAACACTTCATGACTTGGGAACTTGAACTTGCTACTAAATAGGTTGTGGGACATACCCCCAGCCTAAAATGATCGTAACTGTGCACATGTGATACTGACTTATTGGCGATAACTGGTACATGGCGGTAGCTGTTTGTTAGTCAGAATAGCTAAACAGATAACCAGAAACCACTAACATGATCCAGAAATTTCCTACAAGTTTTTAATATGACAATATATTATTAATATCAAAGCAATATGATAACAACAAGAGTGAGTAAGTATGTTTTTACACAATGTTCCAGCAAAATCCCAGTGAGGGACACCATTGTATTCATGTAGGGGAATTGAACCTGGGCCTTCGGAGTGATAAGCACCACTGCACCACTAGCAGCTACCCCAATGCCTCTCCAAGAACACTTGGAGAAAAATATCAAGTGGATACACAATATGTTTGGCAATATATTAATTCAAGGATCTATCGGCTGAGGGTTGAAAGGGGGCACTGCACTAACCTTATCACAAACCAGCCCAGGAAACAATAACAATTATTTAAACCTGCTGTGGCTGTACATCCATTTCTATGATAGTGTAAGGTAGTGAACAACTATGTAACTGAAGTAATAACAACATCGACGTAAAACATAATCATCACCACTTTTAATATTAACCTCTTGTAGAGAAGAAAGTCAATTGATTATAGTCAATTATACGCGTCGATAAGAATGTTTACAGTCAAAACCTGCCTCACCGGAGACCTAAAATATGATCTACGGCTTTGCTAAACTGTGAAGTCGAGTACACATTGGTAATGACACTGTGACATAAACGTTATCAGGCACCTGTAGATTGTTCATGCCAATGTCGAGTGTTGTGTTTATCAACAAAAACTATCAGAGGAACACAAAAATGCTTAGACCAAATACCTGAACTTTTGAAGCGTCGTTGTGCTTAACTGCCTTGATCAGCTCGCTTTCTCTTCCCATTTTGTACAAAAGAGATGATGAGAGTCAGCTACAACACTGTTATCGTTAACTGCCAAGTGATGAATGAGTCTGCATGCCTCTGACATGACACGCTTTGCTTCCTAAATGTCAATCAACCCCTATCACGTGACACGGAAGTAAACAGGAAGTGAGTCACATAAGATATTCTTATCAACTAAATAGACTAGTTGAAGGGATCTCTCGCAGCTATTTATCCTTTGGGATTACATCTCCCAACATAACAATGAGCATGTATATCAATAGTTTTCTCCACTGTAATATGTAAAGTACATTTACAAAATCTCAATAAGAAAGAAAATGTGAATGAAAATATTTCGCTTAACACGCGGGTTACTGTTCATTTCAAATGACAGTTAACTGTTTGAACAGTCAATTGGATAATGAACGAAGCGCACAATATATGTATTAAAATTGTTGAGATCGGAAGGCCACGTTGGCCAACGCTAAGCCATTTGGAGCATGTATAAAGAACCAAATGCCTGAGTTCTAACTCAAGTTTTATTACCTAGTTATGTCAATCAGTGATTAATTATCCCGCTTACTTAAGGAAGGTTTCACACAACACACTAATTACTCGACCTAAACCTTAATGGAGAAGTAATTTGTACGGCCCGGTGGTATCCTCCCAAAACGCAGACTCATTAAAATAACACTCGTTATGGCTGGTTGCATCAGGGATTATTAGGCTGTGCGTACCCTCTAGAGAAATGGTATCACCCACAATGAAGCTAGTGATCCTCATTTCATCAGTTTTCATTTAATCAATAATATTTAAAAGTTGTAAAACATTCATCCAGGAGATCTGATGATAATAATATTTTACCAGAAACATTTCATACATAGATTCTTTGAATGGCATCTAGAAGTGATACACATAAAGGCACAAGTGTTTTATGGATGACAACTTCTTTATTTTGTGAAGAGTCACGACGTTTCGAAGTATGTTCTTACTTCTTCATCAGGTGAATGAAACAATGGAGTACAACGAGCTATTTATGTACATGTAGGAACAACAACAGTATGACAAAAGATGCCAGTAGTTAATTGGTGGGTGGACAGCAGTGGAAACCAGGAGGGTGGTTTACCCAGGCATGATTGGTAACAGTAGGAAGCCAGATGGGGTGGGGTATAATGGACAAGGGAAGCCAGGGAGTGTTAATCCAGGCGTGGGTGATGTGGTAACAGTGGCGGCATGTAACAAGCAGTAAGAGACAAGGGGGAGTGGGCCTTATTGGCAGTAGGTACAGGGATGAAGTGGGCAGCAATGATGATGAACTATTCCAGTATTAATAAGTCTCAAGCGCTAGGGAGATTTATTTCTTGGTCACGGCTGATAGCTGGTCAGCTTCTACAGATGTCTGTGGCCTCTTGCAATTTCCTTTGCCGCCAGTTGCTGTATCCTCCGATACAAGCTCCAGACCAGAATCGACGACATAGACACCCCACTCACCATAGACAACATCATTAGCCTCACTGCAAACTGCTTTGACACCTCTTACTGCACCTTTTGAAGATGGTAAACATTGCCAAGTATACCTGCATACAGACGAAACGTACTAGCGAAGTCCTCGAACTTCTCACGGTGTGCCTATGGCAACTGTGGCTAATCCATTATGCATTATACCACATCGTAAGGCCATCCTTGCTCCTTTTATGTTACTCTCTGCCCTCTCAACACACCCACCCTCCCTGCATGCCAGAAAATACCAGGTCATCGTGACTTTTCTTCATCTACATTAATGTAAAACTATTTCAGAAGCAATACAGTGAGCATACAGTGTATGAGGTAAGCGTCTCTGTATCTTTTCGTAATTTTTCGTAATAAGACGTGGGGTGTTTCAGTTCGAGCCCAGTTACTCACTGCAACGAACTAGGACCAGAGACCATATAATAGAATTATATGGTCTCTGCTAGGACCAATACTGAAAATGGGCACCAGGTAGTCGAACGTTGTTCAAGGAATGGGTAATATCAGTCGCGTGGATTATAGTATTTAACAGTGCGGTTCTAGTTTGAAAACTTCAAAGGGAAATTATATCAGCATTTTATGAGGTTGAATATGTGCACTGTGTGTATTCAAAATTCTTTAGAAGTACATCTGACGGAAATTAGGGATGTCTGAGTAAGTTTCATTTTTTATAATCACGAATCAACGCGTAGGAATATATTTGCTGCATTGTGGGAACATGGCGCCGCCCAGCAGCACGGTCGTATCCATCTGTCTCGTGCTGAATATTTGCTGTTCAATAGTGATCGTCTTGTTAAACAAATGGATCTACACTCATTACGGATTTCCGAACATCACTTTGACATGCATTCACTTCATCGTCACCACATTTGGACTGTTTCTGTGCAAACTGGGGAATCTGTTTAAACCCAAAAGTCTTCCGTTTCTGCAGATGTTGCCCCTTGCGTTGTCATTTTGTGGTTTTGTCGTGTTCACTAATTTATCTCTTGAAACGAACACAGTTGGAACGTATCAGCTGATCAAGACAATGACAACACCATGCATCATTGTCATTCAAACGTATGCTTATTCACGAAGCTTTTCGTGGAAGGTGAAATCTACCTTGGTAAGTATATTTTACGGATGTTTCGTTTTTCAACTTTTTGTGGCCAGCATGGGTTGTTATAACTTATAAAAAAAGTTATTTTGTCCTAAAATCTTCCCTCTTGCTACTTTGTCATACCTATAACAACATCTGAATCAGACGATTTAAGTTCTGCTGACGTTACCGGCGCAACATTTCGGATGTCAATGAGCGCTTCCAGTCAGTATCGAAGTCAACTGGTTTGTTTGAAGTTCGATCAGAGAGTTATTGTGGGCCAGGGTCTGCAGTTATAATGTCAGACTGCAT